>NW_027185302.1:42500-72848 GCF_022577435.1 Embiotoca jacksoni | reverse complement strand
CCTCTCCTCGTCCTCTTCCCTCGTCCTCTCTCCTCGTCCTCTCTCCTCGTCCTCTCCTCGTCCTCTCTCCTCGTCCTCCTCCTCGTCCTCTCTCCTCGTCCCTCTCTCCTCGCTCCTCCTCTCCTCGTCCTCTCTCCTCGTCCTCCCTCTCCTCTTCCCTCTCTCCTCGTCCCTCCTCTTGTCCTCTCCTCCTCGTCCTCTCTCCTCGTCCTCTCCTCGTCCTCTCTCCTCGTCCTCTCCGTCGTCCTCTCTCCTCGTCCTCTCCTCGTCCTCCTCCTCGTCCTCTCTCCTCGTCCTCTTCCTCGTCCTCTCTCCTCTCCTCCTCCCCTTCCCTTCCCTCCTCCCCCTCTCCTCCCCCTCCCTCCTCCTCTCCCTCCTCTCCTCCACCTCATCCTATCCCCCTCCCCTCCCCCCTCCCATCCTCGCTTCTTCCTCCCCCCTCCCCCTTCCCCCTCTCTCTCTCCTTCCTCCCCTCTCCTCCCCTTCCTCCCTCCCCCCTCCTCTCCTCCCCCTCTCTCCCTCCCCTCCCCTCTCCTCCCCTCTCCTCCTCCCCCTCTCCCCTCTCCTTCCCCCTCCCCTCCCCCTCCCTCCTCGCTCCTTCCTCCCCCCCTCCCCCTCCCCCTCTCTCTCTCCTTCCTCCCCTCTCCTCCCCTCTCTCTCCTCCCCCTCTCTCTCCTCCCCCTCTCTCCTCCTCCCTCCCCCCACTCTCCTCCTCCCTCCTCCCCTTCCTCCCTCCCCCCTCCTCTCTCCTCCCCCTCTCTCTCTCCTCCCCCTCTCTCTCCTCCCTCCCCTCTCCTCCCCTCTCTCCCCTCCCTCCTCCCCCTCCCCCCTCCCCTCTCCTCCCCTCCCTCCCCCCATCTCTCTCCTCCCTCCTCCCCTTCCTCCCTCCCCCCTCTCTCTCCTCCCCCTCCTCTCTCTCCTCCCCCTCTCTCTCCTCCCTCTCCCCTCTCCTCCCCTCCCTCCTCCCCCTCCCCCTCCCCTCTCCTCCCCCCCTCCCTCCCCCCATCTCTCTCCTCCCTCCTCCCCTTCCTCCCTCCCCCCCTCTCTCTCCTCCCCCTCTCTCTCTCCTCCCCCCTCTCTCCTCCTCCCTCCCCTCTCCTCCCCTCCCTCCCTCCCCCCCTCCCCCCTCCCCTCTCCTCCCCCTCCCTCCCCCCATCTCTCTCACTCCCTCCTCCTCCCCTTCCTCCCCTCCCCCCTCTCTCTCTCCTCCCCCTCTCTCTCTCCTCCCCCTCTCTCTCCTCCCTCCTCCCCTCTCCCCCCATCCTCTCCCTCTCCTCCCTCCCCTTCCTCCCTCCCCCCTCTCTCTCCTCCCCTCCCTCCCCCCTCTCTCTCCTCCCTCCTCCCCTTCCTCCCTCCCCCCTCCCCCCCTCCCCTCTGTGAGGTGGGTGTGGTCTGCAGACCAACAGGTGTTGTTAGGATCTCAAGGACCAGATGGCTGTCAGACAGAAGTTTGTTCACGGTTCCAGTTCTTCTCACCGTTTGACGTTCCTCTTTCATAACTGCTGCGTCAGCACTCGCTCTGCATTTTCTCTTGAACATTTCAGATGCATCTTCACAGTTCAGAGAATAATCCTGGTGTGTCTGATATTCCTGTTATTTATTGTTTGATGAATGATTCTGTTCTTGTCTGAAATAGATTTGACTATTTTTAAACTGATGAATAAAGCCGGTTCTGTCTGAATGTTAACTGTCTTTTTCACTTCAGCTTCAGTTGCAATACACACAAATACAAAACGCTGAGTATGACAGCCAATCACAGTGGAGCTCACAGGTTTCCATGACGACTCATTCAGTTTGCTGGGTAATAACCACATACTGCAGATATGTTCCTGCTCCTTTAAACAGCTGAAACTTCATGACCTCTAATAAACACAAACAGGCTGCCATTATTTTATTACCATTCATTTACAAACCTGCTGCACAATTGTCACCACATAACTCGGCCTGTGCAACCAAACATACTGACCCCTGAGCAGGAAGCCAGCATGCTTCTCCCTCTCCCATCATAGATCTATAGAGGTTTTACAAACTTCACATTCAGCTTCGTCTGTTTTAATTCACCTTCATCAGCTTTGATTCTTTGAATTCTTCATTTTGTAGCCAAATGTGTAAACATGTATGTTTTCCTGGTCCGTTTGTAGTAAAGGTGTCTTTACTGAAGTACCTGTCCTTCCCACATGGAAAATATATTTGATAAATACCAACTAAAATTGAAACATGCATGACGTCTCCCGACAAATGGAGACTTCGTTCCAGAGTTCGGAGGGAACAACAAACCCCACGATGACCTTCATCTTTCAGACCCGGCTGTGAAACTGAGGCCTTTGGTTGTGGATGTGAAGCTGCAGCGGTCTGGAAAACAGAAAGGAGAGAAGGTTTACGGAGCTTCAAAAACAACCTGACAAGAGGTTCTGATTACTGTGCAGTTTTCAAGTTGGACACAAGAGGGCGGTGTTTCACTCATGTTTAATGTGCAGGTCCAGACTCCATGAAAAAGAAAGCCTTCATGGTTTTCTTGTTTGTAAGTGTTACTCGTAGATCAATAATGACGAGGCTCAAACACGTCGACATGCTCACAGATTTTGACAAAGCTGGACCGCCGACAGGAGATCATTGTCTCCCTGTTTAGTAGAGAGGAAGTTTCAATCATCCCTGCTGAAGTTTTTTTTTGCGTAACAGTTAAATAAAAACTGAACACTTCCCGTATATATTTCAAACTAAAAGCTCACATCTGTTTCAATGAAGCTTTTGTTGTGAAACATTTTCAGGATGGTGTGACTGAGATCAGACAATCACACTTGGATGAATAATCTAGCCATTAAAAAAGACTTGTTGACTTTATGAATTAAAGCAATACACATAATACACATAATTGACTCGTGTGTAAATTTGTTACCATGGTAACAGCGGTCAGACCTCAGAAAAACGGCCAGGTCGGAACAATGAGGTCGATCCAGAAGTGTCTTCAGCTGCAATACCAGCGAGTGCCACTAGAGGTCGGCTCCAAAAAGCCTCCCGGCTCCATAGACTCCCCATTCAACTTCTGTCATCAAATCCAAAGTGAATAAAATGTGTCCATCAGTTATCTCGGTGTTGTTAGCTAAAGTCACTCCTTCTTATTAGTTTTCTGGAGGTCCATCTGAAAATCTTCTTATTTATTGTATTTATATTTTCCTCAGATGCCTTCAGACAAACCTTAAAAAGATAAGATCAGAACAAACCCTCCAGTGTTTTTCTGATCAGCTGTGGGTTGTTCGTGTAAGTGGGGCGGAGCCAGAGCTGAGCGCCGTGAGGGTGGTGAACACAACATGGCTGCTGCGTTGCATCGTGGTCGGTGGAGACGTGGCTCTCTGAACGTCAGCGTTTCTCTGTCCAGATCAGAGGGGGGCTGACATCCACTCGGCGTCCCCGCTGAGGACAGCGAGGTGTTTCAACGGGACGTCTCTCCGGCTGTCATCGGCCGTTCATCCGAGGGAGAGGGAACAGAACGGACCCCGTGACGCATCGCACACTTCCAGGAGGATTTCTCCTCTCAAACAGGACTGTGGTCTGTCCTCAGAGCCGTGCACGCCATGCCTGAAGTAATGTGTGCATGTTGATTTCCCCGTGTGTCTCGCGGAGGACAGATCGCTGCACAGAAGATGTCCAAACAGCCTCTGGCGCTCGGTGAATCAGATATTTGATCATATCTGCTCTCATTCACATCCAAAGACTTCCAGAGACGTTCTGCCGGTCGGCCAACCACCGAACACCCAAACCTCAGCCTGTCTAATGTCTGTCCTCATGTCTGTCCTCATGTCTGTCCAATGTCTGTCATCGTCTGTCCCTCATGTATGTCCTCGTGTCTGTCTACATGTGTGTCCTCGTGTCTGTCCTCATGTATGTCTACATGTCTGTCCAATGTCTGTCATCGTCTGTCCTCATGTATGTCCTCGTGTCTGTCTACATGTCTGTCCAATGTCTGTCCTCGTGTCTGTGCACATGTCTGTTGACATGTCTGTCCTCATGTTTGTCCTCATGCCTGCATGCTATCACGGTCTGTGTGTGTGTGTGTGTGTGTGTGTGTGTGTGTGTGTGTATGTGTGTGTGTGTGTGTGTGTGTGTGTGTGTGTGTGTGTGTGTGTGTGTGTGTGTGTGTGTGTGTGTGTGTATGTGTGTGTGTGTGTGTGTGTGTGTGTGTGTGTGTGTGTGTGTGTGTGTGTGTATGTGTGTGTGTGTTGAATCCCACAGTCAGTTTTTTAATATTTCCTCTACTTGTTATTTCTGCTCTGGATTGGTGAATCACTCTGAGAGGCCTGCGTGTGCTTTCAGGGTAATCTCAGTGGTTATGGTTGGTTAGGGTTGGTTAGGGTTGGTTATGGTTGGTTAGGGTAGGGCGGCACGGTGGTGCAGTGGTTAGCATTGTCGCCTCACAGCAAAAAGGTTCAGGGTTCGAATCCGGTCCTGGGCCTTTCTGTGAGGAGTTTGCATGTTCTCCCTGTGCTTGCGTGGGTTCTCTCTGGGTTCTCCGGCTTCCTCCCATCATCCAAAAACATGCACCTCAGGTTATTTGGCGCTGCGGTCGTGGCAGCCTGTTACAGCAGCTCCCCCTCAGGATGTAGCGAAAAAATGTCCCCTCGGGGATTAATAGAGTACAATAAAAAAAAAAAAAAAAGTTATGATTGGTAATGATGGTTTATGATTGGTTAAATAAAACTATTAAAGTGGGTCACAAAGATCTCAGAGGCTTCAGTGGAGGAGGATCAGTGCAGTGTAGGAATACGGTGCATAGCTCACCTTTTAGCCACCATCATTTGGAAAATCCAAACAACCTGCAGCTTTGTGCCAAAAGGTGGGAAAATCTCTCAGATTAAGATGAGCTTTCATGAGACATTAAAACCACACGATTCATAGTTTTGATATAAACAGTAGCTCGGTGTGACGTGTAGGATGTTGCTCTTTGTGACGAACCCACTGACATTGATCGCCAACTCAGCAGTTCTTTCATACGTCATTTATATTCAACCCGGTGTCACGGCAGAGCATGAAATAGACACGCCGGTCCACAACCACAAAATGTGAGATAGCCACGCTTTGGGCTGTTTTGGCGTGACAGTTACACGTTTTCCTGAAGTGGACGAAAATGAAACCAACTGCTTTGAAGCATGTGATTTACGGGTTGTTATATTACACGGCTCATCTCTCACTCAGCAGCTTCATTTCCAACAGCAGCCGGCAGCTCTTGGATGAGACTGTGAACATTTCGGAGCCTTTAACACTTTAAAAGAGTGAGATTATTTTTAGGAGGTCGGTGGAGACCAAAGCAGAAGTAAAAGGAGGGAAGTTATTGGATTTAAGTTAATCTGATGGACACAAACATGACACCAAAAGAGAAAGACAAAGTTTGTTTTGGTCTGCTGATAAAAGCTGTTAACTGCTCACATGTTGGACACATCAGCTTTATAAAGTATCGTTCTGCTTCCCCCAAGTGGCCAAAAATATATTAATGCTTCTACAAGACTAATATTTCTATAATGACTGATAAGAACTTTAACAGCCAGAATATATTAGTGTCCAGTCTTTTTAAATCATAGATTATATGTAACTCACTGTAAAATGGTGTAAAGGAGCTGCAGCAACACATGATGCGTTCAGGGACACGATTCACCAGTAATTGAAGTGTAAAAAGATTGTTTGATGCACCTGTGTACGTCTTACAGGTACGTTATCCAGTCAATCCGCTATATGGGTTTCACTCCATGTTTCAAAACATAACTTTTAAAATCCAGTTTCATGACACCACTTATGAAGGTCTGAGATTTATCTGTCTGCTGTCAACACTACTGAATGATATGAATAGATGACGGAAGGATTAATCGGAAATGTGAAATAAGTGAGAAGTAATCTTCATCCTGATTATGGAGATCAGCTAAATCACAACGTCTACAACAACTTCCCTTTTTCATAAGCTCATAAAATGAGCCTGAGTTTCATTGTAATGAGGGCACGTTAGTTACATCCTAGTTCAGAAGACAAATACCTCTTTTAGTGTGTTAAATATTAAAAGTATAAATGTTTGTTTCAAACTCAGCAGCATATTCAGATAACTGCAGTAAGCAGCTTTCTACATTCAACAGAGTCAAGAGGCACACAGTGCTGTTCCGATTCATGACTACAGTTCATCTTTTTTTATTCACTTCATTTATTTTTAATTGACTTCCAAAGATATTGAGCTCTACTGTACAGCATGACGAGGGAACCTCCACAGATATGTGTTTGTTTGTCCTTACTTTTGACTCTACGGAGTATTTGAAATGTATTGAGAGCAAAAGAGATGATCAATCAATCAATCAATCAATCAATCAATCAATCACTGAATCGATCAATCGATCACTTAACCAATCACTCACTCACTCACTCACTCAAACTTTATTTATTAACACTTTTCATACATTTCAGTGCAGTTCAAAGTGCTCAACAGATGATTGACAGGACAATCGTAAGACAGACAGCTCTAGACCAGAAAAATAAAATACATTTATGAACAATTTAAAGACAAAATGAATAACAAATGAAAGAAAATGATAAAATACACTGAGACCAAGATGATAGCGACAATAGAAATGCAGAAAATAGATCAGCAGGACTCGACTGCTGTCAGTCAGTGCCGTCGTCCTCAAAGTGTTAAAGCAACGGACAAAGTTGCCGACTTGTGACGTGTTTGTAGTCGTCGGCTGTCCTTCATGGTGGATTCCTCACTTCCTGGTTCAACTGGTGGAGGACGTAAAGTCAGAGACCCCAACAGTCAGGAAACATGAATGTTTTCAGGATATTCCATGAACTAACCCTGCAGGATTTATTCCTGACTGAACCCTCTGGCTGCCTGCTGTTTCTTTGTTCTGAGAAATATGTTGTCATTAATGTGTTACTCTATAAATTATAGATATTATAAGTTCTTATTATCTCATTCTTATGACTTCACTCTGGAAGCAGTTGCAGCTCTGATGCTACGTTCAGTTTTCTGGGTGAAGCTTTGTTATTGTGAAATGTGTTTAACAGTTACTGTGAAGTTACTGTGTTTCTGGCTGTTTGAATGTTTGATTTAATTGTGATTTGTTCTGATTAAAAGACAAAACAGCAAAGACTTCAAGCTACTAAATATGAAGGCCTTTTTTTTTTACACTTGGCTGTGGAGGAAAAGTCGGTGCGACGTCAGCGTCCATTGAAGTTCCTCTTCACTGCGAGATGAAGACAGCAGCAGGTGAAATCATGAGCTGTGTGTTGGGTGATGAAGAACTTTGACTACATCATCTTTTTACTACAGTTTAATGACACCAACCTGAGAATTAGCGCCACCTGCTGCTCATCTGTCTTACCAGCCTCACCAGGCGTGGTCGGCCTGGTTTTACTGCCGTGGGGTTTTGAGTTTGTGAGTTTGTGGCTGGCTTGGTGTTCTCGTGCACGTTGCTTTGTCTCATTACGTTTGTGCACTCTGTTTTGCTAAAGTATCTGGAACTCTTCCACCAGACAGGAACTCTGAACACCGGGGAAACAACTCCTGAACTTTATTCTCTCCACCTTCTCTTTCCATCTGTGGAGTTACTGGACATCTGGTCACAGGCTGCAGCTTGCTATGATAGCCAGCTGCCCTCCACTGCTGAAGTACTTCCTGCTGAGGGTTCTGCAGGGCGACCCATCCGGGGAGGCATTTTGTCCCTCAGTGGGACCTGCAGTTGGTGTTGGACGGTCTGACGGGCCCATCGTTGGAGCCGCTGCAGCAGGTGGGCCTGGTGATGGACTGAGTCAAGACGGCTCTAGCTGGCGCCTGCCTCAGCTAACAGAGTGGGGGATCCCGTATACATGCTTTTCACAGACGACTAGGTTCTGTGGAGCTGCGAGATGATCCATCTTTTCAGCCGAAGGTCGTTACCTCTTCTTTCAGGTCAAGAGTGATGTGGCTGAGGGCGCAGTTCAGGGGCACGGCATCCTTCAAAGGAAGTCGTGTCACAAACATTAAGGGCTCTACTTTTGTGAATCAGAGCAGGTCTGTGCTCTAGGAGCGCCTGCTGGTGTAACCAACTTTTTTGGTGAACACAAAGCGAGATGCTCACCTGAAACAGCCTCAACAGTCTCATCTGTGAGCGTCGAGGGTTTGGAGGGCATGGCTGCTGGAAATAGAAGTGTTTTTTCAGACACTAAGTAAAAGATACCTGAACAGGCAACAGTTTACATCCCAAAAAGTTGGACGCTGTGTAAAAGGTAAATAAAAACACAATGCAATCACATACAGTAAAACAATATTTTATTGCAGATAGACCAAAGACAACATATCAAATGTTGAAACTGAGAATTGTTTTGTTAGTTTACCAGTGATTTGCATCACTTCTTCTTTTTACAACACTGTAAATAAGGAGACCAGTTTCTGGAGTTTTGAAAGTGAAATATGGTCCCATTCTTGCCTGATAGAGGATTTCAGCTGCTCAACAGTTCAGGGTCTCCTTTGTTGTATTGTTCATGTCCTGATGCTCCAGATGTTTTCAATGATTGACAGGTCTGGACTGCAGGAGGCCAGTTTATCAGCGGACTCTTCTACTAGAGAACCATGCTGTTGGAATACGTGCAGAATGTGGTTGGACGTTGTTCTGCTGAAATAAACAAGACCTTCCCTGAAAGAGACGTTGTCTGGATGGCAGCATACAGTGAAGGAAATAATGATTTCATCTCTTGCTGATTTTGTAAGTTTGTCCACTGATAAAGAAATGAACGGTCTACAATTGTAATGGAGGTTTATTTTAACAGAGACAGAATATAAAAACAAAAATCCAGAAAATCACATCATATAAAAGTAATAAATTGATTTGCATTTGATTGTGAAATAAGTATTTGATCCCGAAGCAGAACATGACTCAGTACTTGGTGCAGAAGGTGTTGTTGGCGAGGTCAGAGGTCAGAGGTTTGTGGTAGTTGGTCTCCAGGTTTGAACATCTCAGGAGGGATGTTGTTCACTCCTCTTTGAAGATTCTCCAAATCCTTCAGGTTTCCAGGCTGTTGCTCGGCAACAGGAAGCTTCAGCTGCCTCCACAGATGTTCTCTGGGATGAAGGTCCGGAGACCAGCTTGACCTCTCCGTGACCTTCATGTGCTTCTTCTTGAGCCGCTCCTTTGTTGCCTCGCTGTATGTTTTGGGTCATTGTGGTGCTGAAGACCGTCCACGACCCGTCTTCAGTGTCCCGGCTGAGGGAAGGAGGTCATCCCCCAAGATGTCCTGGTACACGACCCCGTCCGTCCTCCCCTCGATGCGGTGAAGTCGTCCTGTCCCCTCAACAGAGAGACACCCCCAAAGCAGAATGTCTCCACCTCCATGTTGGACGGTGGGATGGTGGGGACAGCGGGGACAGTGTTCTCGGGTTCTAGTCAGCGTTTCTCTTCCTCCAAAGACGGCGAGTCCAGTTGATGTCAAAGAGCTGGATGTTGGTCTCCTCTGACCACGTCACCTTCTCCAAGCCTTCTCTGAATCCTTCAGGTGTTCGTTGGTAAACTTCAGATGGGTCTGTCCATGTGTCTTCTTGAGCCGGGGGACCTCGCAGCGCTGCAGGATCTTAATCCATGACGGTTTCGTGTGTTACCGATGGTTTCCATGGTGACTGTGGTCCCAGCTGTCTGGAGATCATGAACAAGTTCCTCCGTGTAGTTCTGGTCTGATCCCTCACCTTCCTCATGATCATTGATACCCCACCAGGTCAGATCTCCATGGAGATCCAGACCGAGGACATCCAGACCGAGGACATCCAGATCGAGGAGATCCATGCTCATTTAGTGTTTCTTCCATTTCCCAATAATCTCACCAACAGTTGTCTCCTTCTCACCGAGCTGCTGGCTGGTGGTCTTGTAGTCCATTCCAGTCTCGTGCAGGTCTACGATCTGTCCCTGATGTCCTGAGACAGCTCTTTGGTCTCAATGGTGGACAGGTTGGAATCTGATTGATTGATTCTGTGGACAGGTGTCTTTTATACAGGTAACGAGTTGAGACGGGTGTCTTTTATACAGGTAACGAGTTGAGATGGCTGTCTTTTATACAGGTGACGAGTTGAGACGGGTGTCTTTTATACAGGTGAGGGGTTGAGACAGGTGTCTTTTATACAGGTAACGAGTTGAGACAGGTGTCTTTTATACAGGTAACGAGTTGAGACGGATGTCTTTTATACAGGTGACGAGTTGAGACGGGTGTCTTTTATACAGGTGAGGGGTTGAGACAGGTGTCTTTTATACAGGTGAGGAGTTGAGACAGGTGTCTTTTATACAGGTAACGAGTTGAGACGGGTGTCTTTTATACAGGTAACGAGTTGAGACAGGTGTCTTTTATACAGGTGAGGGGTTGAGACAGGTGTCTTTTATATAGGTAACGAGTTGAGACAGGTGTCTTTTATACAGGTGAGGGGTTGAGACAGGTGTCTTTTATATAGGTGACGAGTTGAGACGGGTGTCTTTCTCTGGCTCCGAATACGGAAAACGAGACCAGGCAGAGGCTTAGAGTTGGTAGATATCTATAGGTGTGGAACCGGAAGTGGGGGAGTGACATTTTGGACCCCATGCTATACTAACATGTATATATATATATATATGTTTCGGAACATGCTGTGATGATCAGTTACTTACAGTGCATCCAGAAAGTATTCACAGCGCTTCACTTTTTCCACATTTTGTTATGTTACAGCTTTATTCCTAAATGGATTAAATTAATTTTTTCCCTCAAATTTTTACACACAATATCCCATAATGACAAAGTGAAAATAGTTTGTTTAAAATTTTTGCAAATCTATTAAAAATAAAGAAGGAAAATATAACACGTACATAAGTATTCACAGCCTTTGCTCAATACTTTGGTAGGTAGGTATATACTTTATTAATCCCCGAGGGGAAATTTTTTCGCCACAGCAGCATACATACAGAAGCAATAATAGAAACAATAGAATAAAATAATAGAATAGAATAATAGAATAGAAAAGCAATAAAATAAAATAGCAGTAAAAAATATAAATATAAAATATAAAATGCACAGTATATACAGTATATATACAGTACATTATATATCTATATATATTATATACAACAAACCAATAAACACAGTCAACATATATATACATATGTATATATATACACATACAGTACAGTATATATCTATATATATATAATATACAAGCAACCAAGAAACACAGTCAACAGTGTTATTGTACTGTGATGGATTTTGCCAGAGGTGAGTTATTGTACAGTCTTATTGCAGTCGGCAGGAATGATCTCCTGTATCTGGAATGATCTCCTGTATCAGGAATGATCTCCTGTATCTGGAATGATCTCCTGTATCTGGAATGATCTCCTATATCAGGAATGATCTCCTGTATCAGGAATGATCTCCTGTATCTGGAATGATCTCCTGTATCTGGAATGATCTCCTGTATCAGGAATGATCTCCTGTATCTGGAATGATCTCCTGTATCTGTCCTTGTGACAGCGGAGCTGGAGGAGTCTTTTAGAGAAAGTGCTCCTCTGTCCCTGCAGCAGGTGGAGAGGGTGGACAGGATTATCCAATATGGATAATAGTTTGTTCAGCGTCCTCCTCTCCACCACCTTTTCCAGACTATCTAGTTTGTAGCCGATGATGGAGCCGGCCTTCTTAACCAGTTTGTTAAGTCTGTTGGTGTCACCGGCTCCAATGCTGCTCCCCCAGCAGACCACAGCGAGGTACAATGCACTGGCCACAACAGATGGTAGAACATCTCCAACATCTCGCTGCACACATTGAAGGATCGAAGTTTCCTCAAGAAAAAGAGTCGACTCGTCCCCTTCTTGTAGACAGCATTGATGTTGGTCTTCCAGTTCAGTCTGTTGTCATGGAGACACCAGGTACTTGTACTCCTCCACCATGTCCACCTCCTCTCCCAGAACTCTCAGCGGTTGTGGAGCCGTCGTCTTCCTCCTGAAGTCGACCACCATCTCTCTGGTCTTGGCCACGTTCAGGAGGAGGTGATTTCTACCAGCCCACTCCACAAAGTCCTCCACTACTGTCCTGTACTCCTCCTCCCGTCCATCCCTTATACACCGACCACTAACTCCTCCTCCCGTCCATCCCTTATACACCGTCCGCTGACTCCTCCTCCCGTCCATCCCTTATACACCGTCCACTGACTCCTCCTCCTGTCCATCCCTTATACACCAACCACTGACTCCTCCTCCCGTCCATCCCTTATACACCGTCCACTGACTCCTCCTCCTGTCCATCCCTTATACACCAACCACTGACTCCTCCTCCCGTCCATCCCTCATACACCCAACCACTAACTCCTCCTCCCGTCCATCCCTTATACACCGTCCACTGACTCCTCCTCCCGTCCATCCCTTATACACCCAACCACTAACTCCTCCTCCCGTCCATCCCTTATACACCAACCACTGACTCCTCCTCCCGTCCATCCCTCATACACCCAACCACTAACTCCTCCTCCCGTCCATCCCTTATACACCGTCCACTGACTCCTCCTCCCGTCCATCCCTTATACACCGTCCACTGACTCCTCCTCCCGTCCATCCCTTATACACCGTCCACTGCAGTCATCAGAGAACTTCTGCAGATGTCTTGACTCTGAGTTGTTCTGGAAGTCAGTGGTGTAGAAGGTGAACAGGAAGGAGACAGAACAGTTCCCTGAGGAGCTCCAATACCACTGACCACCGTATCAGACAGCACACTGCCCAGACGGACAAACTGTGGTCTGCCTGTCAGGTAGTCAGTGATCCAGGAGACGGTGGACGCATCCACCCCCTCCACCCCCCCACCACCTGCAGCTTCTCACTCAGCAGCAGTGGTTGGATGGTGTTAAATGCACTGGAGATATCAAAGAAAGTGATTCTCACAGAGTCACCGGTTCCATCCAGGTGAGACTGAGCTCGTTGCAGCAGGTAGATGATGGCGTCGTCCACTCCCACACGAGGCTGGTACGCAAATTGTAGAGGGTCCAGAGAAGATTTCACCAGCGACCTGAGGTGGGCCAAGACCAGCCTCTCCAGCACCTTCATCACATGAGATGTGAGGGCAACCGGTCGGTAGTCATTGAGGCCAGATGGAGTCGTCTTCTTGGGGACAGGAACCAGACAGGACGTCTTCCACAGCACCGGGACCTCCTCCTGCTTCAGGCTCAGGTTGAAGAGGTGTTGTAGGACCTCAGCCAGCTGGACGGCGCAGGTCTTCAGGACCACGGGGCCGATGCCGTCAGGTCTTCAGGACCACGGGGCTGATGCCGTCAGGTCCTGCAGCCTTGCGCTGGTGGATTCTCTCCAGCTGTCTCCTAACCTGGTCAGTCATCACAGAGAGGGGGGGGGTGAGGGGTGGGTGTGTGTGTGTGTGTGTGTGTGGGGGGGGGGGGGGGTCGAGGTGTCAATGGAGGAAGAGCCCTTTGTGATTGAGGGCTCTATGCAGTTCACCAGGGGGCGCAGAGGGGGGAGGGGGGGAGGCAGCAGAGGTGTTTGGGAGGTGTGAGGTGTGGAGGAGACAGATGAGGGTGGTGAACTAAACCTGTTGAAGAAACAGTTTAGTTCATTTGACCTCTCCAGGTTCCCCCTGATTGTTCCTCTCCAGGTTCCCCCTGGTTGTTCCTCTCCAGGTTCCCCCTGATTGTTCCTCTCCAGGTTCCTCCTGGTTGTTCCTCTCCAGGTTCCCCCTGGTTGTTCCTCTCCAGGTTCCCCCTGGTTGTCTCTCTCTCCCCTTGAACCCAGTAATCTCCTTCATACCGGTCCACACCTCCCTCACGTTGTTCTGCTGGAGTTTGGCCTCCAGCTTCCTCCTGTAGGAGTCCTTGCACTCCCTCATCTTCTCCTTCAGGTGGCGCTGCACTCTCCTGAGCTCCTCCCTGTCCCCAGACCTGAAGGCTGATTTCTTCTTATTAAGAAGCACCTTCAGGTCACTGGTGATCCACGGTTTATTGTTGGGGAAGCATTTTACAGTCCGGGATGGTACGGTGGTGTGTTCACAGAATTTGATGTATTCTGTGATACAGTCCATCCTGCTGTTGATGTCCTCCCCATGTGGTCCACACAGCACATCCCAGTCCGTGGACTCAAAGCAGTCCTGCAGGGTGTCTTTAGCCTCCTGTGTCCACCTCCTCACAGTCCTGGTGGTCACAGGCTGCCTCTGCACCAGGGGGACATACTTGGGAGTCAGCAGGACCAGGTTGTGGTCTGATCTACCAAGGGGGGGAAGGGCAGTAGTACTGTATGCATCCATGGCATTAGCATACAGTAAGTCCAGAGTTTTATTGTTCCGGGTGGGGCAGTTAACATACTGGTGCAAAGTTGGCAGAACTTTATCCAGACTGGTTAAAGTCTCCAGTAACTAACAAAAATGCACCGGGATGCTGAGTCTGAAGTTTAGCCACAGTGGAGTAGATGGTGTCCACTGCTGCCTCTACGTCAGCTGATGGAGGAACGTACACAGCAATAACGATGGCGGACGGGAACTCCCTCGGCAAATAATAAGGACGCATCCCCACGGCTAGAAGTTCAATGTCCGGGCTACAGAAACGTTCCTTCACACACATGTGGTCGGGATTGCACCACCTCTCGTTCACATAGACTGCAATCCCTCCACCTTTCTTCTTAAAGCTCTGCACAACGTCTCCGTCCCCCCGAACAGTCCTGAAGCCGGGTATGGCCGCGCTGTGGTCCGGGAGATGTGAGTGCAGCCATGTCTCGGTGAAACACATGATGCTGCACTCCCGGTACTCTCTCTGGGTCTTTACCAGCGCCGAGCTCGTCCGTCTTGTTAACCAACGACCTCACGTTCCCCATTAAAATCTCCGGTACCGATGGTTTATATCTCCTCCTCTTCACCTTTAGTTTAGCTCCAGCTCTGCAACCCCGACGTCTTCTCCGAAGTTCAACGGGGATCTCAGGCCTCGCTCCGGGCAGCAGCAGTAGAGGTCTACTCAGCGCGATCAGCTGATCACGAGAGTAAACAATAACAGAGCCCCCAACCAGAACCGTGGAAAAATTACGGTCCATTACGGACCGTTAACTTAACACAAGAGAAAGAAAAAAAACAACAACTCCGAAGAGGAGAAAGGCTTAAAAGATACTAATAATACTAATAACAAGGGGAGGGGAGCTGCTGCAACAGGCTGCCGCTAGCGCGGCGCAATCTTTGTTGAAGCACCTTTGGCAGCAATTACAGCCTCAAGTCTTTTTGAGTATGATGCTATAAGCTTGGCTCCTATTCTTGGGCAGTTTCTCCCATTCTTCTTTTCAGGACCTCTCAAGCTCCATCAGGTTGGATGGGGAGCGTCGGTGCTCAGACATCTTCAGATCTCTCCAGAGATGTTCAATCGGGTTCAAGTCTGGGCTCTGGGTGGGACACTGAAAGACATTCACAGAGTTGTCCCGAAGACATTCCTTTGTTATCTTGGCTGTGTGCTTCGGGTCGTTGTCCTGTTGGAAGATGAACCTTCGCCCCAGTCTGAGGTCCAGAGCGCTCTGGAGAAGGTTTTCATCAAGGATGTCTCTGTACATTGCTGCATTCATCTTTCCCTCCATCCTGACTAGTCTTACAGTTCCTGCTGCTGAAAAACATCCCCACAGCATGATGCTGCCACCACCATGCTTCACCGTAGAGATGGTATTGGTCAGGTGATGAGCGCTGCCTGGTTCCCTCCAAACATGACGCTTGGCATTCAGGCCAAAGAGTTCAATCTTTGTTTCATCAGACCAGAGAATTTAGTTTCTCATGGTCTGACAGTCCTTCAGGTGCCTTTTGGTAAACTCCAGGTGGGTTGTCATGTGCCTTTTACTGAGGAGTGTCTTCCGTCTGGTCACTCTACCATACAGGCCTGCTTGGTGGAGTGCTGCAGAGATGGTTGTCCTTCTGGAAGGTTCTCCTCTCTTCACAGAGCAACGTTGGAGCTCTGTCAGAGTGACCATCAGGTTCTTGGTCACCTCCCTGACTAAGGCCCTTCTCCCCCGATCGCTCAGTTTGGCCGGGCGGCCGACTCTAGGAAGAGTCCTGGTGGTTCAAACTTCTTCCATTTACAGATGATGGAGGCCACTGTGCTCATTGGGACCTTCAATGGTGCAGAAATGTTTCTGTACCCTTCCCCAGATCTGAGCCTCGATACAATCCTGTCTCAGAGGTCTACAGATGATTCCTTGGACTTAATGTCTTGGTTTGTGCTCTGACATGTCCACTGTGGGACCTTATGTAGACGGTGTGTGTCTTTCCAAATCATGTCCAATCAACTGAATTTACCAGGTGGACTCCAATCAAGTTGTAGAAACATCTGAAGGATGATCAGTGGAAACAGGATGCACCTGAGCTCAATTTTGAGTGTCATGGCAAAGGCTGTGAATACTTACTATGTACATGGGATTTTTTTCATTTTTGATTTTTAATAGATTTGCAAAAATTTCAAAAAAATGTATTTCACGTTGTCATTATGGGGTATTGTGTGTAGAATTTTGAGGGAAAAAAATGAATTTAATCCATTTTGGAATAAAGCTGTAATATAACAAAATGTGGAAAAAGTGAAGCTTTCTGGATGCACTGTATACTATAAACGTATTCATGTTGTGTCTTGTACATTTGTATGAATTTGTTCAAGTGGCTGTTTCTGTCCTCGCGGTCCCGGCGTGGTGTCCCCTGCACCGACCTCCTTCACCTCACCTCCTCCTCCTCCTCCTCCCCTGCAGCTGTTTTATATATATATATATATATATATATATATATATATACATACACACACCATGGTTACATGATGCGTTGGAAATGTGGATAATTCAATTCAACTTCATTTGCTGTTTCATGATTAATTAAATGTCACAGTGAACAAAGAACACAAAGAACCAATTTCCTGAGACCAGGTTCTGGGGCGACGTTGAGGACTGAGCAGAAAGCACAAATTCACCAAAAACTGACACCATACTTGCACCGCATGAGCGTATCTTTAAAAAAGCCCCTCTTGATACGTAGATCTGCGCTTCGGCCGACCTTAAAATAGAGCCTCAAGTCTTCTCCATGAACCACAGTGTCTGCATCTGTACTCACATTCTGCTCACGAGCTGGGGGAGGACAGGGTGTGCACAAATATTAGGAGAAGAAAACGAGTGTAGCTGATTATTGTCTTTCACTTGGCTCATTATCTGGAATAAAGCACTTAGGGAGGGAAAACAGCAGCATAACGCTCTGCTGGAGGCCAATTCTCCCAAGAATACAGCCAAGTCAGAGGATGACAGTTGAATTTGGTGGGCTAATTAGCTTTCCACTGAGAAAAGAGCTTGTTGTTTTTTTTAATAAGGGGAGGAATGTTTAGTTTAGATAAGTTTTCTTTAGCAAAATAAAATAGAAACAACTTTGGAGTCATTTCGGAACATGCTGTGACGATCAGTTACTTATACTATAAACGTATTCATGTTGTGTCTTGTACATTTGTATGAATTTGTTCGAGTGGCTGTTTCTGTCCTCGCGGGTCCCGGCGTGGTGTCCCCTGCACCGACCTCCTTCACCTCACCTCCTCCTCCTCCTCCCCTGCAGCTGCATGGAGCTCGGTGCCCGCTGGCCATATTTTGCTTCAAAGGTAAACACTTCGGTATTAAAGCTTTGCTACAAACGCCATTAGATTTCATCCTTGTCTAATGGATGCTTTCTCCCGAAGTGCCCCGAGGCGTTATGTGTGTGTTATTTCCCTTCGTCCAGTGAAGGAGTGGGACCAACACGCTGCAGGAGTGCAGCTGTGTTATTAAGGAGCCGCTGGGTTTGACCGCAGGGCGCCTGGGGAGAAAGCTCTGTCAGATCCTTGATGCTGGTTAAGTCTGTGTCCGCCCTCTTGGTTACTGCAGAAGTTTTATTTGTTTGCCTCTTCAGTCTCATCTAGGACGGCGAACATAGTGAGACCAAAGTCCTGCAACCTTTGAGGAAATAACAACAGAAGTGTGAGAGATGTGGAGAGATGCAGGAACTGCTGCAACGTCCATACAGAGACCAGAGGTTGTGTCTTGTTCCTCACAACACGTCTGACACATTTACTGCCCCATCAGGAGGACGACCCAGATCACTGCTGGACGATGAACCAGCACCAGGACCAGGTTCAGGACCAGGTTCAGGTCCAGGTTCAGGACCAGGTTCAGGACCAGGTTCAGGACCAGGTTCAGGTCCAGGTTCAGGGCCAGGTTCAGATTCAGATCCAGATTCAGGACCAGGTTCAGGTCCAGGTTCAGGACCAGGTCCAGATTCAGGTCCAGATTCAGGTCCAGATTCAGGTCCAGGTTGAGGGATGAACACAACCTGGTTGCTCTTGGCTGTGGTATGATTGTGTTTTGTGTTAAAAGTACTGAACCAACCAGACTGTGTTGAGCTCTGGGAGTCGTACATGAACATTATAACAACTGGACATGTGGGTCGTGTCTGAGAGGAAAACGTGGACAGCAAACAAACCTTTTTTTTTTTTTACTTATTTGTATATGTATTCATTTATTCTGTGCTGTATTAGAGATGGATGCAAGCCAAGTGTGTGTGTAAATATCTGTCTCATCTACATATGTATTTTCATGAATTGCCATAGAGACACTGTTGTCGAGGTATTTCTGTTTAATTTATTTTATATGAGAAATGACAATCAACATATTGTGAAAAAAGGAAAAGGTGGCCTTCAGCTTCCTGGTTGATAGCTGAGAGATTAATTAATGAAGGAGTGAGACGGAGTGAGACGGAGCTGCAGACAGAGAGGTGAACTGAGCAGTGATGGAGGAGGGCTGAAAGAGACGAAGAGGAGCTTCATCACACTCCTCCTCGGGGATGTAATCAGTCCTCCTCCAATTTGGTGCTCACTGCTTATCGCACAACCGGGAGCCATGACCCACCGACTTTTACGGTGTGGTCGACTGGCAAATAGAGAGATAGGTCCCGTCTGCCTGCCAATGTCTTTTAATGAGCGCGCCGATAAACAGCGAGCAGGAGGACGGGAGCCCCGGCCCTTTATAATTACTCCTCCAATGATCACCCTATTTCACCCTGTATACCAAATCAATGTTACAAGACACTCCCTTGATGAGTTACAAAGTCACTTAATCTCACTTGATACTGCTGTCACTGAGGGGGGATGTAAGGAGGCCTTTTATACAAGGGGGGGGGGGGGGTAATGAGAGAGGGAAGCAGGAAACATCAGAAGATTGATGAAAAAACTGCTTTTAGGTTGGTTTTGGTTCATTTCAAGGAAAACTGCTGGTCAAGTACAACAAATGAAGAACACAATAAATCAGAGGTGAAAAACAATCCTGGAAAGATAGCAGGTAAAGTTAGAGGGAAGTAGGATGGAGCTGATGGGAGACGGCCGGGTGAGATCCACAACCCGGGCCTTCCTTCCTACTGGGCGTCGACCTTCGCTTAATTTGAACCAATGCGCCGAAAGCGTCCGACACTCTGCTGCAACGACCTCCACGTCCACCAAAGTGCTTTTCCTGAGTACAGAATATTTTGAAAGTTGTTTTAATAAACTCCAGCAGCTCGGCGAGGTGCTGACAGTTTATTCTGAGCTGAATGTTCTTGATTTTTTTCTGGTCAGCTCGAGTTGAAAAATGTTAACGTTGCGCTCGTCACTGTCACAAGCTGTCCAATCACAGTGAAGGAGGGGCGGGACAAACGCGGTTAGCCACTGACACTGGTCTCTGATTGGTCCGTCCTTCAGAGTGTCTGAACAACGCTGGTACGAGCCGAGTTCCCAGACTGTATTCACAGAGAAGAAGACTGAAGCTGCAGCAGAGACGCATCCTCAGATAAACCCGCCTGACGTGACCTTTCCAAGGACGCCAGCTGTTTGTCTACGCAACCAAATGTTGGAGAGAAAATTGTTTTGAATTTATATCAAACTAGTTACAATCTGCGTCCATCTCCACGAGCACCACTCTGGTCTGATTGAGACATGAACCGTCGTTGAGTCGATACGGAACACAAGAAAGCTGGAAAAGAACTAAAGTTATCACATTATGAAGACGGATCGAACAGCTTCATTTTCAAACTCCAGTTTCTATTGAATAAGTCTCAAAAGTGACGATGACTTACCGACGCGCCGCGCATCGAATCGGTGTGTCAAACAAAGCGAGTTCCTCGTTCCTTATTTACTCAGTTACAACATTGTACTTCACGTATTTACAGTCGATGTGACGTATCTTCCGCTGCAGAGGATTGTGGGTCAGAACATCCAGAGTGTCCTGGTGGCCTGCAGACTGCAGATGTAGGACATCCTGGTACTTTTGGCGTACTGGGACGTACTGGATCTGTTTGTGACGTGCCCACTAGTCTCGGGGTCTCGTCAAAAATCGGCTGCACCGTTTTCAGCTTTTGTGCTGCAACAAGTCGACTCTCCGTCAGTAGATGACGACGGTGGATTAAAACTGGCCTGAAGTCCTCAACGGCTCCGACAGAAGGTGGTTGGAGGACGACAGCAGCTCACTGGATGGAGAAGCTGCCGTCAGACGTCCATGTACTGAACAACACTAGGCCACGCTGCATACCTGCCTCACAGGCCTTCATCCTTTACATCAGCTCCTTCACACTCCGGTCGGTTGACCTCTGACCTTCTTCTCTTCCTGTACACGATGAGCCTCTTAGCCTTTCTCTCTGCTCAGGCAGAGACCACTTGTCTGCCAAGCACGAATTACATCGTTGATTAGGAAGAGAAGCAGTGAAAGAACCGGAGAGGTAACCCCCCCCCCCCTCCCCTGCCCCGTGCGGTGTGCGTGTGCATGTGTGTGTGTGTGTGTGTGTGTGTGTGTGTGTGTGTGTGTGTGTGTGTGTGTGTGTGTGTGTGTGTGTCCTTTTGTCGTACCAGTACCAGTGAGTCGGACTGAGTGGTCTCCAACCCGGTAGCTCACGAGCTACTGGTTGAGTATCAGTTTGTAAATGGTCACTTTATAATTCAGCTGGTTGGATGGAGCTCAGCTATGTGAATGAACGTCACTGAGAGCTACTTTTACAAAATGAATGTGTCCGAGAGCCACTCAGAGGAAGACGGGTTGGAGACACCTGATCGAAGGCCGTCTGTCCCACAGGAAGTGGTGAGAAACAGGACTGACAGGAACAACATGACGATGACTCAGGGGTCGAGAGCTTAGAGCATGCAGGTTATTTAAAGTCAAACTTCAGCACCCTGCAAATGAAATCAATAAAATTCAAGGGAATCATAAGATTATGGTGATAAATTGTTATTTTTTCCTCTAAATGTGTTCGTTGTGTTCGGAGGCACCTCTGGACATGTTCTGGGCTCCGAGGTGAGGTCAGTCTGACTGGATTTACCTGCTAACAGAGACTGTGGTGTCAACGACATGACCTCAGTACTGGGGTGGACAAAATAACAGGAACACCTTAAAGTACACCACCAGCCTCTTAAAGCAACAAACGTCAAATTTCACTTTGTTTTCTTTATCTTTGCTCAAAATATCAACGTCTCAAGTGAATCCATAAATTCATACCTGAGTCTGATCTGAAGGAGTGAACATCGACAACAACCAACTAAGCAACCGTAGCAACCATCGCTATGGAGCGGTCAGCTGTGACGTCAGTTCGATGGGATGAAGAGGCGAGGTAGAGCAGGAAATCAGGTGGCAATATATAGCCACATAATTAGTGCAGGGAGGAGGTTGGGGCGGATGGATTACTGTAACCACGGCAAAAAAAATCCTTGATTTGAAACTAAATCCTGCTGTTTTTCTTAAATGGAACCACGTTGTATTTGAGCCGAACTCTCACCAAACCGTTCGTCACATCATAAGAAGATAGAAATGAATGAAGCTACAAAACAGCCTGAAACAAAGTCAGTGAACATCATCCAGGCAGAACTGGATCCTGAAAGGAGTGACAGGATGATAAAACACATCCTGGTTTCTACAGAACCTGCCCGCGTGCACACAAACCAGCGGACACATGGAACAGAGCTGCGGGCTTTCAGCACTTTGTTTTCTGTTTGTATGCAGACCACTTGGCTTTTATCTTGTCACAGCGGAGTGCTGCTCCATTGCAGAGCGAGTCCTGCAGAAAGGTCCTGAAAGGGTCGGCGGCGCTAACCTCTCCTTCCTTTCAACCTGCTCTCTACAAATGTTCGATGCTCCCCCTGCCATCAAAGACACGGCCCTCCACGGTGCTTCAGGACACCAGAGGAAATGGCAAAGGCACTTGCCTGGTATGCTGATCAAATTTTGGTGCTTTAGTATTTCTGCTTGCTGCTTGAGGGATTTTTTTTTCTTCCGAGATTAAAAAGTAAAAAGAAAAGACGATTGTGCCTCCACACCTGATTTGCTGAAAACTTTAAAGTCCTAATCAAATCCTGCATCACTTGATGCAGTATCTTCAGCACGCTCCATGTATTAATTCCTCTAATACAGAGGGATGGTGGAGTATTATGGGAGGATATTGGAAAATAATTTCTTGCTTGGTTATTCATTGCAGAATTCATTAAAATCCAATTTTGCGAAATTGAAATAAAAACAGCCGTTTGCTGTGATAGAGTGGCATGCTGCACCGGCAAGTGAGAAGGTGTGTGTGTGTGTGTGTGTGTGTGTGTGTGTGTGTGGTGGTGGTGGTGGTGTGGGGGGGGGGGGGGGGGGGGGGGGGGGTTAGAGAGAGGGGGGGTGTTAACAACAGCAGATGGAGGTAACGGAGGAACAAAAACAGCAATGCAGAGATCAAAATGTAAAATCTGGACACCTGACGAGCTTCTGGCTCCGTTGGTGAAACATGACATCGATTCGTGCACTGCTGAAGTTCATGTGTAAAGTTCACCAGTGAAATACAACCGGTCAAAGAAGAGGCCCTTCAAGTAATGACTGATATGAAAATAGAAAGATACAAACTCAACATTTAAACTATTGAAATGTCCAAACAGAAAATATGTCTTCTGCTTAGGTTTGCAACAATTCAAGTGTCATGCAAAAGACAAATAAAATAAAATAACATTAAAAGATAAAAACCTAAACAGTACACCTGTTGAACTTCAACCATCATCAGTCTTTCCCTGAATCACATGTTGTTTCTTCTCACTGTCAGAACGTCCTGCAGCTGCTCTTAAAGACAACCTACTGCTGCATGTAGTATGTGAACAGTGGAGACGCAGTACGTCATCATAGAAAGGAGCCCGTTGCAATCTTTTAATTCTTCTTCTTCTTCTTCTTCTTCCTTTTGTGGGCGGAGCTGTCTTGGTGATGTCGATGTGACGTATCTTCTGCTGCAGAGGATTGTGGGTCAGAACATCCAGAGTGTCCTGGTGGCCTGCAGACTGCAGATGTAGGACATCCTGGTACTTTTGGTGTACTGGATGTGTTTGTGGTGAACTCACTAAGATGGTCGTCTGGATTCTGCAGCGCTGGCTTTTTATTCACGCAGCTCTTTTCGCATCCTTCAGAGGAATCTTGAACTTGATCTTTGCTCGGTCCATTTGTGATTCTTTTCGCTGTTGATTTGTGTTTGTTGTTGTTGTTGTTGTGTACTAATCGTGGCTGTCAGCAAAACAAATGTAAACATAGAGGCTGGTGCCAGATCGGATCAGCAGGAGGGACGCTCTGCCTGTGATTGGTTGTTATGTCGATAGGGAACGAGTCAGTGACCGGTTGATTGACAGATAAACACGTCAGTGTAGAGTATAGTGGCTGCGTCCTTTCGGCTGATCCAAACTAGCACCAACGTTCCTAAATAATAGCAACTATTACCCAGAATACAATGCACAACGATGTGGTTGCCTGTTCTCTACCACACAAATATCTGTCATAGACTGAGTGATACATTTATACCACTTCCTGTAATCTGTTTCAGTTTAAAAGCTCTCATTTCAAATTAAAAGCCCTCTTGTGTTTCAGCCAAACCCTGAGTTTTAGTCTGGTCTTGTTTTGCGCCACTCGGAGCATCTTTGTGACACCTGTTTGTGTTAGTCCTTAATGCTGGCCTCCGTTTCCCTACGTTAGCCGCTGTACACACTCCTAATTGCACTAACAGCAGGACTGCACTAGCTCATTAGCATGCTGCACCACGCACTCCACAATAAAGGCAGAGAAACACACAACGCTGCTGTGATTAAGCCAGGATGGTTGTTTCGTGACAAAAATGCACAGCCATGCAATGAAATCAAAGAGGTTGGCTCTACTTGTCAGAGATTAGCATTTCACCGATACGAGGCAGCGAAAGCAGAAAGCCTCCGTAGGACTGAATCCTCGGTGTGTGATGTCAGCGCTGTTCATCTATAAACATGTCCAGTATAATAATGGTGATCCCACAGTTCACCATCACACATGTATTCTTTAAAGCTGAGAGGCCTCCTCACTGACAATTCATCTGTTTTACTGAAAACAGACATTCATTTAATCAGGCTGTCCACACCGTTTATGTCACTGTTGTCAGGAAGGAGCATCAGGACATTAAATATCTGCTCCACATATTCAACCAGTGCATCAGAAATGTTGAACGCAATGATGGCTGAACGACAGCAGAATATACTGAATATTATTTCATATGTGGAATAGAAAGGAGAAATGCATCGAGTCAACCAGACAAACATTATTATAGACTGGATATAAAACATAGACTGGATATAAAACACAGACTGGATATAAAACTACAATCTGGATATAAAACTACAATCTGGATATAAAACCACAGACTGGATATACAACCACAGACTGGATATAAAACACAGACTGGATATAAAACTACAGACTGGATATAAAACATAGACTGGATAGAAAACACAGACTGGATATAAAACTACAGACTGGATATAAAACCACAGACTGGATATAAAACACAGACTGGATATAAAACTACAGACTGGATATAAAACTACAGACTGGATATAAAACTACAGACTGGATATAAAACTACAGACTGGATATAAAACAGTTTGTAGCTTCAGGTCTGTAAAATGGTTCTGATCCAGAAGAGTCTTCAGCTGCAATACCAGCGAGTGCCACTAGAGGCCGGCTCCAAAAAGCCTCCGGCTCCATAGACTCCCATTCAACTTCTCTCATCAAATCCAAAGTGAATAAAATGTGTCCATCAGTTATCTCGGTGTTGTTAGCTAAAGTCACTCCTTCTTCTTAGTTTTCTGGAGGTCCATCTGAAAATAATCCCTCATTCATTAGAAAAGAAGATTCAAGAAGACCTGTTTTTGGGGGCGTGTCTGTTTGATTGACAGGCCTGTGGTGCAGTCAGGTTACAGCTATCGGTGAGCGGGACGTAGTATCGTCAGGTTTCTGATCAGATCGGTCAGATCCACCGCTGGCTCCTCCCCCAGCTCGTCCAAATATGGTCACACTGTTGGTGTGTTTCCGACCTGTCCGATCATCTGATACCAGCGCCTGTTCTTTCCTCAATAGATCTGTAGTGGTGATGTCATCAGATCTCTGTGGTGATGTCATCAGATCTCCGTGGTGATGTCATCAGATCTCTGTGATGATGTCATCAGATCTCCGTAGTGATGTCATCAGAGAGGTAGAGATTCTGGTTCAAATCTCAGATTGAAGACTCGTAATAAACCACAATGTTTCATAACACATGCAGAAGATCATCCAGTCACCATGCAGGGAGGTGATTTGACTGGCTGGCAGCGCAGCCACCTCCTCTTCCTCCTCCTCCTCCTCCTCCACCTCCTCTTCCACTTCCTCTTCCTCCTCCTCCTCCTCCTCCACCTCCTCTTCCACCTCCTCCACCTCCTTTTACTCCTCCTCCTCCTCCATCTCTTCCTCCTCCTCCTCCTCCAGAGGGGTCAATCAGAGCCTGCTGACACGAGGTCATCTCCTCTCTCCGGCCTTCATTAATATAATTTCCTGTCCCAGCTGTCGCTGCCTTGCTGCTGTCCTGCTGCTGTCCTGCTGCTGTCCTGCTGCTGTCCTTCTGCTGTCCTGCTGCTGTCCTGCTGCTGTCCTGCTGCTGTCCTGCTTCTGTCCTGCTGCTGTCCTGCTGCTGTCCTTCTGCTGTCCTGCTGCTGTCCTGCTTCTGTCCTGCTGCTGTCCTGCTGCTGTCCTGCTGCTGTCCTGCTTCTGTCCTGCTGCTGTCCTGCTGCTGTCCTTCTGCTGTCCTGCTGCTGTCCTTCTGCTGTCCTGCTGCTGTCCTGCTTCTGTCCTGCTGCTGTCCTGCTGCTGTCCTTCTGCTGTCCTGCTGCTGTCCTGCTGCTGTCCTGCTTCTGTCCTGCTGCTGTCCTGCTGCTGTCCTTCTGCTGTCCTGCTGCTGTCCTTCTGCTGTCCTGCTGCTGTCCTTCTGCTGTCCTGCTGCTGTCCTGCTCGCTTCACATATCAATGAGTCCTTGTTGTGTTGTCAGGTGAATCTTTTTGAGAGGGAATTATTCATTTTGATGAAGAGCTTTGATATGCAGATGAAAGCCTGGATGGAAGATGAAGCAGCGATCTGCAGACCTGCAGGACCGAGTGCGTTTGCAAAGTTTCCTCTCATACTAATATTCCTGTAATGCAAAAGTTAAATGTATTTTTAAATGAACATTTGTTCTATTTGTTCTCGTATAATTGACAGACTAAATGTTATGGCTTATTTTCTAAAGCATTGTTTTATGGATGGAAAACATTATTGATTTTTTAAAATTTCAAAAATAATCTCTTTCTGTTTTACAATGACATCGTTACTAACAACCATTTTATTTCTTCACATCACTTGTTGTCACAAAGTTGTCTGTTAGTCAAGACAAACATGACAATCGTCATGTGATTGGACTCAAAATCAAGTTAAAAAAACACTTTCTTATGCTGTGATTTTGCTGCATTTTTGGACAATAAAAATATTCACTCAATAATGAACTAAAACTTGGGCTTGAAAGTTCACTAACAACCCTGGAGTATGTTGGTTGTCGTGGAGACGGCTCAGTTGACAGCACGCTCCTTCGGCTGGTGAAAGTCACGAGATGTGAGTAAAAGCTCTGTAAAGTTCCCAGTAAGTTGACGTTGAGCTGAATTTTGATCACAGAGGTAACCAAGACGGTTCTCTGTCCTTTTTATTCTCTCCTTGTGGACACGGGTTGGACACAACTTCAATTCAATTCACTTTATTTATATGGTGCCAAATCCCAACACGGGTTATTTCATGTCACCTGACACAGTGAAGTCTTCACAGCAGAACTTTACAGCATCATACAGAGTTTACACAGTTCCTCCAACATGGGGAAGGAAAAACTCCCTTTGAACAGAAGAAAGGACCAATAAATGAATCTCAGAAAGATGTGAAACATGCTGTTCCTCGTGGTGTCACTTTTACAGCATCGTCCAATCAGAGAGTCGGAGGTGTTCCTGGGTGAACAATCCTCCTCGGACACGTCGCTGCACGTTTGACCCGATTTCAGCTGCATCCAAGCCGGTCACCAGCGGCGCCGCGTCCCGCCACTAGAGGCTGCTGTTGCACTGTGCACCGGCAGCGAGGGGCCGCGGCGGAGGCGGAGGAGGTGTAGGAGGTGGAGGAGGTGTAGGAGGTCACTGTCAGCGCTCAGCTCGACTTCCTACACAAACACAAGTTAATGGAAGTGGAGAGAGATTATGTTGAACATTACGTTTAATTAGACTTCTTTAAAACACACTGCAACACGTGTTCACTGACAGGAGTGTGTGTGTGTGTGTGTGTGTGTGTGTGTGTGTGTGTGTGTGTGTCTGTGTGTGTGTTTGTGTGTGTGTGTGTGTGTGTGTGTGTGTGTGTGTTTGTGTGTGTGTGTGTGTGTGTGTGTGTGTCTGTGTGTGTCTGTGTCTGTGTGTGTGTGTGTGTGTGTGTGTGTGTGTGTGTGTGTGTGTGTGTGTCTGTGTGTGTGTGTGTGTGTGTCTGTGTGTGTGTGTGTGTGTGTGTGTGTGTGTCTGTGTGTGTGTGTGTGTGTGTGTGTGTGTGTGTGTGTGTGAGGTGTTTGTGTCTCGGTTGATTTCCCTGTGGACACATTGTGTGTTTGCTGCAGATAAGAGAATCTGAGAGTGTAAACACCAACAGAGATGTTCCAGGAACACGTGAAGATTTAAACTAACTGCTGCATCTCAACACGTCTTAAAAACAACAACACAATAATGTCATTTTTAATTCAGTTACTAACAACATTCATCACTAACATACTGCATGTAGGACACATGTCCTCCTCAGCGGGTGGAGATGATCCAGCTGCTGCTGCAGGCTTCAGTCACTGTGAGGTCTCAGTGGACAGACGGAGGACAAAGTCCTCAGTGAGAACGTAACAGCAGGGACATGAGGGGGACGTCTTCATCAGGAACAGGAGGACAGGACTCACGTAACGATGGCAGGATGACCAAGAAGGACGATAAGACCAGCATCACCTGGGACATATTATTTATAGGATGATAAAACAGTAGTAACGGAAAGAATACTTCAACAACAGAAGAAGTATTTAAATACTTTCAGTACTGCTGATGGTTTACAGACGTGGAAACATCCATCTGTGGTTCAACTGTTCAGGTTTAGGTTGAATATTTCAACTAAAATAATACATTATTCAGTGTATTTTTGACTTCTGGAGGACGACATCCAGCCGGATCACTTGAACTAAAGTAAAGTATAATCTTTAAATACGCTTCTCTGATAAAGTTTATTATTACATCTGCTGTTTTAGGATATCTAGACTACTGAAGCTTGGATGGTTTTTGGTAGCTGGAATTGTTTGTGATTGGATTCTTGTTTTCACTCATTGAGTCAAAGAGAACAAGTTTAGAGTTAAACTGATGGTCTTTATTTCAATTCTATTAAGGACTAAGTTGTATTTTACTTTCTACCAGTTTGAGGTAAAAAGACTCTGAGACAAGTTTGGACAAAATCTAGAGACTGTGTGAAAGTTTTCTTTGTTTAGTAATCAGTGGTGAGTTTCTATTGCTGCATATTTGTAACACCTGGTGATGGGAGGTCTAACGAGCAGGAGGTGTGGTCTAATGAGCAGGAGGTGTGGTCTAACGGGCAGGGGGTGTGGTCTAACGAGCAGGAGGTGTGGTCTAATGAGCAGGAGGTGTGGTCTGACCAGCTGTAGCCAACCCTGTTATAAAACCAGGAAGTGTTTGAAGGGGCAGCTTCAGTGTCAGCGAGGACTCTTTGTATGAAGACTCGGAGGATGAAGACAAAGGAGTCTTGTTGGAGTCTCCGAAGACTCGGAGGATCAAGACAGAGGAGTCTTTCGTTGGAGTCTTCGGGGGACGCTGAGTATAACTACTACTATCTGAGTATGTGTGTACTTTCCGTCCCTGTGCGTATATCTACTCGTAGATACTACAGGCCTCTTTCTACCAAACCAGAATTGCATCCTCATTTTCTAATCCCAAAAAGATCTTCTCCATCTTCTCCATCTTCTCCATCTCCTCCATCTTCTCCAACCTCCTTGACCCCCCCTCCTCCCTCCACCCTTCTATCAAGCCACTTTGTCAACTACTTTACTAAAAAGTCCAAGATTTCCATCATCTTCATCTTCATCCCCTTCACTTTCCTCTTTCACCCCCCCCCCCGTCTCCCAATCAAGTTGTTACCTTGGTAACCCCCCCCCCCCCCCAACCACCTGCCCCCCCTCCCCGTCCCATCTCTCATTATCCAGCCTATTGCTCCAGACCTTCTTCCTTTTCTCTCCATCTCATCAACTCTTCTCTGTCAACGGTCTGTTTCCTGAACTCTCTGAAGGAGAGAGTGAACCCTCTCCTGAAGAAACCCTCCCTCAACCCATCTGAAGTAAACAACTACAGACCGTCTCTTCTTTCCTTTCTTTACAAAACTCTGGAGCGAGCTATCTTCAACCAACTCTCCTCCTATCTCCACCATAATAACCTTCTTGACCACCAGTCTGGTTTCAACAGACCACTCAACAGAGACGGTCCTCCTTGTTGTCTCTGAGCAGCTTCACACTGCTAGAGCAGCCTCTCTGTCCTCTGTCCTGATCCTTCTAGACCTTCTGCTGCATTGGACACAGTGAACCACCAGATCCTTCTTTCCTCCTTCAGGACCTCGGTGTCTCTCTGCTCTCTCCCTGTTCTCATCCTACCTCAACGACCTCACCTACCGGGTAACTTGGAGAGGATCTGTGTCTGAACCTTGTCCTCGCACTACTGGTGTCCCTCAAGGCTCCGTCCCGGGTCCCCTCCTCTTCTCTCTGTACACCAACTCTCTCGGCTCTGTCCTTCACTCGCATGTCTTTTCCTACCACAGCTATGCTGATGACACCCAACTGATCCTCTCTTTTCCAGATCTGAAACACAGGTAGCAGCATGAATCTCTGTCTGTCTGACTGACATCTCTCAGTGGATGTCCTCACACCACCTGGAAATCAACCTCCACAAGACCGAACTGCTCTTCCTTCCAGGGAAAGACTCTCCCACCCTCGACCTGACTACTACC
>NW_027185302.1:7500-37500 GCF_022577435.1 Embiotoca jacksoni | reverse complement strand
AACAAGGACGACATCAGCTGTCAAAATAAGAGCTTTAGATGCTGTTTAATTCATGTTCATTCAACACATAGACCTGCTGGATGAAACAAACAAAGAGACGTCTCTGACAACTGGACGTGTGGAGAAAACTCATTTAACATCCAGTAATATGGAATCACTTCCTTTGATCACAAACATTTAATCATCATTTTAATGTGAAGAACACATTTCCCACAAACCCCGTCACTTCCTGTTTCTCCTCTTATTCCTGTTTCTACGGCGAACAGTTTTATTTGGAGATGAAAACAGCAGCAGAGACTTTCTGACTGTAAATGAGGAGTTATTGTTGGTAATAAAGAGAGTTTTATTAAAAAGATTTTCTTTATGTTTTAATACTTTCAGGTCAGATTCTGATGACGATGTTTTTTTGTGGAAAAATCTTGGGAATTTTAAAAAATTGCAAGCTTCTTCAAATATTGTGGAGATTTCTGGAATTTGTGTTAATTATTGCGATCACAAGATGGCGACTTCCTGGAGGGACTGAGTGTGTGCAGAAGCTCCACTACAATCACTGTACATTAGTGTCAAATAAAGAATCATTTAAAACAAAATAAATCAGATAATAATGATAATTTCACGACAAACCAACAGCATCCATGTTGCTTTGTTGTGGAGTGAGAAGGTTCCCCACTCTGACCTGATTATAATATTGTGAGAAAGCCGTGGTGGACGACAGCATCACGTGTTGCTGTTGGACCAACATGGAGTTTTATATTCATTGAAGTCATGTGACAACCTGTCTTCTGTCCCATGGTGGTTGTGGGTGTCTCCATGGAAACGGACATCCCTTAAGTTACTGTTGTGACTTCCATGTATGTAACGGTCCATCACACTTTCTAGTTTTAAGTTTAAACTTAAAACCTTTGCTCCATTAGTTGTGCTGTTATAGGCGTGCGCTGCTGGAGGACATCCCATGATGCACTGCTCTCCTCTCTTGAGGTTTTTCTGTGTTTCTTCGGCCCACCAGCAGCTTCTCATCCTGGATCTCTCTGCTGTTCTTCTCTCTCTCTGCTCTCCGCTCACTCCAACCATGGACTGGTGCTGTTGGAGGTTTTTCTTCCCATTTGTTGAATTGTAGGTTTTCCCTCTATAATGTTGTAAAGTTGTAAAGTTTCTGTTGTCAGGACTTTAAACACTCTGAAATAACTTGCGTTGTGATTTGGAACTTTATAAATAAATTTGTATTGAAGCTCGAAGTGTTGAAGCGACGTGCATCGAGTGTTTCCTGCTGCAGAGCGTCATGATGTCGTCAACACAGAACATGGCCCAGTTCAGATGAATGTCTTCTGTTAGGATACGTAGCAGAGATGCAGATAGCAGCACCTTCACAGAGCCCAGTCTAACGTTATTAATAATATCTGCAGACAAACGAGATGTATTGAATCTGCTGGCATCTCTCAACCAAACGAAACATCAAGCAGCAGATTTACTGCGTTCTCTCTGAACTCCGCCACACTGATGCTTCTTAATGTGATGTGTTTGAAATCCTCCATTAAGGGAAATAAATAGAATATTAAGACAGAGAATGATCTGTGCTGTCACAGGAGAAACATCTCTCACGTGTGTCGATCGCATCCTCAGAGATCACGACAGCATGAAGAAGTGGATCTCAAACATCCTTCACCGTCTCACCGAGCCGGTAAAACACTGTAGTGGACTGAAGTGAGACGTCTTCCCTCTCCCTCCTCCGTCCAGAGTATGTCAGACCCTTCTTTCCCTTCCTCACCCACCAGAGAGCTGATAGACTCCTCTTCCTCCCTCGGAGGCTCCAGGTCTGACCAGCCACAGAGCTGCAGGAGGAGAAGACTGAATGTGGCCGTGTGGAGAGCAGCTCCATCCGTTTGGTTTGGTTGGTGTCGGGTGGCTAACACCCTGTTAATGGAAGGACAGACCCCCGGGGGCTCCTCATGGACTCATCGGCTGTAACGCTGACGGTCTCCAGCTCAGTGAGGACGACTGACGTGTGAACATACAGATGAGTGATGTGAAATACTGTGATCGGATTCTTTTTATTTAAAAAAACAAACAGTACAAATCGTTCTTTATTTTGAAGGAGACGTCGTCGGCCGGTGATAATTGGACCAAACCACCATCTCTTTTTATTTATTGTTCATCAACTGAACACAAAGTCAGTAATAACTCCATAATTAATTCGATATTAGACCTCAAAGAGCGGTCTATTTCAGGACCTGTAGCTTTACAAACAAACTGGTTTAATGCTCTTGTGAAACAAAAAGCTGCATTTGAAATGTGATTTCGAGACTTAATGCAGAGTTCATCTTACGGGTGATATAAAGCTGGTTCTGACTGGATGGTTGTGTTTGTGTTGAATTCATTTGTACAGAATCAGAGCAGAGACCATGTTTGTTTTGCCAGATTTAAAAAGCAATGAAGAAGAAAGAAACTGTAAAAAGAACCTACATGCATACAGCTACAATAACTACGAGTGCTAATAATAACGATAATAAGTATGACTCTTTACATGGTAAATGAAAGGCTGTGCAGACTTTGCTGCAGTAGGCGGTCGGAGGCTCCCAGCAGGAGTCCTCAGTCTGTTGAGAGGAGGAGCAGCTGTCACAGACAGCCTCACTAATGAAGACAGGAGCATCGCACGCCCTGATTGGACGAATAAGATGTGGACAGAGGAAAGAGGCTGGACCGGCTAATAAGACCTATTAATCATAATCAGCAGTAGAGAAACACGTGAGTGGCGGGTTTGAAAACCAACTACCAACAACTGTGTTTAAAAATGAGCATATCAGTCATGCTCACTGAATGTGTAAAAGAATGTCCTGAGGAAACAACCTCAGGACATTCTTTTACACATTCAGTTCACATCATTTCAGGGGTTTCATATGTTTTAAAAACTGGCTGCAAATATGGAGGTCCTTTCTAAAAACACAAGATTTGTAAGTTGATTATGTTTGTTGGATTTCAGGTATAGATTATCAGACCTGCATTCATATTATTGATCATTGTGTTTCATTTTCTTCCTCTAATTGAAAAATACGGCCTCTGAACCACGAGGACATTAGAACCAAAGATTATGGGATACAAAATTATAAGGGAATATGTTGTGAAGAAAGTGCAAGAAAATCACAGCGGAAACAGATTCATTCAGAAAGACTCTAAACTGGGGAGTTATTAAGTACTAAATACTGGTTTAAAACTCTATTTGAATCAATCCTGACGACAGCAAGAAATGTGGATTCATCTGCCATTAATCAGCCTTCACAACACATTTCTTAATGTTTGACCACAGACTGTTTATAAAAGACTTCCTGCACGTCCTGCCACAAACCGCTCCGAACTAACAAGATGGTGACGGACAGAATCTGAACTGGAGGATTCATAACGTTCACAAACCAACGATGACATCACTGATGGTTGATGACATCACTGATGGTTGATGACATCACGGCTGGTTGATGACATCACTGATGGATGATGGTTTTGTTTGAGTAACGTCTTTAAAAAAAATGATGTATGTGCATATTAGATGCTTTTAAAGATTCATGCCTCTAATAGGAACCAATGAGGGCGGAGCTGAGAGCCTCAGACAGTAAAGGTTTTTTTTATATACATATGAAAAACAGACTTCAGTCTTGACCTAAAATTTTAATCTAAAGTTTGAGGGTTTTTCGGATGTTCCTTGATGGTTCATATGCAGCACATCAGATACATGACAGCAGTACATTCTTGAGCAGTGTGCCATTAGGATGCTGCAGGGGTTTAAGTACCACCATTAAACATATATTTAGCCTTCAACAGAAGCCAGGACTCAGTGGAAAGTCAAAAGTCAACAGGCAGCGTGTTTCAAGCACAAACAGCCCGTGTCTCCAGGTCAGCCCTCTGAACGGCCGCCGTCCATCCACTGATCATTTAGTCTCATTTAAACATAATTCTCTCCCCAATCCTCCACTCTCCGCCTGAAGCCACACTCCTCTCGTCTCCCTGCGGTTTTTCTCTCCGCCAAGATTACCGGGCCGGCCTTTAAAAGCACACCTCTGCTCTCCCTGCTTCCAGCCCCATTCCCTCCCATTAAGCCGAGAGAGTCCGGGGCTCTTCGCGTCTTCTCTGCAGGCTATTGATCAGCGGCAGTGTCGGCCGGCGAGGACTCCTCTCCTGCAGATAGATCCGGAACGCGTCCAGCCGCCGGCTTTTCATTAAGAAAACAGCACAGACAAATGGCAAGGAAGAGGTAAAGGGCATCAGGGCTAAGAGTCTGATAATCAAACCTGATGGTTGTGAGGCGGCCCGTCGTCTCTCCTTCCTGACGGTTTATTAGTGCCACTGTTTGTCTGCTTTCTCGACTCGTCCAGCTTGTTTTGATTGAAGGAAGTTGGGAGAAAAAGGTGGTGGAAATAAAGTCGGCCATCGACCAGCAGGAAGCTGTCGAGAACATGTTATCAACAGCACTAAGGAAAGACTTTGAAGGACAAACATGTCAGTCCAGATGGGGTTTTAATTCCAGCAGATCAGATCGGTGGAACCTCTCTTTGAAAACATCGTGCTGAAAGGAAACACCGAACGTCTCTGCAGAGCTAATCCTTAATGACTTATCCATATCAGATTGTCCATATAATCACAGTGGTAACGTGTTGAATAAGAATCAATCTGACAGTTGGAAGTTAAAACGTGAACTTGAAACAGGAAACGTTGGCAGCAGTTGAACAGACACAACTTCTTTCCTTCTTTCAGAGCTGTCTGAGCGCTCCAATAAATTCCTGTGTTAAATCCTTTTGAGTCACTCCTCTTCTTCAGGTGAACGCAGCCTCCTGTTTGGACCCGCAGATATCCAACTGTTGTTCTTTACTGCTGCTCATCGGATCCCTTCTGATGCCTCAGTGAAGTGTCTCCTCCTGTGACTTACAGATTGACGTTAGTGGTGTTTTTAGGACTAACATTGAGTGGGTCAATCTGCAGAGTGATTTACATCCAATGCAAAAGCGATCGGGATCAATGCAAGAATCATTGTGGCCTTTAGAGGTGTAAAATCAGGGTGGATGGGCGACCTTCAGGTGACACCTCAGCTGACCAATCAGCCACAACATTCTGCTGCTTTCACTCCCAAACTCTGCTGACTTCACCGCTTTGTTTCAATTGGTTGTCAATCAAACTCTGATTCACACCAAGACCACCTGAAAAGGACACACCTGGAATCAAGACCCGATCCCGTCCGTCCTGGCGTGGTCGGACCACATGCGGTCAGCTAGAAGTTCAGGTGTGCTCGGACCCGGGATGACCGAGGTCCGACCTGCTCAGGCCACATTCAGGGTGGTCTCTGGCGGTGTGAACACAACGCTCCCTCCAGGTATCCCGGGCCACACTGGAAGACGTGTTCTCAGCTGACGTCCTCTGAATGAGCAATACAAATACATGCAGCTCCGCAGTGCTTCCACGTGTTACCGCCAGCTTCTTCAGTTTTCCCTCCAGCCTAGTAGAGGTCTGATGTTGAGGAGTCATTGTGTGGTCAAGGAGCCTGAAATCTGGGGGGGGGGGGGGCTGCAGCAGGAAGTGAGGGAGATTTACCAGCTGAACAGTCTTTGTATTTATGGAGAAGGAACGGTGTCGGCGGTCGTGTGCAGCAGGTCTGATCTTTTAGTTTTGAGCAAAGATAACGTTGTCACAGTATGTGAGGAGGAGCCGGGCGGTAGCTTAGCATCCTGGGGGTTAGCGAGGCATTTCATGGGTGAAGAGAGGTAGTAACATTAATTCAGCTCTTTAGATGCTGTTCCATAATAATACGGCACTTTGTGTGTTTTTTAAAACAGTATTACTGCAGAGAGGAAGGGGATATTTCATACTCACATGTCTAATTGAAAAATCCCTGAAAGTGAAGCAGTGGAGAGAAAAAGAAAAGAAGGCAAAAAAAACAAACATGTCTGGAGTCGAGTACTTCACTGCATTACAGCCCCCCCCCCCTGCCCCCCACCCCCCTCCCCCCATCCCTTCCCCCCCATCCCCTCCTCCCACCATCCCCCTCCTCCATCAGGCCAAATTGCTTTCTGCTTTTTCCCTGCCGTCGCTCGGCGTAATCCTCCCTGTTGTCTTAATATCAAGTGGAGAGAGGGCGAGATAATGGAGCAACAGGAGAGTAGGAGAAGGAGGAGGAGGAGGAGGAGGAGGAGGAGGAGGGTAGCATGGCCCCGAAGACCATCCTCCAAGGAAATCGCCCTCCCTCATGTCAAACACATGGGACTATTATTAAAATCCAACCAGCCATCCAATACATTTACTTCCCGTACATAATAGCTCTGATCTGCATAACAAAAGGCCTCCGAGAGGAGGAGAGCTGGATGCTGGTGTAATGGATGTGGAGCGCGCTGGATCTCCCCTCCGCTGCACATCCAACAAAAGGCAGCGCTGCGACCACACTGCTGACTGATGCTGCGGTTAAAGTGTGTGTCTTTGTTGTCATTGTTGTCCTGATAGCTGCTCGTGTGCGATGTGAAGTGTTTATAAGAAGATGGCAACAAAGCCGGCTCTGATATCAAGCTGCTGCATACGAGGTTGTTCTGCTGGGCTTTTTCTAAATCCTTTGTCGTGTTGGTCTGAACTGCAACAAGGAAACACAGAAGTAAGAACCACGGCCGGATGAAGCGTCTGAAGGGCCGCACGGCAAACATTATAATTCCCACTGTACACAGCAGCTTTATGATCTTCCTCGACTCCCAGAAGCCTCCGAGTTCACAGGAGCTGAAATCACCAGTCAATCAATCTGTTAGTCGGAGAGACGAACAAGATTTTTCTCTTATAAAACATAAAGCATGTTTTATTTTCTGGTCCCGAACCTAAATAACCCAAATAGTGACCTTCACCGAGGAGAGCAGCATCTCAAGGAAGGGACTTTATTAACATAACGTTAGGTATATAAACATATTAAGTCGTAAATAAACTTGCGTAACATATTTAATTCATGTGACGTATGTTACGTAAGTTAATTTTTGTACGTAGCTAACAGAAGTTCCACGCAGTAGACTAGTGCTCTAGTTGTTAAGAAAGCAAACATACAACACAGACTTATTTTAAATACGCAAGTAAATAAACCTACCAAACGTATTAAACTCTTATGTGAGTAACATACTTATTTTAACCCGAACTGTGATCTTTTCCTGGAGCTAAACGATTGGTTTTGGTGTCTAAACACAAGACATCATGTTGGACGGTCATGTGACGTTGACACTGGCCAATAGAAAAGAAGCGGTCCAGAAAACTGTTGGCACCTCACAATATGTTAACTGCTGTTGTCAACCAAACACAGCATTATTTGTCTTGAGCCCCAATGTGATTATTGCACATTTTCCATTTTGAACTCGAGTGTTGTCGACTTTTCTTCATACACAACAAGACGTTTGAATATGTTGTGAACTTCCAACTAAGGGATGATGAGTCTGAAGAAAGCAGAAAGTTTGGCAGGTCTGCTCCCTCTTGCTGTAAGAAAATGAACTGCACCACAGGACTTTTAAAGGATTTGAGAAGAGACGATTTGATTGGCTGTGATTGTGACACACTTTCTAATGATCCTCACAGAAGGCTCCGACCTGCCGGCTCCTTTTCTACATCAACTCATCTCATTTTAAGGATTTATTTGATCAATTATTGATCATTTCATGGCCGCAGTTATTTGTCTTTTGATTATTTATACACAATCTGTAATAAGTAGTGTAACCAGTCAACAGACTACAGTAGGTAGTGTCTGTGGTTAGTGTGTCCTGGACAGGATCAGTGATGCAGTGATGTGTTTGTGTGTTGCACTGTGGACACGGCAGTCATCCAGAGAACAGTGTGTGTGCTGATGACCTGCAGCTCACACTGAAGTCTCCACAAAGACACACACACACACACACACACACACACACACACACACACACACACACACACACACACACACACACACACACACACACACACACACACACACACACACACTCAGCTGGACCACAGCACTGCTGGGCTGGGTCTCAAGGATAGTGAGTGAAAACTCTGCTTAAAATGAGATCCACTGTCTGCATACCAATAGGATGGCCTCAGGGTAACTGGCACACGTGTGTGTGTGTGTGTGTGTGTGTGTGTGTGTGTGTGTGTGTGTGTGTGTGTGTGTGTGTGTGTGTGTGTGTGTGTGTGTGTTCTTACTGCACACTGTAAGAGACTGCCCAAAGAGCAAAGAAAACTATTGATGGTGTGATTTAAAAGGAGTCAGAAGACACCTGTGGTTAAAGTGGCCTCCCGTGGCCCTCAGGGGCCCCCGAGGGTGTCAGATGACCTGAAGTGAGATATTTCTCTTCACATCTTCTGCTCATGGCCGTTTTTGTAATAACACTGAACAAAATGCAGACTGCAGTCGAAAGTGTTGTACAGCAACCTCCTCATTGAAAGATACGTCCTGACAGAACAGGAACGACTCTACTCTTTCACATCTCCATAATTTTGATGAATTGTTCGACAGTTCCTCCTGCAGAACCTGCAGAAGACTGGCACAATTCAAATTCAGTAAATGAAAGATGAACTGGTGACGGGGTCTCCATCCATAACACAGTGTGTAAATGTGACAAAAAAATGTGCATGTCATCTTTTTAATGAGTCTGGTCAAAGTTATGGTAAATAGTCTGCACTTATATCGTGTTTTATCACCTTGGTGGTCTCAAAGCGCTTTACACTGTTAATCAGGAGCAGTTTGGGGTTCAGTCTCTTTCCAAAAGACACTTTGGCTCGTGGACGGGAGGAACCGGGGATCAAACCAGCAACCTGCTCAACCATCTGAGCCACGGCCGCCCATCTCATGCATTCTGAAGCTCTTCATTTTTAAAGCAGTACACCTGCAGGCATCACTGTGACCACCAACAGCACAATAATGATCATTTTTGATCCACTGAAAAGGTGGAATTTCAGGAAGTCAAATAGTGTTATTTCAAAAATATCATTATCACCAGGATCATTTTTATGTCACAAAGATGAAGAACTCCTGGATTTATCGCAATTAAAGACTAAAATCTAACTTCAAATATATCGTACTATATATCTGTTCTCCTTTCACAAGAAAAGATAGAAAATAAAAGAGGAATATTGGGGTTTACCAAGGAAACACGAAGAAGTAAAACATGGAATTACAACCTCCGTTTCCAAAATACATGTGTAAAATGTAAATATAAACAGAATGCAATGATTTGTAAATCACATAAATCCATATTTAATATAAAATAGATCAAAGACAACATATCAACTGTTGAAACAGACATTTTATTGTTTTATTAAATATCTTCTCATTTTGAATCTGATGCAGCATCACGTCTCTATAAGTTGTCCCAGGATCATGTTCACCACTGAGCTGCATCAACTCTTCTTTTAACAACACTCTGGAAACGTTGGAACGCACACACACACACACACACACACACACACACACACACACACACACACACACACACACACACACACACACACACACACACACACACACACACACACACACACACACACACAGAAAAGGTCAGTCATGTCGGTGTCACCTGGTCGTTGCCTCTAACAGTGAGTAGTAACACTGCAGCCTCTCTCGTCTTCAGTGTGACTCTCCGTCCTCCTCTCCGCTCCGTCTCTGTCTCCGTCCTCCTCTCTGCTCCGTCTCCGTCCTCCTCTCCGCTCCGTCTGTCTCCGTCCTCGTCCTCCTCTCTGCTCCGTCTCCGTCCTCCTCTCCGCTCCGTTTGTCTCCGTCCTCGTCCTCCTTTCTGCTCTGTCTCCGTCCTCCTCTCCGCTCCGTCTGTCTCCGTCCTCGTCCTCCTCTCTGCTCCGTCTCCGTCCTCCTCTCCGCTCCGTCTGTCTCCGTCCTCGTCCTCCTCTCTGCTCCATCCCCCGACTGTTTTAAAAAGCAAACATGTCCCTGTTTGCGTTTGTCTTGTATAAAGTGAAAGAGGAGGACGAGACACGTTCCTGATGAAACATGGCGTCTCTTCAGGTTGTGATATTTTGGAGAAACTGACTGTTGAAGGTTGCTTCATGGCCAAATATCATCAGTTCAGTACTTTCAGCAAATATTTTCCTTCTTCTCCGCCTGAGAAGTCTTGTGAGTTGTGTTGCCTTGAACAATTTTCTGCGGGAGACCGAACATGAGGACGTGACGGGGAGAGTTTGTGTTGGGGTGTTGTGGTATTTTTCAGGCCGTTTGAGGTCTTAATGCGTCCGATCCGTCCTGCCTGCTGCTGCTGATTGAGACGAGCTCTCTGGTGCTTTAAAGCTAAATAACTGCTCTGCAGAGGGCACTGTCCATATTTTTGAAATTCTGCAAGAGCATGATTTGGAGAGTTTCACAGTCATTATTTCTGACCTTCGTGGTTTGAACCTCTCCAGGTTTTAGATTGGTGGAAAAGCCTCCCAGTCACAGCGCACCAGGAGGCTGATTTTACACCGCACACTGATTTCATACTCACTGGAAATTTGATCAAAATGTCTTCAGTCACAAAGAGAAATGTTCTGCTGTACAAAGCAGCTTCTCTGCATGCTTTCAAAATGGATCCATTTATTTTTTACTTTACTGTTTGTGCTGAAATGATAAACTATAATATTTAATTTACTGTAATGCTGCTTCATCCATTTCAAGTCAGAAAGCCTTATTTTATTTTGTAATTTATGAATTTACCATATTTCATGTGACAAAAAAAATAAAGAATAATAAATGAAAGCTACCTCTGCATATCTTTTGTAACTGATGATCCTTAATGCGTCTATTTGAATTATTTGCCACAATAGTTGACAGGAAGAGAGAGAACCCAGACACATGCCACTGGAAGCTGCAGGTTTTAGTGAACTGTCAGCTTTACTCACATAGTTCTGCAAAAATAAAACCTTCGGACCTGGCAGAAGTCATTTATGAGACGTATTAACAAAGGCGTGACGGTCTGGCACCTGAAAGGTGGGGAAGCAAACGTAAACACAGAGAGCTGATTGGCCAATGAGACACAGGTGAGCACAAGAAATGGCGGGAAAACACAAAGGCAGGAAGTAAAACAGACCCGTGAGGTGAGTGATTTCAGAGGGAAATAGAATCCAAACCAAATAAAAGCAGAGACACTGTGTGGACTTGTTTTATGATTTGATATGTTTTAACATCCATTCTTGAAAATCTAATTGTGAAAGCAATTTATTCTTGGGCTCCTTCTCTCCCATTTCCCAGCATGCCTTCGTCCTTCAGAGCTTTTGAGAAAGAAGCTACCAAATTACGAAGGTGTAAGTGATTGATAGACATTTTATTTATTTCAGTTTTGGAACATTTCAGTAAAGACAAATTTAAATAGCCTCCATAAAAAATGCTGACTCCAACTACAAGTGCACAAGGTGGTATATAAACCTATCACAATCACTTTACCACAGTAAACAATGTTAAACAGCCTCAGATCACAATAATTACTGTAAATACAAGCAGGAAGCTTATAATTTGGCAAAATTCACGCAAGTATTTCCGCAAAACACGTCATCAACAGAATCTCAGCTGAAACTATAACAGCATAAAGTCGCCTTCCAAACAAAACTGACTTTATTAACAAAAACCACTCCTCAGACGGCCGTGCTCCTTCTCACATCAGCTGAACAAGTCTGTACAACTAACCAGAAAAACTGGAACAAACGGATGAATCGGTAGTGGTGGAGTTTTTAGGTGTCGTGGTCTTATTATTAAATAAAGAATACTGAATGTTAAATGAGTTTTCTCCACACGTCCAGTTGTCAGAGACGTCTCTTTGTTTGTTTCATCCAGCAGGTCTATGTGTTGAATGAACATGAATTAAACAGCATCTAAAGCTCTTATTTTGACAGCTGATGTCGTCCTTGTTTCTATATTCCAGTCACAGACGGTCTGTTCTGGAAACATATGCAGCTTTTAGGACCTTTTAGGACCTTTTAGGAGCTTTTACCTCCATGGTTCTCTAAGTTCAATAAATACCTAAAAAAAATAGAGCTAAAATATGTCTGTGATGTGCAGCAGGATTATTATCACAGGAAGTGATTACATTTTACTGCACAAAAATCACTTAAAACTCCACAAATCACAGCACAATAAAAACGGAAAAAAAGTTACTTCATACTTTTTCTAAAGTATACAAAAAAAACCTTTTGACCGCAACAATCACATAAAACCTCCGTGAAATCCTGGAGGGACCGATTAACGGGAAAAACCGTTGGTGAAGACCATTTACCATAAAAAAAAAAAAAATTCAAAACAATCCGACCAGACTGTACAAATACATTATAAGTTTGTTCTGAATGATAAATCTGCCTCCTCTGTGAGAAACACTGGACTCGTCCGGTCCATCCTGTGCGATGTTACTGTGAGCTCTGCAGTGGAACGTCTCCAGGCTCTCGGAGGGGACCGGTTGTCGTGTTGCACATCGTCAGACCTTCCTGCCTCAGCAGCAGCCGAGTCGGACAGATTGAAGCCATTGATCACACTACTTTGCTCTCCTCGCCTCCATTCTTCTTCCTGACTCGTTCTGCTGTCTGAACAGAAGCAGTGAATTAAGAGCTGCTTTTATCTGGCGTGTCCACCGGCTCCCCGGACCCAGCCTACAGACAACCACCTCCAGTGATTAGCAGTAAATTGATTTCACACTCCAGTAATGCCCAGACTGGGCTATAACAGGAACTGGAAGCAACTGTAGGTCACGTAAATTAATTACTGCAATTAGCTTGCAGACAGTTGGGGAGGCGGAGGACGGAGAAATAGAGAGACTCAGTGCACTTTACAAAGACCACGACTTCCTCTCATCCACTGTTCACATCCGACAGGAGCTACAGAAATCTCTCAGCATCAATCTGAGGCGTTTATATTGATATAGAAGAACAATATAAGAGAAATAGGACTCATTCACCAATACATTTTTACATTTTTTTTTTTTATAAATGTGCTCCTCAGAAACGTCCTTAAGGAAAGTCATGTTGTGGAACAAAGTTTTATGGACTGATGGAACAAAAGTAAACCTCCATCAAAACCATGGAAAGATGAAAGTGTGGAGAAAAAAAAGCATGAAGCACCGCCTCATCTGTCAAAGCTGGTGGTGCTTCTAATGTGTTAAAGTGTCTGAAGGCAGACAGACAACCAGCTGAGGTCTGGGAGAGAATCACAGATACAGAGCTGCTCATGTCTCCGAGACTTCAAGCAGTCACTCAGAGCTTTTTAACTTGGTGTGTCTGACCAGTTTCTCCTTTAGAGGTTCTCATCCAGTACTTCCAGCTCATGTTCACAAAACTATCTGACAAAGTAGGAAGAAACACCAGTCAGTGGTTCTCTGAGAATCTGCTGCTCTGTTGGGACACATCAGTGTATGTATCACCGGACGTCCTCATGTCCCTCTGAGTCGACGTGCAGAACTCCACCGACTCCGTGAAAACAGCTCCGACTGCAGCTTCGGAATAAAAGCGATGAATAAAACATTCGCAGGAAACAAAAATATCAGAACAATTTGTCTACTGTAACGCCAGCTTTCCAGAATAAATAATTCAACAAGCATTCTTCTGTTTTCAAATTGCATGTAAAGAGGTGATTGCATATAACCAGTGGTGATGATTCCTGCTGTTCCAGGAGCCATCGTCACGTACAGTTTCCACATTGTGCAACTGTTCCCCAGGCTAACCGCATTACCGCTGCCGTTCATAACAACAGCGATCCATCATCTTCCAGCTGCCAATTTGGCTGCTCTCATATGATCAAATAGAACACAGAGTACAGTACACAGAGTCCAATGTCCTCACAGCACAACATGCTGCTGATTGTAGAAAAAAAAAATCACATATTCTGAGCTTTCATGAGGCTCATTGAGGTTTATCAATGTTTTCATTTTCCCATCTATCTATCCATGGAATTCAATTTGGAGCTGGAGCTGGGAGAGCGCTGCTTCTTCCACTTGGGGTAGTAGCTATTGATGTAGGCCACATGCTCCTGTGGCCTCTAGCGAGCAGCCCAATTTTCTATCTATTTACGCCACAGTTATGACCCCATTGATTTCAAATAGGCCTGCTGCTACGGAGGCTCATCTGTGATGCATGCAGTGACAGCGACTGATCAACAGCGTGGGAGCGGCTGAAAGCCTCAGTGGGCCGGCTAAATGTGTGCTTTGTCTCTTGTCAATGGCGGCAGCGCGTCGTCAATTACGCGGGTGATAGTGAACGGCTGAAGTTGGATCGGAGCTCTTTCTTCTCCGCCCTCCGATTCCAGGCACGTCAGCACGCTGTCACTACATTCACTAATGTGTGACGTACGAGACGAGCGAGGCGGCTACAGAGTGTTGTCTGCTCTCATCTTTGAATAAATAAATGGTTCATAACAGACAGCAGGTTTGGTTTGATAAATACAGAACATCTGGATGTACTGAGTGTTTCTTATGGATGTATAAGTATTAAATCTGACACACAACAATTACAGATCGTTGCACTGCAGCATCATGTTCCTTAAATGTGTCATTTAGAAGAACCAGGACAGAACCTGTTGTTTGTCAGTATGATACCTGACATGTGGTTTTCTTGTTGCTGTCTTTAAACAGGCTTCACTATATCACCGGCCATTTTCATTTTATGTTATTTTATAATTTAATAGAGGAGATGAGCCGTTGGTTTGTGAACATTATGAATCCTCCAGTTCAGATTCTGTCCGTCACCATCTTTGCTAGTTCGGAGCGGTTTGGAGCAGGAAGTGACCATATTTGGACGAGCTGGGGGAGGAGCCAGCGGTGGATCTGACCGATCTGATCGGAAACCTGACGATACTACGTCCCGCCCACCGATAGCTGTAACCTGACTGCACCACAGGCCTGTCAATCAAACAGACACGCCCCCAAAAACAGGTCTTCTTAAATCTTCTTTTCTAATGAATGAGGAATTATTTTCAGATGGACCTCCAGAAAACTAATAAGAAGGAGTGACTTTAGCTAACAACACCGAGATAACTGATGGACACATTTTATTCACTTTGGATTTGATGAGAGAAGTTGAATGGGAGTCTATGGAGCCGGAGGCTTTTTGGAGCCGACCTCTAGTGGCACTCGCTGGTATTGCAGCTGAAGACACTTCTGGATCAGAACCATCTTACAGACCTGAAGCTACGAACTCTTTTAGATCCAGTCTGTGGGTGTATTTCAAGCCGAAAGAGGATCATAGGCAGGTAGAAAATAATTGGGTTAACCTGTGTACTTTTAGCCAGCAATAATTCTAACATATGTCACTTAGCTAAGAAAATGTAGTTTTATATTTAAAATATCCAGTGGTGGAACTTAACAAAGTACGTTTCCTGTCATGGGGGCAGACAGACACTGGACTCTTTACTGAGACTCAGGTAAAAACAGCAGTGCACAGATGAGTTCCAAAAATCAGTGTCATCAGTCAAAAGTACAAAAAGCAGGCAATCAGTCTAAACAGACAAAATCCAGGAATCAGAAATAGAGGACATAAACTCAAGGAAGAAAAAGAAACGCTGGTACGAAGACTACGAGGAACTGGCAAAGAGACACAGGTGATATTCACGAGAGGACGGGAATACAAGTAGACGCAGGTGGAGACAATCAGGGCGAGGATACAAAATAAAACAGGACGTGAATATGAACAAAAGAGAATGAATGAAAAAGGGGAACTTAACATTTACTTATGTACATGGTTCTCAGACAGCAGCGATATAAATACATGATTATCACAACCTTCAATGTCTACAGCAGTAAAATGCAACATTCTGCCAGGTTTGCTTTTTTCATCCGTTTTACACTCGTCTGTTTATGAAAATGTATTATTATCCAACGTGTTGCATTTGTAACGTGTCCAAATCGCACAAAAGGCACAACCTCGAGTCCTCACCAACACACTGACCGAGCTGGAAGCAGGTGGGACGAATGGTTGTGGAGAAATGTGAAGGACAAACAGACAGAGATTTCTGAAATGATATAGAGATTAAATCCCTTCTTGCAATACCACTGTGTACATTAGGAGGCGATGGTGAGTCTGTCCTCAGTTCGGTATCGGTAAAGATCAGTTCTGAATTGTCCGGAGAAGGTCGGGTCACCTGGTTTGTCTGCCACGTAGAATAGTTTCAGGTACAGATGGACAGAGCTCATCTCCCTCGTCTGAACCGCGCATCAACAAAATACAGGAAAGCAGGATTTCTGAGCCGTGACTCAGAAGAGGCAGAGAGTCAGCTCGTCTCTGTGGATGAGTGACAAGCTTTATTTTGCTCTAACTGACAGCCTCTTCAGTCACACAGTTTATTCCACTGAGGATTTCCTGGCATGGGCACGAATCGATGTGGCCAGTTGCCTTTGACTCTGCTCTCTGTCTCTTTATATATTCATCAAAAGGGAGGCGAGTTTGGACGGCAGGATGTGACTGCTGCTGTGGTGGTGACGGTGACATGTGTGTGTCCGTGCACGACACATCTCCGGCCTCCACCATCGATGGAGCCCCTGAAGGCCTCCACAAGCTGCAGCTCAAAACCAGCTGTCTCTCAGTAAAGGGACATCTTTCATTATCCAGCGGGGTGTCCAACGATTTGTTTTCCAGATCTCATGTCCCCAGAGTCCACACAGCACCCGCTGGGCGCTGGAACTCCAAGTTAAATATGGGTAAAACTTGTAAAATATCATTTGTCTCCTTTATCAAATTCAGTTTTATTTATGTAAAACCAAATCACAACATAAATCGTCTCAGTGCACTTTGGTTGGGACCTGAAAATAATAACAATTCAAACTCAACTCAACAATTCCTACATGAGCTGGAGGATGAAGTGCATTTTAACAGGAAGAACCAGACTGGGAGGTCATCTGCCTCGACCGCTGGAGTCTCCAGAACCTCAACTGAAGAACTGAAGATGAAGGCCTCGCCTCCTGTTCTGCTTTACACAGCAAAGCGTGTTGTAGAGATAATATTAGATGTTGAAGATAAGATGGAGCTTCGTGTCAGAACATCGTTGTATTTCTGCTGCTCTGAACTGTCGTCGCTGCTTTATCGTAACTCTGGAACAGAACCTGACTAATTACTACAGATGTGTCGTTCTTTATCTGCGATGTGCAACGCAGGTGCTCATAACTATAAACAGACAAAAAGTGAGTCCATGAATATCAGTTCTGGAAAACACTTCCACATTCTCAAATTTGTATAATTATGCAAATTAAGTGGGTTTGTTTTCAACTTAAATTATGTATTTTTTTGGTCTGTTGAGTCAAACAATGTTTGCAATATTAATGCATTTAATATGGAATTATAGAAGACACAAATAAAGAAGCCAGTCCACTGAGTCCACCAAGTTTTGAGCAGTCATTGGAATTCAAAACAAGAGGAAGACGTCATGAATATCAGAAACATTATATCGGAGAGTTTTCTTTAAATATTCATTTATATTGGATGTTTTTCCTATATTCTCACCTATGTATGCTTTTCTTGATATATACTTCCCTGTAGCTCTATAATCCAGTTTGATCGAATATTAATCTTTGCATGTTTAGTTAATAGGAGTATTGATTATTGACTGATGAGATATGTGTTGTATTCCATAGGATTTGACTTACATGTTTTAGGTCAATAGGACTCATGATGGCCGTGTGACTTCCTGAGTATCTCATCAATAGAAACAATCAGATCCGACTGGTTTAAAAAGACAACGCCTGACAATTTCACTTCAGCTGCTCTCATGGGTCACTCGGTTTGTTGAGACCCTTAATTTTCAATAAAGCTACATTGCATCTGACTCCGAAGACTCCGAACACTCTGGCGAGTGGTGTGAAGGTACCGGGCCAGAATTTACACCACAAAGAGTTTTCAGTTTATCCAGCGGGTCCTTGTAGTTTGAGCGGAATAACTCTCACATGGACGAGGGAACATGAAATTAGATAAGACTTTATTATTCCCACAGCAGCTCAAGGATACAGGTACGCAAAAAATACAAATACAATTACAACTGTAAGCAGTGATATGCGGGCCCTCGCATGCTGCACGTCGGGGAGCCAGTGGGTTGGGAATAATTTAAGTCTGAAATATGAAAAAAAAAAGTCATACTATAGCATGTCGTCTATAATATGATCAAAAAGTCACACTATATCATGTCGTCCGAAATATGAAAAAAAAAGTCCAAAATCTGAAATTGTTGGAAAATGTAAATTTTGAAAGTTGGAAATTCATTTTTTTTCAGTTCTCAACTACATGCTATTATATGAGGTTTTTTTACACATTAAATCTGTAGGAGGACTTCGTTAAAGTACAATGTGGGAATCGCCAAAAATGGTGACTAAATTCAAATTGGCAGACTTCCTGTTGAGTTGACGAAATGGTGTGTTGGAACTTTTTTGTACATCTCAGTGTGATACACATGTCCACCAAATTTCGTGCAAATGTAGCTGATTAGGGGGCGCTAGCGAGCCATTTGGCCACGCACACTCGCGACTCCACTAAAATACGAAATTTTTCACCATCGTGTACCAACTTTCATGAATTTTTGAATATGATAAAGCCTCCATAAATGCAGTTGTTTATAGAGAATAATAATAATGCGGAATAATAATTCCTTGAAGAACAATAGAGCTTTCGGGCGCTTATTAAAAGATCTAATTAAGATCTAGAAGTTAAGAAGGCCAGCTCCATCATCGGCTACAAACTGGACAGCCTGGAAAAGGTGGTGGAGAGGAGGACGCTCAGGAAACTATTATCCATATTGGATAATCCTGACCACCCTCTCCACCTGCTGCAGGGACAGAGGAGGACGTTCTCCAAAAGACTCCTTCAGCTCCGCTGTCACAAGGACAGATACAGGAGATCATTCAGGAGATCATTCCAGATACAGGAGATCATTCCCGATACAGGAGATCATTCCTGATACAGGAGATCGTTCCAGATACAGGAGATCATTCCTGATACAGGAGATCATTCCTGCTGACCGCAATAAGACTGTACAATAACTCACCTCTGGCAAAATCCATCACACAACAATAACACTGTTGACTGTGTTTTTTGGTTGTTTTTATATAATATATATATAATATATATAGATATATACTGTACTGTATATACTGTACATACTGTGCATTTTATATTTAATATTTTATATTTAATATTTTTTTTACTGCTATTTTATTGCTTTCTATTATTCTATTATTAACTTATTGCTTCTGTATGCTGCTGTAGCGAAAAAAAAAATTCCCCTCGGGGATTAATAAAGTAACTACCTACCTACCTATCTACCTAATGGGTTCCTCCTTGTCCCATCCAGTCCCATGAAAATCAGGCCCGTAGGTTTTCCCATAATCCTGCTGACAAATATAGATACACCCAAAACAAACACCCAAACACATGCCACTGTGGTGAATTTAGACATTTTTTATTTCCCTTTCATGCTTTTAATACAAATCCATGTTTTCACTGTACATGTTTTGGCGGCTTTAACATTTTCAAAAACTCATGAAAGTTGGTGCTTTGACACTAGTGCAAAGTTTCGTGAGGTTTGGAGCATTGTTTGACCTTAAACATCAAACCAAGCTGCATCGCCGTAGCTATACTACAATGCCTATAAAAAGTATTCACCCCCCTTGGATGTTTCACCCTTTTGTTGCTTGTATACATGAAATCATGGTCAATATAATTTGGCTTTTTTGACAAGAATTTGCAAAAAAAAGCTTATTTCATGTCAAAGTGAAAACAGATTTTTACAAACTAATGTCAATTAATTAAAATATATAGTGTAAAATAAGTGTTTGCATAAGTATTCACCCCCTTTAAAGTGACTGATCTAATCCAACAGAGGTCCAGTGAGTTGATGCCAGCAGTGTCACAATTAGTGAAATGGAGATCACCTGAGTGCAGTTGATGTGTGTCCAGTGATTGTAGTATAAAAACACCTGTCTGGGAGGTCCAGTCTCTGGTTCATCAGTATTTATGCTGCAACTGCAACATGAAGGCAAAAGAACACTTGAAGCAACTCAGAGAAAAGATCATTGAGAAGTATAAGTGAGGAGATGACTACAAAAATATTTCTAACTCACTGGACATCCCAGAGTTCATTTAAATCCATCATTAAGAAATGGAAGGAGTATGGCTCTTGTTTAAATCTGCTTAGAGCTGCCGTCCTCACAAACTGAGTGACCGGGCGAGAAGAAGACCGGTGAGGGAGAACACCAAGACACCTACGACCACTCTGGAGGAGGTGAAAGCTTCAGTGGCTCAGATGGGAGAGACTGTACATACAACAACTGTTGCCCGGGTTCTTCACCAGTCGAAGCTGTATGGGAGATGGAAAAGAGGAAGCCACTGTTGAAAAAAGCTCATGAAATCTGGCCTGGAATTCACCCAAAGGCATGTGGAAGACTCCAAGGTCAGTTGAAGAAGGTTCGTTAGTCTGATGAGACAAAAACTGAGCTTTTTTGTCCTTCAGACTAGACGCTATGTTTGGTGAACACCAAACACTGCACATCTCCACAAACACCATCTCCACCGTGAAGCATGGTGGTGGCAGCATCATGCTCTGGGGAGGCTTCTCAGCAGCAGGCCCTTAAGGCTTGTAAAGGTAGAGGGGAACATGAATGCAGAACAATATCCCCAAATCCTGGAGGATAATCTGACTCAGTCTGCAAGAGAACTACGACTTGGAAGAAGATTTATTTTCTAGCGAGACAACGACCCCAAGCATCCAGCAAAAAAAAGTAAAAAATTTCCCCTCGGGGATTAATAAAGTATATACCTACCTACCTACCTACCTACCAAAAGATACACAGAAATGGTTCAAAGACAACAAGGTGAATGTTCTGGAGCGGCCAAGTCAAAGCCCAGATCTCAATCCAGTCGAGAATTTGTGTCCGGACTTAAAAAGAGCTGTTCACGGCCGATCCCCGAGCAACCTGACGGAGCTTCAGCTGTTCTACAAGGAAGAATGGAGGAAAATGTCAGAGTCCAGATGTGGCGGCCTGATTGAGACAAATCCACACAGACTCAGTGCTGTGACCGCAGCCAAAGGTGCATCTACTAAATACTGACCTGAAGGGGGGGGGGATATTTATGCAATCATTTACTTTACCTTATATATTTTTAATTAATTGACATTATTTTGTAAAAATCTGTTTTCACTTTGATATTAAAGAGTTTGTTTTTTCAAATTCTTGTCAAAAAAGCCAAATTATATTGACCATGATTTCATGTGTAAAAGCAACTAAAGGGTGAAACATCCAAGGGGGTGAATACTTTTTATAGGCATTGTATATACTATATACTATATACAAAGATTTGCAGTTTTAATTTTTATCTCGTTTCCTGTCTCCAGCAGGGGGCGCTACGACTATGAGCGAATATTACCATACAGGTGTCTTCAGGGCAGGACTGCTATCAAAGATGTAATGTTTGAGGAAGATCAGAATATGTACATAAAAGTTACAGCAACTTGTAGTGTCATGGCGAGACGCTCAAAATGGCCGCCATGCCACGTGCACACCATTGGACGAAAACAAATTCATGATGCCGAGAGACTTTTTTGTATATCTCGGTGTGATACACGTGTCCAACAAATTTGGTGCATGTTGGTGAAACTGGTGGGCTGCAGTTTAGGGGGCGCTGGCGAGCCGTTTGGCCACACCCACTCACAAAACATATCAGATGTATCGTCTCACCACGCCGGATGTATGTGACACGTTTCGTGAGGTTTCAAGTATCCTTTGACCTTAAACATCAACTTCCTGTGTCACGGCAAAACATCAAACTTCAAAAGCATGTGAAAGTATGAAATATTTCATTTCCAGTTGCCAGCAGGGGGCGCTATGACTATGAGTGAATATTAACACAGATGTCTTCATGGCCGGACTTTTATCAGGGATGTAACGTTTGAGGAATATTGGAATATGTACATAAAAGTTAGTGTCCACCGCATTTCATGCATGTATGTAAATGTAGCCTCCGGCCATCTCTTTAGGGGGCGGTAGCGAGCCATTTGGCCACGCCCACTCGCGACTCAACTAGAATACGAAATTTTTCGCCGGAAGAGATGTGTGTACCAACTTTCATGAGTTTCTGAATATGATAAAGCCTCCAAAAAGGAAGTTCTTTGCAGAAAAATAAGGAACGAAAAGAAAACTAATTTCTTGGGGAACAACAGAGCTTTCACACCTTCGATGCTCGGGCCCTAATAAAAAATAGAATAGAATTAAAAGGAAATTTGAAAACATAAAAAAGGCGACTGTATAACTACATGTATATACGTTAAATACACTAGATACACCTTTTAGCTTTACTGTGAAATGTTACTTTATACGTTCAGCAGCACAAAGCTGCAGCCTCTGTGAAGAGCATGCTGACAGCACTGATTAACTGACTTTAATAAAGTGTTTGGAAATAAACAAGTTTCTCCAAATGTTGTTCTCGATGTTGGCTGCCATCAACAGGAAACAGAGTCCCAGTTCATGCAGTGTGAGCTCTGGTTGGACCCTCGAATGCCTCAGAACGTATGGAGTACTGGCGTCAACACATTCGTTTTCAGCGCACCCTCGATTTACAAATCAAACCAGGACAAACAGACCCAGAAGTCCCTATTAAAAGCATAAACAGTCAGGTATTCAGCAGCTGTCCAGCTCTGCTAATAATATTGTCCAAATTACATTGAGCTGTCAAGCAGGAATACACGAGAACGCGCACACACACACACACACACACACACACACACACACACACTATTAAACGTGGCAGGTGTTACCTCTCATTACCTCCTGAGCTGGGGGGCGTCGGCCTCACAGCACCTGTGGTCAGCGGTTAATAACCCCCATCCACATGCAGAATTATGACTGTTTTTCTGCAGCCTGTAAACCAGGAGGAGGGTGAAATTATATGAGATGGAGTAATTGCTGGAAAGCTGTTTGTTCTGCATCCTGTTATTGTAGCGGCGCGGTCGGCTTGTTAAAGCCTTCACGCTCACAGATGAGGCAACGTCTTCTGTATCTCTGAATACGTTTTATATTAAAGCAGACCAGGAGATGAAGTGTGTGTTTGTGTCTGTGTGCGTCCCTGCTTTGAACACACAACAGTCATGCTGTGACACGAGCAGAGCAAAGGAGAGAATACGCTGATTGATTGATGATGTGGGACGACATGGAACCATTCACCTGTCATTTTACATTAATGTCAAGCAAACATAAACTGCAGCACACTAGTCCTGCTGTTTGTCAGTGGGATATTAACTCTTATACCAGTTGTTAATTACTAATATCATATTCAACATAAATAATATTTATTCCAAATAAATAAACAATATGTTGAAATGTAAATCAGTACTTAAAGAACAAATGAAAAGTGTTCGACCATATTTATTTCAAGAGGTCAACTGATTATTGTGTGTGAAGTCTTGTGATATTTTACATTTTTCTTCTTCTTTTTTTAACCAAACGATACTATTATTCCAATGAAAGCTCTGTGTTTATCGAATTCTTGTATATTTTTATCCTGTCAGAGAGGTCCATTATTCAAAAACTATGAAAAACACATCAGTGAATGTCATGGTTTAGCAGGATGACATGTTCCTTCATCACATCATCATCATCATCACAACTCATCAACACAGTCCCACGCACACATTCTGTTTGGAAATCATGGACGCTGCATCCTCCATGTTAAAGAGGAGAGGGACCATCCAGCTTGTTATCAGCTCAGTTCTAAAGCCAGCATCTGTGATGGTACAGGATGCATTAGTGCACATGGCATGGGTAGCTTGAACATCTGGAAGGAAGCATTAATGCTGAATGATATATTCAGGTTTTGGAGCAACATATGCTGCCATCCAGACAACGTCTCTTTCAGGGAAGGTCTTGTTTATTTCAGCAGAACAACGTCCAACCACATTCTGCACGTATTCCAACAGCATGGTTCTCTAGTAGAAGAGTCCGCTGATAAACTGGCCTCCTGCAGTCCAGACCTGTCAATCATTGAAAACATCTGGAGCATCAGGACATGAACAATACAACAAAGGAGACCCTGAACTGTTGAGCAGCTGAAATCCTCTATCAGGCCAGAATGGGACCACATTTCACTTTCAAAACTCCAGAAACTGGTCTCCTCAGTTCCCCAACATTTACAGAGTGTTGTTAAAAGAAGAGTTGATGCAGCTCAGTGGTGAACATGATCCTGGAACAACTTATAGAGACGTGTTGCTGACATCAGATTCAAATTGAGCACATATTCTTTTTTATAAAACAAATACATTTATCAATTTCAACATTTGATATGTTGCCTTTGGTCTATTTTTAATCAAATATGAGTTTTTGTGATTTGCAAATCATTGCATTCCCTTTTAAATTTACATTTTACACAGCGTCCCTACTTTTGGGAAATGGGGTTGTAAAACCAAAGACGATCTTAATCTGACTGGAGGTTATTAATATTAATTTAAATTATAATTTTTTTTTAAATTTTTTTTATGAAGTAGGTTAATTTCGATGCAGTAACCCTTTAACGGAAGAGATGCTGGTGTGTTAGAAATGAGAATAATTCACATGTAAAGTCCCAGAACACAATAATAATAACAAATCAATAATCTTAATCAGCTCCAACCTGCTGTCTGTGGAGCTGACTAGATCTTTTTATTATGATTTCTTAACCCTCCTGTTGTCCTCGGGTCAAAATGACCCGCAGCTGTGTTCAACCAAGTTCTATTTTATTTTCATATTTTTTGGGATCATTGGTGACAAGGAGGCTGTGAGGGTTTCTTTAAAGAATGATGACCAATGATCCCAAAAAATATAAAAATATAGAAATAAAAAAGAACTTGGTTGAACACAGGACAACACAAGGGTTAAACATGAAAAACTCTGTCCGTGTGTGATGATCATTGATCGAACTACAGCAACTCATGGCAGCCGACTGAAATGAGTTTTCATTGTTACTCGGCTACTTGTTGCTGTATTTTGCTCGTCAGGGTGCTTTACTGATTTACATTCTGTATGTCGTCATGGAAACGCATCTGTACATGTGATAATGTTACTACTGCAAATTTTAAAAATAATTCTTAGTTCAAATGTTGAAATAACAGAAAAATATTTGGACTTTTTTAAACAGATCAGACTTTTATTCAGCAAAATAAAAATATCTGACAGCAGAGATGAAGCTCAACTCGTCATCGTCCAGATGACGAACATGTAACAAGAAGTCAGACTGAGACTGAGTCAGCTGGTTATTCTCCGTGAGTCTGATCTCTGCTTCGGGGATAATTTATAAGTAATTGATGGAGTTCCTGCTGTTGTGTGTAAATGTGTGCAACTCTCTTTCTCTCTGGAGACACTCATGAGGATCCTGCTGCTGAATGCAGGTTTTTAATAAACTCAGAGCAAAGACTCCTGCAGGCGACAAACTAAACTTCAGCTCCTGTTAACGTTTTATTAAAACATCCAACCGAACCTGTTAGAGACTCTTCATCGCAGTAAAGTCGTATTTTTATGAACATTTCTGTTTGTAAAAGAAACAAAACTCAACCGACATGAAAGATGTGTATTCGTTTTGGAGGTCTCTGTGTGTGAGTGACTGCAGCAAAGCACACAAACTGTGTTTCACTGTCTCTGATGTTTATGGACCAGCACTGCTGCTGATCTTCAATCTGTCCTGTGTGCAGAAAACGAGCTGCACTGGAGCAGCGGATTCAACATCGCTCCAACAAACGCATCTCGTCCTTCCATTTCAGTGGTCGTTTCTTAAAACATCTTCTGTGGGAAATTTCGGAGGGTTTTTGGATGGATCACAACAGCAGGGACAGAACTATAAAAGTGTCTATCATCGACCAAGCGACTGAGTGATCAGAGCTTCACCATTGGTTGGCTGGAGATCATGTGACCCCATTTGTCAGCAGGATGCTGCAGTATCAGAGAAGCCCAGACATCCCTGTACCTTCCTCCAGCTGGTCCCGGGGATCCCGAACCGTTCCAATCTTATTCTGTCGGTCATTCGAGTTCACAAAGAGAGACTTACAGTCCAGCACTGTGACCGCATCACACCGGCAGTGACAGGAAATGAAAAGTCCAGTTTATGTGAAACTATGCTGGTGATCAATTGGTCTGCAGGAAGTTGATTCTCCGTTACGTTGAGAGGTGGAAAGTAAAAGTCTGACTTTTGTTGCACTGGATGGGAGGCTGCATCCCATCAAAGAGCTGCAATGACTTTATAATAAAATGGTAAACGTGATTATTTCATAACCTGAAGATCATAGTGTTGTTGAAACATTTAAAGCATTTGAAGCATTTAACTTCATTTGGTTTTTGCATGAAGACAGACTCATTGTTCTTATGTCTCCTGTTATTTCCATCGATACACTAATGTTGACATTATTCCCAGCTGGCTGTGTGTATTTATGGTTCATCTAGCATGAAATATCGTGAAGGCACTCGACCCTGTATGGCTCTATATTCCCACTGAGCTCTCAGGACAGCAGCTTTACAGATTCACAACCAAAGTGACAAAGTACGAAGGTTAAATGTTACAGAATCAACTGGAAACAGAGAAAGTTATTCTAAAACAATGAAGTCGCCTTGAATACAATCTTCTATGTTTTCTTTTCTTCTGCAAACCAGATTACAAACTGTGAGTCTGTTTCTTCAGTAATGTGTGTTTTAATGCAGCATCAGCTTTAACATGACAACACCAGATCATTTCTATACTGACGTTTCTGTTTCTATACATCAGCTGTGTCACCGCTCCACTAATTGGTCTTCCTGCCATAACAATCAACACACACTTGAGCTAATTAGCATTTCATGTTTGTATGAATGATCTCCGAGGACATCAAACCTCCACAGATTAGAAGTCATGCAGCTCTCCCAACCACCACTCTGTGTTACACTCACTTTAATTACCGTCAAGACAAAACGTGCTGCAGCTGAAATAGTTTCCCTCTAAGATTCTGCATTAAGAAGACAAATCACAATAATTACTTTTTATAACCGTGACCTCTTCCGCCCTCGTTTCATTCTGACGGTCTAAGTGAAAAAATGAAACTCTAACAGGACTCTGCTCCCACAAAGCAATTAGTAGAGCAGTAATAAAAATCAGTCGGAGCCCAGCAGTATTTTTCCTGCTGATTTCAGTGCATTTATTGCGGCTGTATGATCGAATCATCACGACCTTATAGTGAGGTTAAGTGAGGCCTGATACGAAGCTCCGATGAGACAGTAATGAAAGAAATTACACCGCAGCTGACACCCGACGCTGGACTTTCATGATGCCATGACAACTGAAAGGTGTTTATAATTAACTACTGCACACACACACACACACACACACACACACACACACACACACACACACACACAGACACACACACACACACACACACACACACACACACAGACACACACACACACACACTCACACACACACACACACACACAGACACACACACACACACACTCACACACACACACACACACACACACACACACACACACACACACACACACACACACACACACACACACACACACAGACACACACACACACACACTCACACACACACACACACACACACACACACACACACACACACACACACACACACACACACACACACGTACTTGTACACTTCCTGTTATCTGCAACAGTTTATACTTCAGAACGACCTGAGAATCACTCAGCTTCATGTTCTTTGTAAAATATAAAAAAATAAAATGTAAACAATGTGAAAACCCAGCAGCTCCACACAGGATCTTATTGTTGGATGTAAACTGGGCATGATTTTTGAAACAATGAAAAGTCAGTCAATGAAACAGAGCAAACTTGAAGCGATGATATATAGACATGTGGGTTAAATAAAACACTATAACTGCATTTACTATAAATATGTGCTACATAGACTGTTTGCATCCAACTCCAAATCAATTATGTAAAATTATCCAACAAATATCCCTCCACCTCCTTAATGGGAATATAGAATTAGACTAGAATTTCATCTAATAAGTAATATAATGTGGTTTCTACTTGTTCTAGATCTATTAAATGACCCATTTGGTGAAGTCGGGTCTCTTTTGGTCCTTTTTGGTCGCTCTGAGCACCCGTACCGTAACACCACGGATAGTCACGCACTTACAATCCTAGAGGAGGCTAGCTGGACCGGTTTGGTTTGAACACATGACACGGAGCTAAAATGTTAAAAACACATGAGAACATGGATATCTTTGTTCATCACATATCTTTGTTCATCAGATATCTTTGTTCATCAGATATCTTTGTTCATCAGGTATCTTAGTTCTTCAGATATCTTTGTTCATCAGATATCTTAGTTCTTCAGATATCTTTGTTCACCAGATATCTTTGTTCATCAGATATCTTTGTTCATCAGATATCTTTGTTCATCAGATATCTTTGTTCATCAGATATCTTTGTTCATCAGGTATCTTAGTTCTTCAGATATCTTTGTTCATCAGATATCTTAGTTCTTCAGATATCTTTGTTCACCAGATATCTTTGTTCATCAGATATCTTAGTTCTTCAGATATCTTTGTTCACCAGATATCTTTGTTCACCAGATATCTCTGTTCATCAGATATCTTTGTTCATCAGATATCTTTGTTCATCAGATATCTTTGTTCATCAGATATCCTTGTTCATCAGATATCTTTGTTCATCAGATATCTTTGTTCATCACATATCTTTGTTCCTCAGATATCTTTGTTCACCAGATATCTTTGTTCACCAGATATCTTTGTTCACCAGATATCTTTGTTCATCAGATATCTCTGTTCATCAGATATCTTTGTTCATCAGATATCTTTGTTCATCAGATATCTTAGTTCTTCAGATATCTTTGTTCACCAGATATCTTTGTTCACCAGATATCTCTGTTCATCAGATATCTTTGTTCATCAGATATCTTTGTTCATCAGATATCTTTGTTCATCAGATATCCTTGTTCATCAGATATCTTTGTTCATCAGATATCTTTGTTCATCACATATCTTTGTTCCTCAGATATCTTTGTTCACCAGATATCTTTGTTCACCAGATATCTTTGTTCACCAGATATCTTTGTTCATCAGATATCTCTGTTCATCAGATATCTTTTTTCCTCAGATATCTTTGTTCTTCAGATATCTTTGTTCCTCAGATATCTTTGTTCCTCAGATATCTTTGTTCCTCAGATATCTTAGTTCATCAGGTATCTTTGTTCATCAGATATCTTAGTTCATCAGGTATCTTTGTTCATCAGATATCTTTGTTCATCAGATATCTTTGTTCCAACCAGACTGAACTAGCTGATCAGTTTAGTGTTTCTATGTTCTGTATTTATTCAGTTGGAGACTAGAAATCCTCTCTGTTGCTAGGTGGTTGCTAGGTGGTTGCTAAGGGTCGGACTACTTCCTGGAGTAACTGACTGCAATGGTTGATGAGAGCTCTGAGAGTGAAAGAAAATATTTAAGTTTTAACCAAAACAATGACCTAAAAGAGGCTCCAAAGCTATGCAAAGGTGAGGGGAATGGTGATGGTGATAATTCTTTATGGGTCCATGAGTACAAGCAATCATTTCACTTTTTCATTTGATTGATTATTAATACCATAATATTGATAATGCAGCTTCACAGATGAATAAAGCCTCACACATGAGCATGAAATAAGAGAGTGAAGACAACTCTGAACCACGAGAGAAGTTTCAGTCTGCTTGAAGTTGTTGGTGAAAGATGTGTTTTCAGGTTTGATCAGTCATCATGTGACACCGCTGTCATTGTGAGAGGTTGTGACCGGGCTTCAGAGGGACGTAGAGAAGGGTTGTGATGGAGAAGAGCGTCTGGAGGCTGTAATCAGAGCAGGATCCTGTTGATCAGCGGTGGTCCTTCTCCTGCACAACTTATCTCCAACAAACAGGGAAACGAGCAAACAGAAAACAGCTGTGACAGCGGGCCACTTCTGGCTTGTGGCTAAATTGAAAAACCCAAAAACCAAATCAATAACAGAACATTTCATTTTGTCACACCAAATACGTCGTACCGTGCCGTCTGCCCTCGCAGC
>NW_027185302.1:0-2500 GCF_022577435.1 Embiotoca jacksoni | reverse complement strand
CTCCTTCTTCTTCTTCTCCTTCTTCTTCTTCTTCTTCTTCTTCTTCTTCTTCTTCTTGTTCTTGTTATTCTTCTTCTTCTTCTTCTTCTTCTTCTTCTTCTTCTTCTTCTTCTTCTTCTTCTTCTTCTTCTTCTTCTTCTTCTTCTTCTTCTTCTTCTTCTTCTTCTTCTTCTTCGGGCTGAAGAGACGTCAGTGTTGAAGATGTTGGTTAGAGAACCAGAGATTAGTGAGTTCTGTTGAGATGTTTAAGTCAGAGATTTATGAAATGATTTGCCTCCAAAAGAGTTCAGTAAATCCTAACGAGTGGATTTGACTTATTTTATCCAATAATATCAGGATTACCAAAAAGGTTGGACGAAATATGACCATGACTAATTCATAAATGTTCATCTACTGAGTTACATCCAGACTGTGATTATTAAATACAAAACAATCGCGACCGCAATAATTAATGCAAATTCAAGAAAACTCCACAATATTTGAAGAAGTTTACAATTTGTTTTCAAATTCCTGCGATTTTTCTGCAAAAAACATCGTCATCAGAATCTGAGCTGAAAGTATTAAAACATAAAGAACATCTTTTTAATAAAACTCTCTTTATTACCAACAATAACTCCTCATTTACAGTCAGAAACTCTCTGCTCCTGTTTTCATCTCCAAATAAAACTGTTCGCCGTAGAAACAGGAACGAGAGGAGAAACAGGAAGTGATGGGGTTTGTGGGAAATGTGTTCTTCACATTAAAATGATGATTAAATGTTTGTGATCAGAGGAAGTGATTCCATATTACTGGATGTTAAATGAGTTTTCTCCACATGTCCAGTTGTCAGAGACGTCTCTTTGTTTGTTTCATCCAGCAGGTCTATGTGTTGAATGAACATGAATTAAACAGCATCTAAAGCTCTTATTTTGACAGCTGATGTCGTCCTTGTTTCTATATTCCAGTCACAGACGCTCTGTTCTGGAAACATACACAGCTTTTAGGACCTTTTAGGAGATTACAGGAGGTTTTAGGAACTTTTAGCAGCTTTTAGGAGCTTTTAGGAGCTTTTAGGAGCTTTTAGGAACTTTTAGCAGCTTTTAGGAGGTTTTAGGAACTTTTAGGAGCTTTTAGGAACTTTTAGCAGCTTTTAGGAGCTTTTAGAGCAGCTTTTAGGAGCTTTTAGGAACTTTTAGAAGCTTTTAGCACCTTTTAGGAGCTTTTAGGAAGTTTTAGGAGCTTTTAGGAGCTTTTTTTTTTAATAAAATTTCCCCTTGGGGTTTAATAAAGTAAATACCTACCTACCTACCTACCTTTAGGAACTTTTATCTCCACGGTTCTCTAAGTTCAATAAATACATAAAAAAGATTGGAACTAAACTATTCCTGATGTGCAGCATGATTATTATCACAGGAAGTGATTACAGATTTATTAGTTCATCAGATAGTGATTAAAGAAATAAAAATGTTCATTCTGAACTTGCAAATTTTTCTAATTCCCGCAATTTTACGCAAAAAATTCACTGCAAAATCAAACAGTTTTGACCGCAACAATCAAAAAAAACTCAACAATGAAAACCTTTTTTAACATTCGTGTCATCAATTCAACATACGATGCTTCGCGTGGTCACAGCGACCTTTGACCTTTGATTCAAAGACCAATGAAGTGGATGTTTGTGTTGAATCTGAAGATCTTCTCTTCATTCCCGTCTGACTGCAGGTCTGGTTTCCCACATTAAAGTCAGACGTGTTGTACAACCATCAACCAGTTTTAAAACACATCGCTGACACATTCAGGACAATCAGGACACTCAGGACAATCAGGACAATCAGGACAATCAGGACAATTAGGAGACAATTAGGACACTCAGGACAATCAGGGTGGACAAAGATGTTTTTAAATGTTTCATTTTCTAATTCCTGCAATTTTACACAAAATACTCTCTTAAAACTCCACAAATTACATTGAAATTTTTTAGAAAATCCACCGCAAAATCCAACATTTCTAAACAACAATCACAAAAAACTCTGTTAAATCCTGGAGGGACGGACAAGAAAGACAACAATGCGGAAGTTTAGTTGACCACACAGGGACGATCTCATCCATAAAATCCTGATGACATCATCGTTCCCAGAAAAACTGAGTGACACTCTAGTTTAATTGTACACATTATAACTGAAGAAATGATAGAGATGGAGAGGGGTGGAGAAGGATGGAGAGGGGGTGGAGAGGGATGGAAAAGGATGGAGAGGGATGGAGAGGGGTGGAGAGGGATGGAGAGGGATGGAGAGGGGTGGAGAAGGATGGAGAGGGATGGAGAGGGATGGAGAGGGGTGGAGAGGGGTGGAGAAGGATGGAGAGGGATGGAGAGGGATGGAGAGGGGTGGAGAGGGGTGGAGAGGGGTGGAGAGGGATGGAGAAGGATGGAGAGGGATGGAGAGGGATGGAGAGGGGTGGAGAGGGGTGGAGAAGGATGGAGAGGGATGGAGAGGGATGGAGAGGGGTGGAGAGGGGTGGAGAG
>NW_027185301.1:78657-80906 GCF_022577435.1 Embiotoca jacksoni | reverse complement strand
CGCCGCCGGTTGTTTAGTCGCGGGGAGAGAAGAGGACTGGCGTTGATTATGCGCGGCGTCGCGGGCGGTGACCCGGCGGCGTGGCGTCCAATGAGGAGCGAGCGATACATTTCAACCAATAGAAAGGACTCCGGGGTGGATTGACTTATTTACGTGCGCGTCACCGGTCAGGCAGGTATGAGGATAACCCCCAGAGGGGGGAGGGAGGGGGAGGGAGGGAGGGAGGCTGACAGAACGGCAACAGATGATAGTATCCCCGGAGACGTCCGATGTGTGGGGTCAAAGGTCGAAAGAGAGCGAGATAAAGAGCGCAGCAGAAAATGCTCGAGGGAGCAGACGGGAGTGCAGATGTCGGCTTATTTGTGGAGCGGAGTGGTGTGTTGTTGTTGTTGTTGTTTTTGTGGCCCGTTTACCGTTCAGACCGTCACCATCCAGCCTGAGATTTGTTTTATATTGTCTTTACTGAACTTTGACTCTCCCGGAAAGACAAAAAAAAAAAAAAAGCACCGAAGCCGAGGCGGTACCAATAACACTCTTTAATGTTCCTGTTGTTTTACATCGCCCCCCCCCCCCCCCCCCCCCCCTCCACACACACACACACACACACACACACACTTCACTTCACAGGTAAACGTACTTTTTCGCCCCACCGCATTTATGTAAAAGTTTGCGTCGCGGAAAGCCTCCGAGTTCGAAAGCAGGAAGTGACCATATATGGGACGAGAGAGGGGGGTGGGGTGGGGGTGGGGAGGGGTGCGAACGGTGGATCTGACTCCCAATCTGACCCGACGATACTACGTCCCGCCCACCGGTAGCTTTAACCATGACTGCACTACAGGCCTGTCAATCAAACAGACACTGCCACACACACACACACACACACACACACACACAAAAACATCGCTTTTTGAGGCTTCTCAATTTAGCGAATAACTTGTGGAATTTTTTTTTTATTGATTTAGATTTTAATGAGAATTTGAACGGGAGTCTACGGAGGACCTCTAGTGGCGCTCGGCGGTACCGCAGCTTAAAGCGCGTGATATTTCTTCTGCTCCGTCCACTTTTACATTCAGCCTGTTATGTTCCCAACACGTCCAGAGCTCTTTTTTTTTTTTTGGCGTGATTAAAAGACGGCGACCTCTATAACGTAACATAACAAACACGTTTTATGTATTTTAGAAATCCTCCCGTTAGCGAGCGGCTCCCGCGGGCGACCGGCATTACCAACAACATCACATGTAGGAACCTTCTGGGAACGCGCGCGGAACTAATTAACCGAAGCGAGCAGGTACTCTGAAGACTGTAACACACGTTACCGGGGCTGGCAACCTCGGCCTCGGCGTTTTGGTACGTCGCGTTGATTTTTGAATGACACTTACTCGAGTGTTTTTATGGCGAATACGTGGCGGATTAAAGTATTTCAGTACGTCTGAAATACGTCCACGAGAGGATATTATAAATATATATTTATATATATATTTATAAATATAAATATATATATAAATATATATTTATAAATATATATATATATATATATTTATAAATATATATTTATATATATATAAATATATATATATATATATATATATATTTATAAATATATATCTCTGACCTCTGCGGGAGACGTAGCTGTCCTTAAAATGGAAAGCGTTTACGTCAAACCCGTCCCGCGCTTTGACACCCCGGACGCCGAGCTGTTTACGACCGCGGTCTCGTGAACCGGACACGGCGATTGTAAATGTGACTTTGGTGTCAGTTTCGATAGCTCGTCCCAAACTGTCAGCCTCGTCAGCTCAAAGCTCGAGTCGTCTCTAAAAAATTTTTTTTTTTTTTAAATGTCCATAAATGTTATAGACGGACCGTTTCGTTACCGGCCGGGCATTTATATATTTAGACTTTAGATCTTTGTTTCTATTCTTGTTCAAAGCAACAACAAAAAAATAAACAACCTGAGACTGCCTCGCACTGCAGTAGTTGTTGTGTGTGTGTGTGTGTGTGTGTGTGTGTGTGTGTGTGTGTGTGTGTATTTGTGAGGTGTGTTTAAGGCCGACTTTAACACCATAATCGTTTTATTTTGGCATAAAATGAGTCGTTGGAAACCTTCCTGTGCTCAACAGATGCTTCCTTGAGGAAGTTAAATTCCTCCAAAGCCAGCGAGTCTCAAACTGTGGTCCGTGTTACCGCCGGTGGCACGCCAAGCGCACTCCAACTCAGCCTTTATTATTTATTTATTTTGAAAAAGGAAGCCT
>NW_027185301.1:71157-73657 GCF_022577435.1 Embiotoca jacksoni | reverse complement strand
ACGCGCCATCCGTCGAGTCGGCATTTCTCCCCGCCAATCACGGCAAACGGGGTATTTGGATCTCCCAGATAACCTTTTGCAGCGACGCCGCACCGTTCCCAAAGCTTCAAACAGATTACCCCCCCCCCCCCCCCCCCCGTGATGCCGCCGTGCGCGAAGCCTTTGTTGTACTCCGTGAATTGCCGAGGACCTGCTCCGTGACCTTCGATTATCTCGCCGTTTCCGATCTGACGTAACGCCGGAAGAAAAAAAAAGCACTTGGGTGCTCGCACGGTAACGACGCCTCCGTCCCGGTTTGTTAACCATTTGCGCAGCGAGTTGACGGCTAAAATCAAATATGGAGTTCAGACGTAGTCCTGTCGCGGGGCGGGTCGCCATCTCCGTTTCCACGGCGACACGCGACCGGAAAACAATCGTAACTCTTTTAGCGATGTTTGCCGCTCCAGGAAGTAGTAGGCCGAGCCCTTGGCAACGGCCCCTTAGCGACGGAGACGGTTTGTCCAGCTGAATAAATACAACACGTCTGGTTGTAAGCAGAAGGGGGGGGGGGAGGGGGATTCCGCGCGGTTGCCACGGAGATGGCGGGGCGATGCTTTTCTGGCGATGAGCAGGGTGCGTTTGTTACGCCGGTTCGAGCGATCCGTATTCAAAACGTACGGTCGACCAATCGGATCAACACGCTGAATCGGCTTTCCCCGAAACAACGCAAGGCACGAACTTCCAGGTAGCGCCCCCCCCGCCCCCCCCCTTCCTCCCCCCGTTCCTCCCCTCCCTCCTGGATTAGGGAGTTAAACAGCTCTTAGTACAAGTGAATGTTCCCGTCGGAGAAGGAGAAGAGATCACATTTCCCGAGAATGATGGCCCGAGGAAAAAAAACTCAAATTAAATAAATACAAAATAAGCCTGTCTCCTTCTGAAAGGTCACTTCTCGTATTTTCGTTGTTGCGCGTCGCTTAATACCCCCCCTCCCCCCTCCCCCCCCCCCCCCTCCCCCTCCCCTCTGCAGCTTGAAATGAAAGCATCGTGGCGTCGTTACTATAACAGTCAATTCGTTGTCTGATAAAGTGGCTTTACTCGACACCTCGTTCTTACCCCCCCCCCCCCCCCCCCCCCCCCCCCCGACTTTAAGTCAAAGAGGAGACACTAATAGTGATGCGGGGGTGATTGACGCTCCGCGGGGTCGGAAAGCGACCCGGACGAGTTTTGCTTTGACGACAATTAGCCGTGTCGAGCGGGAGGGACCCCCCCCCCCCTCCTCCCCCCCCTCCCCGCTCGACACGCTCGTAACCCTCTCGGCTCTCACGTCAGTGTCACTCATCTTTGCACACACACACACACACACACACACACACTCGCGCTGACACTGTGTCTATGAAAAAAAAAAAAAAAAAAAAATAGCACAGGCTGCAATTTTCAAGTGATTTTGACTGCGACACTCTCGGCGGAGGTTTGCTCCAAATGAGGCTTTCACTGTCCCACAATCACTGTCACCCACGAGGACATGTTGAACTGCTCTCTCTGTGTGTGTGTGTGTGTGTGTGTGTGTGTGTGTGCGTGTGCGTGCACTTTAGTTACCCTGCCGCCGAGCGTTCGTCGAGCTGCATTGTCTTAATTATTGATAGTGGAAATAGAATCGAATGAAATTTCCAGCATCTTGAAACTGAAACTGGTCTCACACACACACACACACACACACACACACACACACACCCTCTGAGTGTGTGTGTGTGTGTGTGTGTGTGTGTGTGTGTGTGTGTGTGTGGCTGCGCTCTGATGCATTATGCTGCATGTTACCGCAGTAATATTCAAGCATTTCCATTTCCACTATATTCCAGAAGGAAAAGTCTCCTCTTCATTTATCAAATGGCTATATTTACTAATTTAAAGCACACGACGTACCGCAGGATCGACTTGTGAAATTGCTGGTAGATTAAATGTCCCGGTGTTTGCGAGTTATGCGGATGAACAGACTGACATGCTCATCAGAATGACGAAGTCGTGACTTTTCCAGAAAACTAACAGCAGAGCCTCTGAAGTCGTAGAACGTATTTGCATATTAAAAAAAACAACAACCGTTATTTATCTCTCTGAAAGGACTATTTTGCTTCAGGCGCTCTGTCGGGGCTGCAACTTCGATCATAAAATATATTATGTCCATCTGACAAATAAGTGATTAAATGTTTGCCATCTTTGATTAAAATAACAACAACAGACGAATCATCAATTATTCAACTCGTTTCTCATCGCCGCCGGTCACATTTATGCAGTTTTAGTGGAGGAGAATTTTGAACGCGGGACTTTTATTTGTCGCAAAGCGTCCCCACGTTTGGGCATTTCTGCTTTTACCACGAGGGAGGACTTGAACGTGTCCGTGTTGTTTACCGGCGATAATTTGCCGGCACGTGAAATATCCCAAAATGAATTGAAAACATGTGAAATCGGTCCGCTACGGGATCGGCATTCGGGCCCTTTACTTTCATGGCTTCGTGGGTAAAAAAAA
>NW_027185301.1:41157-63657 GCF_022577435.1 Embiotoca jacksoni | reverse complement strand
GGGGAGGACATCAACAGCAGGACGGACTGTATCACAGAATACATTAAATTCTGTGAACACACCACCGTACCATCCCGGACTGTAAAATGCTTCCCCAACAACAAGCCGTGGATCACCAGTGACCTGAAAGTTCTTCTTAATAAGAAGAAAGCAGCCTTCAGGTCTGGGGACAGGGAGGAGCTCAGGAGAGTGCAGCGCCACCTGAAGGAGAAGATGAAGGAGTGCAAGGACTCCTACAGGAGGAAGCTTGAGGCCAAACTCCAGCAGAACAACGTGAGGGAGGTGTGGAGAAGGAGATTACTGGGTTCAAGGGGAGAGAGAGACGACCAGGGGGAACCTGGAGAGGAACAACCAGGGGGAACCTGGAGAGAAACAACCAGGGGGAACCTGAAGAGGTCAAATGAGCTAAACTGTTTCTTCAACAGGTTTAGTTCACCGCCCTCATCTGTCTCCTCCACACCTCACACCTCCCAAACACCTCTGCTGCCTCCCTCCCTCCCCCCTCTGCGCCCCCTGGTGAACTGCATAGAGCCCTCAATCTCAAAGGGCTCTTCCTCCATCGACCCCCCCACACCCCTCACCCCCCCCTCTGTGATGACTGGCCAGGTTAGGAGACAGCTGGAGAGAATCCACCAGCGCAAGGCTGCAGGACCTGACGGCATCAGCCCCGGGGTCCTGAAGACCTGCGCCGTCCAGCTGGCTGAGGTCCTACAACACCTCTTCAACCTGAGCCTGAAGCAGGAGGAGGTCCCGGTGCTGTGGAAGACGTCCTGCCTGGTTCCTGTCCCCAAGAAGAAGACTCCATCTGGCCTCAACGACTACCGACCGGTTGCCCTCACATCTCATGTGATGAAGGTGCTGGAGAGACTGGTCTTGGCCCACCTCAGGCCGCTGGTGAAATCTTCTCTGGACCATCTGCAATTTGCGTACCAGCCTCATGTGGGAGTGGACGATGCCATCATCTACCTGCTGCAACGAGCTCAGTCTCACCTGGATGGAACCGGTGACTCTGTGAGAATCACTTTCTTTGATTTCTCCAGTGCATTCAACACCATCCAACCACTGCTGCTGAGTGAGAAGCTGCAGGTGGTGGGGGTGGACACGTCCACCGTCTCCTGGATCACTGACTACCTGACAGGCAGACCACAGTTTGTCCATCTGGGCAGTGTGCTGTCTGATACGGTGGTCGGTGGTACTGGAGCTCCTCAGGGAACTGTTCTGTCTCCTTCCTGTTCACCTTCTACACCACTGACTTCCAGAACAACTCAGAGTCAAGACATCTGCAGAAGTTCTCTGATGACTCTGCAGTGGTAGGATGTATAAGGGATGGACGGGAGGAGGAGTACAGGGCAGTAGTGGAGGACTTTGTGGAGTGGGCTGGTAGAAATCACCTCCTCCTGAACGTGGCCAAGACCAGAGAGATGGTGGTCGACTTCAGGAGGAAGACGACGGCTCCACAACCGCTGAGAGTTCTGGGAGAGGAGGTGGACATGGTGGAGGAGTACAAGTACCTGGGTGTCTCCATCGACAACAGACTGAACTGGAAGACCAACATCAACGCTGTCTACAAGAAGGGGATGAGTCGACTCTTTTTCTTGAGGAAACTTCGATCCTTCAATGTGTGCAGCGAGATGTTGGAGATGTTCTACCAGTCTGTTGTGGCCAGTGAACTGTACTTCGCTGTGGTCTGCTGGGGGAGAGAGGTGGTAGTGGGGGAGGGAGGGCAGCATTGGAGCCGGAGACACCAACAGACTTAACAAACTGGTTAAGAAGGCCGGCTCCATCATCGGCTACAAACTGGACAGCCTGGAAAAGGTGGTGGAGAGGAGGACGCTGAACAAACTATTATCCATATTGGATAATCCTGTCCACCCTCTCCACCTGCTGCAGGGACAGAGGAGGACGTTCTCCAAAAGATTCCTCCAGCTGCTGTCACAAGGACAGATACAGGAGATCATTCCTGATACAGGAGATCATTCCTGATACAGGAGATCATTCCTGATACAGGAGATCAATCCTGCCGACCGCAATAAGACTGTACAATAACTCACCTCTGGCAAAATCCATCACAGTACAATAACACCGTTGACTGTGTTTCTTGGTTTGTTGTATATAATATATACAGATATATAATGTACTGTATATACTGTGCATTTCATATTTATATTTTCTACTGCTATTTACTGCTATTTTATTGCTTTTCTATTATTCTATTCATTCTATTATTTCTGTTATTATCTTATTGCTTCTGTATGCTGCTGTAGCGAAAAAATTTCCCCTCGGGGATTAATAAAGTAAATACCGACCTACCTACCTACCTTGGTCACAGAATTCAGAAATGTGCTCATGAAATTGGACTTTTTTTGGTCTCGCGAGAGCAAATGATTCCCCCCCCCCCCATGCAAATAATGTCATCGTCGGTTCACGTATTTTGTACTTGGATTTTGACGACGGCGTGCAAAAAAAAAACCAACAACTCGCTCTCAAAAACCGGAGGCGTGAGGAAAATAACTCGGTTTGATCCGCAGCCATGAAAACAACCCGTCTGATTCATCGGCCGGAGGCTGATCTGCAAAAACAGCTGAGCTCGACAACACGTCTGCGATATTACAACGCTGACGTCTTTTATTTATTTATTTTTTATTTTTATTTTTTTTATTTTCTGCCAGCTAATCACGCCGCGGCTCAATTTGAACGTCGGCCTTCGACACCCGAACAAAATAATGAACGGCAGCACGTGAATAACCGGGACACCGAATACGCCACCAATCTTTTTTAATTAGCTCATAATTCGGTCACGCAGTCATGAGCGTGTGTGTGTGTGTGTGTGTGTGTGTGTGTGTGTGTGTGTGTGTGTGTGTGTGTGTGTGTGTGTGTGTGTGTGTGTGTGTGTGTCCTCTGCAGCCTCTCACTCTTTCCCCTGCAAAAAAATACAAATTAAATAAATAAAAGTCACCGGCAGCTTTTACACAACCGGCGGACGCACAGTGTGGCCCCCTTGTTGCTATGATACCAGATAGTAATATTTGCATTGCATATTAATTGGGCCCTCAGATTCCTCCCCCCTTCCCTCCCCCACCGTATGATTCGGATGTCACGGGGAGGGGGGGGGGGAGCAGTAAAAAAGGGAGAGAACGATGAAAAGCCCTTCATCCTTGTGGTTAAAAAGCAGGAACACAAACAACTTTGTGTCATTTTTGTCGTTTCTCTCGTGTTTGTTTGTTTTTGTTTTGTTTTTAATGATTCGGCCGGCATGAAAAAAAAGTCTTTTTTTTTTTTTAAAGCAGCGGTGAAAGTTAATGTGTTTCCGAAATGATTTGCATGCAGTATTTATTTTATTTTTCTCCCACATGAAGGGAGTGTTTACCTGCCCTCCCTCCCCCCCTCCTCCTGGTCCTCCTATTACTCACCTGCTGCCGGAGAACAACACCGATATGTCTGCCGTGTCCCCGTTTCGCCTCGCACTCCAGGTTATTGAGAGGATGATTGCGGAAGCGAGTTTTTTTTTTTTTCCACTTTAATTTTTAAGAGCTGTGAATTAATAAGTATTTCGTGAGAGAAGTTAGCGTTTTTATTTTAGAGCCAGCCCCTATTGGCCCTCGGTGGTATTACACCTTAAGGCACTTCCACATAGACTACAGTCAATGATGAGAAACACTTGTAAGATCTCGCTTCACTGAAAAATGCACCTCGAAGCTCAAAATATTTGTTTTTAGAATAATAAAACAGCACATGAATAATTGTTTCTCCAGAAGATTATATTTATATTTACCATCCGGAGCAAATGTGACATCAACTGGGGAGAAAATCCTCAAATCGAATCTTAATTTCTTGGCGAACGAGACGCTGTACGTCTTAAATCCCAAAGAAAAGACCCAAAAGTTTCATTTTTAAAGTTGAGCTTGGTGTCGTGGAGAACTGACGCAGGTCGGGTGACGTCTGTGTACAATGATGAGTTGTCAGGTTTCCAAGCGCGAGTCACAATAGTTGTTTATTTTTAAAAACGTGTTGCCACGACGACTAGGTCTTCATAACTTCATAAGCAGTAACGTGTGTTTTGAGCTTTTAACTAATTTAGGAAACACAAGGGAGAAAAAAACCAAACACCTAAATGATATAAATCCTCTTCTTTGTTTATCATTTCACGATATGATGCATGATGAATAATGAAGAAATGGAGGTGAGCCTTTTACATAATACATAAAAAATAAAACAGGAAAGCTGAATTATACAGGAGACATGTGGTATTACAAGCAGCTCAAATACGTAGAAAGAGGAGCGAATCCAGTCTGATAGGGAAGCAAAAAAAAACACCTTCTTTTTCTTCCTCTTCTCCTTCTTCTCCTCCTTCTTCTTCTTCCTCTTCTTCCTCTTCCTCTTCTTCTTCTTTTCCTCCTTCTCCTTCTTCTTCTCCTCCTTCTTTTTCTTCCTCTTCCTTTTCCCCTTCTCCTTCTTCTTCTTCTTCTTCTTCTCCTTCTTCTTCCTCTTCCTCTTCTTCTTCTTTTCCTCCTTCTCCTTCTTCTTCTCCTCCTTCTTTTTCTTCCTCTTCCTTTTCTCCTTCTCCTCCTCCTTCTTCTTCTTCTTCTTATTCTCCTCCTTCTTCTTTCTTCTTCTTCTTCTTCTTCTTCTTCTTCTTTTCCTCCTTCTTCTTCTTCTTCTCCTCCTCCTTCTTCCTCTTCCTCTTCTTCTTCTTTTCCTCCTTCTCCTTCTTCCTCTCCTCCTTCTTTTTCTTCCTCTTCCTTTTCTTCTTCTTCTTCTTCGTCCTCCCTCCTTCTTCTTCCTCTTCTTCTTCCTTTTCTCCTTCTTCTTCTTCTTCTTCTTCTTCTTCTTCTTCTTCTTCTTCTTCTTCTTCTTCTTTCCTTCTTCTTCTTCTTCTTCTTCTCCTTCTTCTTCTTTCCTTCTTCTTCTTCTTCTTCTTCTCCTTCTTCTCCTTCTTCTTCAATACATGTTGAAGTTCGATATGTTCGTTTGCTCACTGTTGATCTGTTGTGTTTGTTTATAACGCTGCAGACCGGACACAAACGTGTTCGTAACTTCCGGGTGGGAACGGTATGGCCTTAAGCTGCGATACCGCTGAGCGCCACTAGAGAAGCCTCCGTAGACTCCCATTCACTTCTGTCGTGAAATTCGAACAAAAACAGTTATTTGAGTGTTTTTGTAGCTAACGTCGCTCCTTCTTATTCTCTTTCTGGAGGTCCGTCTGAAGATAATCCGTCATTAATGACATAATGACGTGCCGTCGAGGAAGTCGTTTCCTTTTGATCCCGTGTGCTGGAAAAGGCACGGCGGACGTTTCCCCACACGTGCGACGTGTTGCGGTCCGCGCCTGAAACCACCCGCCAGCGTCGTCGTGCGTTTGTAACTTTCTTTTTACGACGCCTATTTTCCCCTTCAGATCGACCTTCTCTTACAAGTATCGCCATTATTTATTTTTGGAGGAGGGGGGGGGGGGTTGCTACCTTCATCTCCCCCGGGAGCTATCAATCACTCATTAAATCCCCTCTCTCGGACTGCCTCCTCAACGTCTCCCCCCCCCCCCCCCCCCCCACTGAATAATTGAAGGAAATTGAAGATTGAAATTGAAGATTGAACCGGTGCCTGAGGCGGAGCGGTCATTGGTTTTGATCCGTCAGGGTCTTTTCCTTTTCTGTTTTTTTTTTTTTCAAAGATAGCTGCTGCTCCGTCGGCAGGCCGTTCGCCGCTTGTATAAAAGACTGCGAGGTACAAACGCGCCCCGAAAACTCAGCAGAAGGTCGTCGCGGGAGGGGTGGGGGGGGGGGGTTATGTTGATCCCAGCGGCTTATAAAAAAAGAAAAATCCCACCGTACACTCTTGTTTGTGCTACGCTAGAAAGTATCAGTCCGGCTCCTCAATGGGAATATATAATTCAAGTTGAATTCGTGACTATTATACGTAATATAATGTTGTATTCACTTGTTCTAGGTCTATCTCTGTTGCTAGGGGTTGTCGCTAAGGGGCTCGGCCTACCTCCTCGGGTAGTAAACGCGGCACACGTCACATAGCAGTCTGCTGACGCGACCGACCGACTGTTCGCCGGCTGTCCGTCGCGCGTCGGCACGGAAACGGGAGACGTCCCCGAACCCGTTTCGACGACGTGTTGTTTTTTTTTTATCTCCCCCGCCAGGTAAAGGCCGATTCTTCCGCTTCCGTTTCCCGGCCTTGCCCCTCCTGGGCATCAGCAAGCAGTCCCTCCCCCAGGAGGACCCCGATGCCGTCACGGTGGACTCGCCGCGCAACAGCGACGGCTCGGTGGCGACGCGCGACTACCAGCTGCCCACCACCCGCGAGAGCTGCAGCCCGTCCTACGCCAACGACACCCGCGCCCTCATCGGCCCCAGCCACTGCTCCACGCCGGTGTCGGGCCCGCTGGACCACTCGTCGCCCAAGGGCCCCCGGGACCGCCGCGCCTGCCCGGAGCGGGCCGCCGCCGCCGCCGCCCCGACGCCCCGGAGCCGGGAGGACACGCCGGTCGCGGCGCCGTCGATCCCGGGCCTCACGCCCACCGCCTCCCGGGAGAGCGTGCGCGCCGTCCGCCGGGCGTCCTCCGTGCACGACATGGAGGGCTTCGGCTGCAACTCCAAGATGGCGTTCAGGGACCGGCACGCCAGCGAAGGTAGGAAACACTTCCGAACCGAAACGCACGTTATCGAAGTCGGCGCGACGTTTGAGCTCCGCCCCGCAGCGTGACGTAATAAGTGGAGCTACAAAAGGGGCGGGGCTTAAAATCGCAAACTAAGGACACGGGACACCGCCGCGACCTCGTCGGTGTCGACAGCGGCCGCAGTTCTCCCGAGTTGTTTATTTAGTCGCAACTCCGTTCGGAGGGTTCGATGACCGACACAATTTGATTTATTAGATAAGTGTATTTACTCCCTTGAAAACATGTCCGGAGAGGGTTGTGTTTTACAGCCGGCGGTCGGCGCTTCGGCAAAGTCTGCCAAGCGATACGAGGTCGTAATTAAATGTACTTAAATGTAATCATCCATCGTCTTTCACATTAAGGGTGGTAAAATATATTCCTCGTGAAAGACACTGACTCTAATTTGGACGATATTAATTACCGAAGTCCCTGCGGCCCCCCCCCAAGCCCCCCCCCCCACTCCAAAAAAAAGAACAAAAAAGAAATGGGAGCCATCGCGGGCGTGACAGTCTCTTAATCAGCATTATAGCGAGAGTCACCATCCATACTGGGTGTTATTGATCTTCCCCCCCCACCGGAGTCAGAACCACTCATGGCCCGCTCATTTGGTTGGGGGGGGGGGGGGGGGCTAGAAGTGCCGATCCGTCTCCTTTTCCCTTTTCCTTATCTACAACTCTCATTCAAACGTCTCCCAGCCCGGGCCGACACGGCAATACGTCTCCTTTCGCCTCAATGAATAGTTCGCGGGGGAAGGGGAGGAGGGGGGGAGGAGGGGGAGGAGGGGGGGGTGTTCCCATTTATCATCATGGAAAAAGCAGAAATCTGTCTTTTCTTTTTTGTGTGTGTGTTTTCTTTTCTTTTCTTTTTTTCCCTCTCTCCTCCTCGTCGCCGCCACCGCAGACAATGGCCGCAACATCAAAGGTAACCAACGGCGGCTCCGCCTCTGCCGATCCTGGCACGCCCGTTGGATAACGCACAAAAAGCCCGCCTGTTGCATGACAACGCCCCCCCCCCCCTTCCCCCGCTCCCCCCAAAACACGAGGGTTTTCATGTCGAAATGCAAATGCCCCCCCCCCCTCTCCCCGGGATTTGTTCACACCTGCGTTTCTATATCGATGGACCCGTTACGAGGCGGTTGTCGTGTATAACCTACCCCCCCCCCCCCACCCCCCCTTTATTAAGAATAAAAGGCCGTCTTAAGATCGGTTGGCGGATGAGGCCGAACGTCTTCCTCCTTAAGTGTAACCGGGTTTCACCCATCGACTGCTCTGTTCTCTCGATACTGTTGATGCTGTTTGTACCCATGAATGTGACCCCCCCCCTCCCCCCAACCACCCAGTCCATAATCCGACTCGCCCCCCCCCCCTTTTACCTCCTATCTCTTCTCTCTCCCGGTTTACCAGTGTCTCGCTCCTGGATGGCTGTGGGTAATGGCTTCAGCTTCTTCTTCTCCTCCTCCTCTTCTTCTTCTTCGTCTTCTTCTTCTCCTCCTCCTCTTCTTCTTCTTCTTCTTCTTCTCCTCCTCCTCCTCCTCTTCTTCTTCTTCTCCTTCTTCTTCGTTCACGTACTTTTCTTATGACCGCTGTTGTCCTGACTGTGGCATGAAGCGAAGCTGCGCATGCAAAATCGCTGTCTGTTTCTCCGTCCTCGACTCTCAATCACTTTGCTGTGTGAAATGATGTGGAGGGATGGTGGGGGTGGGGGGGGGGGGGAATCAGAGCTCTTTTTTCACTTTATTTATTTATTTGTATTTTTTTTCGCGACGGGGAACGCGACGAGGGAACGCGCCAGCGCTCGGTCCGACGGATACGAGGGTAAATGGATACGTTCGGAGGCTACTGCAACCGGCGGCGAGCGGCCGATACCGAGTCTCGTGTTCGGAATTTGGGCCGGCGCCATCTGTGCTCGTTCGGAGCGGTTCGGAGCAGGACGTGACCATATTTGGACCAGCTGGGGGAATCTGACTTGATCTTATTCGATACCCGGCGATTCTGTGTCCCGCCCGCCGATAACCGCACTGCACCGCAGGCCTGTCAATCAAACAGACACCCCCACCACCACCATTTCACTGACCGAAGTTGAGAGATGTTGAACGGGAGTCTACGGAGGCTTTCCGGAGCCAACCTCTAGTGGCACTTGGCGGTACCGTGGCTTAAGGCACGAATGTCCGTGGAAATATTTAACCGGAGCGAGTAACGAACGTTGGCTTCGGCGTCGGGGTGTCTCCCTCGGCGACTTCTAGAGTTTGATACGAAATCTGAAAATCTGCAGCCGATGACGACCGAGCGACAAAACTCGTGCCGGTCGCTCGTCAGGGTTTTGTATCTTCCTCCTGCTGAGCGTTCCTCTCAGATCTCGCCGATTTCCCCTCGTCGGCGGTTCGAGTGACCGCGCGAAGCCGCTTCCTCCGATCGCGCGGCGAATCGTTCGGTTCTTTCACCGACTGCGTTTCTTCGTGATCTTCGCAAAAGGTTGTCCAGTTTGGTATTTCAGCATCCGTCGTGTCCTGCGTTGCCGCGGGCGAACTTGCTCCAAAACATCCTGCCTCTTGTCACTTTCTCTTCGTCAGGGCCGCTCAGCCAGCTCAAATCCAGCCTGCTGGGCTCCACCTCCGACTCCAACCTCAACAAGTACAGCGCCATCAGCAAGATCCCGCTCATCACGCTCAACTTCTCGGAGGCCAACAACGAGAAGAAGTGCCCGTCTCCGCCGTCCTCGGAGAAGACCATCATCGCCCCGAAAGTCAAGGACCGCACGCACAACGTCACGGACAAGGTCACGCAGGTGAGGGACGGTCGCGTCGAATACGAGGGGCCTTGAATCCCCCGCGGTTAGGAAACAAAAAGAAGCACGAGGTATCCCGTCGGGACCTTAAAATACAGAGGAAATTTCAACGAATGGAGTTTTTCCTTCCTGCTGTTGGAGGTTTTACTTCCTGTTAAAAGGGAGTTTTTCCTTCCTGCTGTTGGAGGTTTTACTTCCTTTTAAAAGGGAGTTTTTACTTCCCGTTAAAAGGGAGGTTTTACTTCCTGTTTAAAGGAAGGTTTTACTTCCTGTTTAAAAGGGAGGTTTTACTTCCTGTTTAAAAGGGAGGTTTTACTTCCCGTTAAAAGGGAGGTTTTACTTCCTGTTTAAAAGGGAGGTTTTACTTCCCGTTAAAAGGGAGGTTTTACTTCCTGTTTAAAAGGGACGTTTTACTTCCTGTTTAAAAGGGAGGTTTTACTTCCCGTTAAAAGGGAGTTTTTACTTCCCGTTAAAAGGGAGTTTTTCCTTCCTACTGTTGGAGGTTTTACTTCCCGTTAAAAGGGAGTCACCCCCCCAGCTGTTCACGTGGGAACTGTTGAATTGTTGGGTTCTTGTGTATAACGCTGTAAAGTTCTGTTGTTAGGACTTTAGTGTGTTCAATATATGTGTATAGATATTGATATTTGTAAAACTATCCTAAAATCCCACCGGTTGTGTGTTGACACTGTACGGAGTGGAGAGACACCGGAACTCAATCGGACGCGGGTCGGATTGAGCTCTCGAGCACCCTCCGCCACGATTAATCGAAAGGAATATGTAAAACGGCCCGAGGCGTCCGTCGCTCGCGGGCGGATAATCGGGGATCCTCTTACGTTAGAGGTCATTCTCACCTTCCGCCCCTTTGCCAGCACAGAGGAGACGGGGAACTGTGAGGTAACGGACTCCCTACAGACCGAGAAACACACGCGACGTTTAGCTTTCCCGATCTGCGTTTGCGCGTCGAGGGGAAAGAAAGAAAAAAAAAAAAAAAAAAACGGGACGACATTTCACTTTCAAAACTCCCAGTCTCCTCGGTTTACAGAGCGTCGTCAAAACGAGAGGTGACGCGAAACCTTTTTTGGAGAGGCGTCGAATTCCAAACGAGCACGTGTTTTTCACGTGACCTTCAGATTTGTCGTCTCTCGGTCCGTCCCCTGTTGAACGGGTCGACGTGAGCTGCAAGCGCCCCGATGAATAATAGAAGACGCTTTCCTTTCTGTCTGTCCTCGGTTCTTTCGCGGATCTCGAAGGTTGTCCCGTATCGGAGGGTAAAAGCGTCCGACCCCTCCGCTCCAACGGAGGGAGGCGGTTTCTAAAACAACCGATTCAATTATTGACACCGGCGTCTCGTCTCGTGAAGGATACAGACCAGACCTGTCGCGATATTGTTTTTATTTTTATTTTTTTTTCCCGTTTTCTTACTTGTGTCGGAAAATCGAAACGGCAGATGCGGAGATATCCTGCCGATCTGACGTTTCCCGCGACGCGTCTGACTTTTCCTTCCTCGGAAAATTCCGTCACTTTGAAAAAGTTCCAACTTCCGGTAAAGGAGCGAAACGCAGAAGGTGGGATAACGGGAAGCGGAAATAACGCCGACTAAGCGAATCCCTCCCTCCGCAGGTCCTTTCTCTGGGCGCCGACGTGCTGCCCGAGTACAAGCTGCAGACGCCGCGCATGGACAAGTGGACCATCCTCCACTACAGCCCCTTCAAAGCCGTGTGGGACTGGCTCATCCTGCTGCTGGTCATCTACACCGCCATCTTCACGCCGTACTCCGCCGCCTTCCTCCTCAACGACATCGAGGAGCAGCGGCGGCGCGAGTGCGGCTACTCGTGCTCGCCGCTCAACGTGGTGGACCTGATCGTGGACATCATGTTCATCGTGGACATCCTCATCAACTTCCGCACCACCTACGTCAACGTCAACGAGGAGGTGGTGAGCCACCCGGCCAAGATCGCCATCCACTACTTCAAGGGCTGGTTCCTCATCGACATGGTGGCCGCCATCCCGTTCGACCTGCTGATCTTCGGCTCGGGATCGGACGAGGTGCGAGGCCGTCGCTCGTTTTGCTCTCCACGCTTTATTTATCCATTTCCCTTTTTTTGTTTTTGTTTTTTTTTTTTCCTCTCGGACCTGCTCTTAAGTTTAAAAACCTTCGGTCGAGCTTCCTTTTTTTATGGCGTTCACTGGAGTCTGCGCTCGACTTATTTTTTTATTTTTTTTTTAAATGAGGTGAAGTCCTCTCTGATTGGTTGTTCAAAGGTTTCAGAGCATTAAGGGGAAGCCGTGACGCCAACGACGCGGGTTTCTCAAAAATCGTCTTGGTTGGAAGGTTATAACTCTTTCATTGGATTCGTGATCCAGCTTCGCATTGTGCATTTAATCCTCCCGACGGTATGACTAAGCTCATTTCCAGCCTCTTATTTTTAGTTTCAAATCGAAGCTCAGCCAAGACGTGAAGTGCAGTCGACTAAAAATGTGTGAAAATGCCAGATGCCAGGATATATGATGTAACACCCCCCCCACCCCCTCCCTCCTCCGCCCGCCTCCACCTCCTCCTTCCTCCTCCTCCAAACACTGACAAAATACATTCTAGATCAATGTGTGTGTGTGTGTGTGTTAGTGTGTGTGTGTTAGTGTGTGTGTGTGTGTCGAGCGCTCGATGTCAACCTGCTGCTTTGCCGAGTCATTATTTACCACTAGGTGTGTGTGTGTGTGTGTGTGTGTGTGTGTGTGTGTGTGTGTGTGTTGCTGTGACGGGGAGGGGGGGGGGGCTGCGGTCCATCGCCGGAGGGCCCGTCAGTGATTGGCAGCTGGAGGAAAAAGAGCAGACAACCGAGCGGCGCCGTCGTCTTCCTCACGTGACGAAGTTGACAGGATTCGTGTCCGAAGCAGCGAGGAGAAGAACAAAAAAAAAAAAAACATCGTATTTTTAGCTCGTCCAATCACGAGCCGGCAACGTTTCGCCTCCACGTACACTTTTAGCTCCCGTCTTTAAGGCGCGTATAGATTTTTTTTTTTAGCTCTCCGTACAGAGACGGGGAGGCTATTTATAGACCGAATCTCGTGCACCTTTGTTGCCTGGAAACCGTATCCGACAATATGTTAACTTTTTTTTTTTTTTTTTTTTTTCCGCATTGGAAACACGGCAGGTCCAAAGAGATTCTCCTTTTGGTTCGCAGGGCGGTGTAGGAAAAAAAAAAAAAAAAAAAAGGAAATAGTGCGGCGGTGAATTTACCTGCAGGGGTCATTTGAGCGCATTTCCATATCGACGTCCCGCCGCGATGAGACGGGGTTATTTGCGTAGGGTGTCCACCGTCTCGTGTCCGTCGGGTTCGCATTTGGGTAAAGTTGCAAATTAGTGAGATGCGCCGCGTAAATGAAACCCAAACCTCCAAAAGATGCAAACGTTCGATCGCGTCCTTTAATCCCGAACGGGCCGCGGTGACCTCCGAGCCGACCGGCCGACACGGTTTGCCCAAAACGTCCCGAGGGCGCTTCGATTTGACTTTCACGGGAGGAGACTTTTTTTTTTTCTTTTTTTTTTTTTTTTTAAACACAGCGGGGAGAGAAACGTCGCTCGGCGATAAAAAAAAAAAAAAAAAAAAAGACAAAAAAAGACCATGAACGGCGTCGGGCTGGTATTTATATCGGGCGAAGCGCTGTCGATCATGTCAGTGATTTGATTTCCCAAATGTTAAATGAACCTTTTGAGCTGAAAGTGAAGCACGAGGCGATTCTCTCTCTCTCTTTTTTTTTTTTTTTTTTTTAGAGCAGATGTTCTTTTCATGCAAATTAAACCGGGCTTGTGTAATGAATTGTTTCCCCCCCTCTTCACATTTCAGACCGGTCTTTTGTCAGAGTACAGGAACGCGTTCCCGGCTCCATTATGACGCGGCGAAAAGCCGGCCGCTCTAAAGAAAGAAAGAAAGAAAACGGATGCGTCGGGTTCGGCGGAACGAGCCGCCCCCTCCGTCTCACTTTTGCCCCGCCGGCGTCGGCGCCCGACACTCAGAACAGACGCGGACTTTGTGGTTTTTTTTGTTGTTTTGTTGTTTTAAACTCGAGCGAGAATATGTTTTACGCGTAAATAGACGATCGGCTGAGTCGGCGAAAAAACAGCCGGGCCGGTTGGTTCCGGACCTCTCGGGGGCCCGCGAGGGACGTTTAAGCGTCGTAGGGACGCTTTTTAACAAAAAAAGTTGAAGAGGCTTTATCTGGGCTTTTTTTTTTTTTTTTTTTAAGGATCTTTCAGTTTGTCGTTTGGGTTTTTTTTCAGCTTCTTTCCGTCGCGCTCACGTTTGGGTTCCCGGCTGCGACCTTTTGGGCGACGGCCAGGCGGGACGCTCTCAGGCTGCGTTCAGACTGCCAACTCGGATCCCGCGTTTATCGTACTCGGGTTGTTGTTTTTTTTGGAAACCGCGAACAGCAAAAAAAAGCAGACGTGAAACGCGGTTTTTACCAACCGGAAGGGGAACGGCAATTGACGTCGTTACCGTGGCGACCCACGCCGACAGGTCGGTGACGTCCGGACACGGCAAATCTCATCCGATTCGCCTTCAAACAACAGGGCGGGACAGTCTGTACCGAAGACATCAAAATCATCTGATCGACGAATTCTAAAATTAGACTTTAGACAACGACGACGACAACAACAAAACGCAGCTCGTGTTTTTAACTCGCTGGCGACCGGACAGTTAACGCAATTGGACAGATGTTTCCTCGGGACGTGGCGGAGACCAAAACGGGGCTAAAACAAGAGTCGGCATCGGGCGTGGGTTTCATCCAATCGGACTCGTAATTGATTTTTGGATACTGAAGATATTCCCACGCCGCGCCCGGTTAGTCGGAAAGGCGACCCGGCGACCTCGGTCGACTCCCGGCGGTTAGAAAGTGGCCCGGCGAGCCTCCAAAGCCGACCGTGGCGGATGGCCAGAGGGGATATTTGGCGGATATGTTTTCCGCAGCTGGTTCGCTAATGGGAGCTTTAGCCCCCCCCGCACCCCCCACCCCCCGCCCCGCCCCCGACTTACTGTAAGCCCGGATTTTAATCAACATCACACCGCGGGGCGGGCGATGGCGGGCGATCGGAAAGGACGGAGAGGCTCCTTTAACGGACCCGTCAGAAGAAGCTTCGGGACGACGGAGAAACCCTCGCCTCACGAATGAACCCCCCCCCCCCCTTTCTCTCCCCTTCCTCCCCCTCCCTCCACACACCGAAAATTGAATAATCACCTTTACTCTCACCTGTACGGGAAGGTGTAAATCAAGCGAGCTCCGATGCGAGGAAGCCCGACTACGACAGGTGGCCGCGGGTAAATGATTCCCCCCCCACCCCCGCCCCCCACCCCCGAGGATTATCGGGATGATTCTCACGCTACGACAAATTAGCGCTCTCTCTCCCGTTTTATCGTGTTTACGGAGCGCCGCGACGCTAACGGATCAGATCGGGGACTCGCGTGTTCATTCAGCCGGAGAAGATTAAAGCGCTTTTGACGTAGAGAAGCAGAAGGCGAGTGTGTGTGTGTGTGTGTGTGTGTGTGTGTGTGTGTACGCACATATGCCGGTTGAATGGTGTTTATTCTCCCCGCCGACTGGCTCCGACGGGGAGCTTCCAAGCCGCGGACGTTTCATGCCTCTCCAAAGAGGTGGGAGGGGGGACGGGGACGGGGACGGGGGACGGGACGACAGACCTAAAGCTCAGCCTGAAGGACAACACGGCAGATGTGTACGTTGCACCATGTACACATGGACTGATCGAGCGGCGTCCGCTCCTCTGCCCCTTCCAGACCACCACCCTGATCGGCCTGCTGAAGACGGCCCCGTCTGCTGCGGCTGGTCCGAGTGGCCCGCAAGCTGGACCGCTACTCGGAGTACGGCGCGGCCGTCCTCATGCTGCTCATGTGCATCTTCGCCCTCATCGCCCACTGGCTGGCCTGCATCTGGTACGCCATCGGCAACGTGGAGAAGCCCTACCTGGAGCACAAGATCGGCTGGCTGGACAACCTGGGCGTGTCCATAGGTACCGTCCCGGCGCTTCGGGTCGCTCCGTTCCGGTCCCCTCCGTGGACATTTCCGTTGCGGATTTTCTCCGAAATAGTCAAATCGCGGGAATCGGAAACGTTTTCCAGCTGTTTTTGTTTTTTTGAAGCGCGACCGCGATAAGTTACCGCGCTCGACGTCACGTAAATATTTGAGTTTGAGCCTTTTATCGAACTTAGAAGAAAGAAAAGAAAAAAAAATACACAAAATGCAAAGTAATATGTAATAATCGCTTCCTTTGATAAGAAGCGTTTCATTCGATCGTTTTAACGCGGCGACCCCCAAACTCCGTCACTCCCGGGTTTTTGTATTTGGCGAGGAGAAAACAGGAGCGGAGCCTTTGTGATTGTAAAATGAAGAGTTATTTATTTATTTAAATGAATGTTTGAAAAGACTTACTTTAACGGCGTTCATCATTTTTTGCAAATATTGTCGAGATTGCGTCAATCGTGGCGATTTCCCCGGAGGGGACCGTTTTCGATTTCCAGGTAAGAAAAAAAAAAAATGCAAAGAGGAAACGGTTGACGGACGATGTGTGTTTTTTTTTTTTTTTTTTTTTGTGTCGTCCTCCGTCCCAGGGAAAAAGTACAACTACAGCGACCCGAGCTCGGGCCCGTCCATCAAAGACAAGTACGTGACGGCGCTCTACTTCACCTTCAGCAGCCTGACCAGCGTGGGCTTCGGCAACGTCTCCCCCAACACCAACTCGGAGAAGATCTTCTCCATCTGCGTCATGCTCATCGGATGTGAGTGACGGCCGAGTCCCCCGCCGGCACCGAAACGTTTCCGCTCTCCGGTTCGGGGCGGGGCAAGGCGGGGGCCGGGGGGGGGGGATCGGTAATTCGAACCAGAAGGATTTGCAAATGGCGTTAAATCGCGCGGGATAAACCGTATTTACAAACGGCGGTTGTTTTTTTGTTTTTTTGCGGGGAAGTGTTTCTGAGCCCGTGTGGTGATTTCCACCGCAGAGTCACGTGCGTTTTTAACGCGGCGTCGCCCGATCAATTGTCGGCCTCGTCCCTCTCTCCGGATATTTCATCTTTTAACGATATTATAAATGATGAAATCCCCGAATCGGAGAGATCGTTTTTACGGCCGGTAAATTTACCGATCTGTTGCCAAGTAACCTAATTTAGACTTTTAGAGATTGCGCTGCTGGCATCAAATTCAAAATCTTCGTAAGTTGTAGTTTTGAACGCGACCGGCGGCGGCGGCATCACCGCAGGTAGGTATTGTCTTTTTTTTTTTTTTTTTTTTTTTTTTTTATAAACGATCCCGCTTCCGCCGCTTCGACTCAACGCCCCCCTCCCCCTACACCCCCCACCCTCCTCCCACCCCGGCCTTCTCTCGCAGCTCTGATGTACGCCAGCATCTTCGGGAACGTGTCGGCCATCATCCAGCGGCTGTACTCGGGCACGGCCAGGTACCACCTCCAGATGCTCCGGGTCAAAGAGTTCATCCGCTTCCACCAGATCCCCAACCCGCTGCGCCAGAGGCTGGAGGAGTACTTCCAGCACGCCTGGACGTACACCAACGGCATCGACATGAACATGGTACGAGAGGGAGCGTGCGGGTTTGGTGTTTTAAAAAAAAAAAAAAAAAAATCCTCCTGCAATTTGTAAGAAAATGAAGTTTCGCCGTCTCGCTTCTTCTCCGCCTTTTCCAATATTGTGTGTTTTGAAGCCCCGTTTATGCGCTGAAAAAAAAAAAAAAGAAATTATAAATAATCGCTACGGAAAAGCCGGCGCCGACCAGCTGCTCCGGCTTTTCCTCTTGAATGCTGCTCACGGTACTTATACGAGTTTGTCTTTTCCATGTCTGCCTCATGTCTCATGGAACGGCCCCCACCACTCCGGTAAGAGCAGGAGGTACATGTGCTCACGCAACTGCTGTTTTATCTGAGTGTTTCCCAGCGGTAGAGCTTCATCTAGCCGTGTTAGAGTTAGGTTTTTAATACGCAGTTGTGGTTTTTTTTAATGTTTTTTTTTGTATCGGTGTCTCCCGAACACGCATGTTGTTAGAGGACATATTCCCTTTTTTTTTTTTTTGTTAGATTTGGTGCATGAAGTCTTGTCTATTGAAACACAAAGCCTGTGATATTCACCCGCTATCCGAGACAGAGTGACTCATTGCCTCGCGAGAGTGGGCGCGGCCTCGCCGGGCGCTGCCAGGTTTCCCCTCCGACCCCCCCTCCCCCCCACCACCACCACCACCACCGCCACCACCCACCCACCTACCCTCCTCCTCCTCACCCCCTCCCCCAACCCCCGTCCCGCCGTGGGAGGCTTGGCCGCACGCTCCGCGGCGGCACCTGCGCTTGCCAAATGTTGTTCGGTCTTTCCTTTCCAAAATCTACTGATCAGTTTTTTTGTTGCTTGCAACAACAACAACAAAAAACAAAAAAAAAGCCAGTCAGAGCCAGAAAAAAAAAGAAAAAAAAGAAAGAAAACAGTTCAGGCGATATTTCTTTTTTTTTTTTACTCGTGTCACGATGTGACAAAGATCAGTAACGTCTCGTTTCAAACTGTCCCCCCCACCACCACCACCACCTCCCCCGTGTGTCCCCGAAGCTCCTTCCCTCGCCTCCCCAGTGTGTGAAAATTGTGGTTGTCAGTCAGTTCCGGTTGTCCCCCGGCGATCATTAGTCGTTGTGTCAGTGGTCAACGTGTTGTCGCCTTTTAAAATGGTAAGTTTGTTTGTTGTTGTTGTTGTTTTTTTGATGCATCGGAGAGAAAATGTTACATTTAATGCTGAAATGACTTTTTCTATGTCATATTTTTAACAGTTTCCCAGGGTAACTGCTTGAAGGGGTAGGAAGTTCAATATTTGTAATTGCTGTTATTTTTTTATGTTTTTATTTCCTTTAACTACGCGAAGATGAAAAGGACGAGAGAACTGAGAGAAGATTGAATATTTCTGCTTTTTGGTCAGGCGTACGCCAGTTCTTGTTCTTGTTGTTGTTGTTTAGTTCGAGTAGTTTTATACGTGAACTCTTCGACAGCGTGTTCGTGCTGTCGTTTCTCCGCAGCTTCTCGGTGTCTAAATGTTCTGTCCCGTCTCTCGTCTTAAAGGATCTGGCCGAAACAGAAAAAAAAAAATTAAAAAATAATAATAATAATAATAAATAAATTCTCCCGCAGGGTCGTCGATAGGTTTTGAGACGAAGGAAAGAACACAAGTGGCAATTGTATGAAATTTCTCTCTGGACGGAAAATCAATCTGACCCGCGACTTTTATTCCAAATTGCCCCCCCCCCCCCACACCCCCCAAATAAATAACAAAACAAACCGAACACACATTGAAGTAAAGAAACGCCTCTGCGACACGTCTGACCTCTCCCCCCTCCCTTCCCCTCCCCCCTCCCCCCTCCCCCCGTGTTCGGCTCTCAGGTCCTGAAGGGTTTCCCCGAGTGCTTGCAGGCGGACATCTGCCTCCACCTCAACAAGACCCTCCTCCAGGACTGCAAGGCGTTCCGCGGCGCCACCAAGGGCTGCCTGCGGGCGCTGGCCATGAGGTTCAAGACCACCCACGCGCCCCCCGGAGACACGCTGGTCCACTCCGGAGACGTGCTCACGGCGCTCTACTTCGTCTCCCGCGGATCCATCGAGATCCTCAAAGACGACGTCGTGGTGGCCATCCTGGGTACGCGGTTTTTTTTTTTTTGCGTCTTCGACGTCCTTTTGAAACGTTCCGGAAATATTCGGAGGCGTCGGGAAAACTCTCCCGCCAAGAGTCTTAAGACACGGACAGTTCAACGAGCCGCGTTAAAACGGCAGCCGGATCGGCGGAAGTACGATATTTCAACAGAGCGGTATCGCTTCGCGTGAAAAAGGCTCAAGTTACAAAGCCGAGAGGAAGAGGAGGAGAAAGATACCGGTCTCAATTGCAGCCAGCAGCCGGTTACCTTAGCTTAGGTGTGGGAGGGGGGGGGGGGAGGGGGGGCGGTGCCGTTTTCTTCCTCGTGATTTACCTCCGCTCGTGACCTTCACAGGGCCGAACAAAATGCACTCGCAGCAGCGTTCAAAATAGAAATAATGCAAATCGCGTGCGAATTATTTATCGTCACGACATGAATATTCGTCTTGGAAAGGTTGCTTTAATGTCAAACGGTGCATTTGGGACTTGGAATTTCTGCGACGTCACGGAAACGAACCGACCTTCCCAGACCACGGCGTCGTTGCGAACCGTGCCGGTTCAGACTCGCAGCCCGCCAAAGCGAGCGCGGTAAAACCCCCCCGTGGCCGCTCCCGCGTAGGTCACTACTCACCACGGGATCGTTCGGGCCGGCGCGACTTTGCGCGGACCCGACCGAGCGCGTCTCTTTTAGTTTCCTTTTTCTTTTCTTTTTTTTTTTTTAAGATGACCGCGATGCCCTTTACGGTTCTCCGCGAGGCGCTCCGTCCCTCTTATAGGTCACGGCGCGTTCCGCGGCACGGAACTCGCGTTGGATTTTCGCTAAAAGAAGATGTTGCTGGCGGGTCTGAAAAACGAGGCCGCGAGACGCAGTACCGCCGAGCGCCACTAGAGGCCCGGCTCCGGAAAGGCCTCCGTAGACCCCCGTGGAAATAGTCTCGTTAAATTGTGAAGTCGATCGTGTGAAAATAATCCCGTCATTAATTAGGAAAGTAGGTTCAAAAAGTCGTGTTGCTTTTTTTTTTTTTGGGGGGTGGGGGGGGGGGGGTTGATTGACGGCTAGGTTACGGCTATCGGATACGCAGTATCGTCGGTTTCCAATCCGGTGGCGTCAGACGTCCGAATACGGTCACTTCCTGCTCCGAAGTAGCAAAAACGGCGCAGACCGAATTTGGAAAGAAAACAATCTGTCCCGTCTCTCCCCCCCCCCCCCCCCTCCCTCCCCCTCTTCCAGGTAAGAACGACATCTTCGGCGAGTCGATCCACCTGTTCACCAAGCCGGGGAAGTCGTGCGCCGACGTGCGCGCGCTGAGCTACTGCGACCTGCACACCATTCAGAGGGAGGAGATCCTGGAGGTGCTGGACATGTATCCGGAATTCGCCGACCACTTCCTCACCAACCTGGAGCTGACCTTTGACCTCCGGGACGAAAACTCCAAGGTACTCGGCGGATCGGAAAGAAAGAAGGAAAGAAAGTCGAAGCCTCGCGGCGTGTTTTTCTTTCAAAGCTTTTGAACCAATTCATTTATCCACGGCGGGGAAGACGACAGCCAGAGACGGAGAGCGTCGGCGGGACATTTAAGGGACGGACGTTACGGGCTGTAATTACGATAGACTGAGAGCGCCGGTCGCATTACGGGAGCGTCCGGATCGGTTTATTTACCCTTAAATAAGAAGAGAGCCCGACGCGCAACTTCGCTTCGGCCTTTCGTTACTTATTCAGAGAATCGGAAAGACGAGAGGGGAAACCGAGGACACGCCGGAGACGGTTCCCGGGGAAGGACGAGGTGAAAAACGAGAAGGACGCTGTGTTTCCGGCGCTCAGTTAAAGAAACGCTAATTTGAGCGCGGCGATCTGATCCGGAACGTGATCGTGTTTTTTGGTAGACCGCACCGGCACGAAGACGTCGGTCCGTAACTGTGTCCTCTCGTCCCCTTATTTTTTTTTGTTTTTTGTTTTTTTTGTTTACAGACGAGCTACCCGGAAGGAACGGACGAGAACGGGGACGACGTCACGTGTGGAAGACGGGTGTCGTACAGAAGGAAGTCCTCCGCAGGTCAGAGCGAGACACACACACACACACACACACACACACACACACACACACACACACACACACACACACACCGTGATCCAGCCGACTGCCGTCCCGGTACCCTCGCGTTGGAATACGAAGGCGACAAAACGAGGCCTCGCACGTTCAGCTCTTTTCACAGGAAGTCGTTCAAAGTCGTCGTCCGCGCGGGAACGAAAGCCGCCGTCTCCGCGACGACCAGTCCGCGCTCTCGTCGGTAGTTTTAAACGACGGGTGATGTCGGAGTTGCGCATGGAAGCGTCCTCGCAACGAGGCGCGCTCGGGAGCCGCGGAGTGTTACGCAACGGCTGTTTTTGTACCGGAGGGGGCCCCCGGTTAAAGCGGCGTTGCCACGACTACTCACCGGGAACCCGTCACGTTTCCGAAACGTCGCTCTTCCGTCGTCGTCGTCCGCCGGTTCCGACGGGAACCGATCCGAACGGTATTCTCCGGACACGAAACGAACCGAATTCAAAGAAGCCTCGCAGTCGCAAACATTTTCATAATCCCCTCGTTTGGAAAACGTCACGATTAAAGACACTCGGGATTTTGTCTGTTAGAAATGTAATTAAACTACTTCGGGCAAACGGAGGCCGTTTAAATCGAACCGATAGATGAAACGAAGCTTCTGGAAAAACGCTCCTATTTGGGGGATTTGAACCGATCGGCAAGCAGCGAAACGGAAAGTGCGTTTTAACGACGGTCGTAACGAACGCGTCCTCGCTTCACCTCTCAAAGCCGCAACGCTCGCTACCGGCCGATCACCGCCCCCCTCTCTCTCTCTCTCTCTCTCGTCTCCCCCACAGGCTCCCACGACAGGGAGCGGGCCTACGCCGAGGAGGGCGAAGACGATGAGGAGGAGGATGAGGAGGCGCGGGAGGATGAGGAGGAGGAGGAAGGCGGGGAGGAGGAGGAGGAGCAGAGGCCCCTGTGCTCCGGCGTGCCGGGCTACCCGGCGGTGAGGGACCACGCCCCGGGCCTCGGGCCGAGCGGCGGCGACGCGCCGCCCGGAGACGGGTTCAAAGGTGACGGGGAAATGATCGGTGTCGTCGTTGCGGCTATTTTTTGTTTTTGTGTGGGGGGGGGTTGGGGGGGGGGGGGGGGCATCGAGACGGCGGATTCGAAAGCTGACAAAAGCGCCGGAGAGCTCGCCGACGGCGTTTGAAGTTTCACTCAAGCGGAATCGGCTCGGAAGTTAATTTAGGGCCAAAAAAAATAAATCCCCTGAGCCCGAAGCGGAGGAATGTCACACCTATTAAAAAAAGAAAAAAAAGCCAAACGAGGATTACGTGTCATTACGGCGAA
>NW_027185301.1:0-40000 GCF_022577435.1 Embiotoca jacksoni | reverse complement strand
AACAATGTGTACGTAAAGAGCCGTCCCACGTCTCCGCCGCAGCGGGTCACTTTCAACGGCGAGGAGAATAGGATTTTGAACGGCGTCCCGGACTGGGTGTACGAGGGTAAGAGGAACGTTGCCGTGAGGGCTTTCCCGCTCTCGTTTACATTTTCTTTTCTTTTTTGTTTGCCTTTTTTGTTTTTCCCATGTCCGGTTGGAGGGGGAGTTGCGGTTCTTAATTGACTGTTTCCGACAGATTGCGTTCACGCTCGGCGGAGAAATCCCCCCGTATCGCGAGCCCGATCGCCTCCAGATGTGATTGCGTTCATCCCTCCCGACATTGCGCAACGCCCCTCACTGTCACGCACGGGGCGGGAACCCTCCGCCGTACATTTAACGTCGTCACGTGTGCTTTATCTCGGTCGCCACGTTTCATTACGCCCCGCTCCGAGGGAAAAAAAAAATCTGTCGGCTGTTTTTCAGAACTATTTTTACTTCTCTCCAAGTCTTTTATTATAATGTCAAAATACTTTTGCTCCGGTTTTTCCCGTCCGCTCTCCCCGCGCTCGGCTCGGATTCGTTTAAAACAACCGTCTCGAGCCCGAAGGGGGGGGTCGGTAATGACGCCGTTAATCGTCTCGCGGTCTCGTGAAGCCCGAGGAGGTACCCCAAACTGAGGTTGGGAAACCGCTCGGCTAAATGACCTTCAGGAACAAAATAGTTCAGGGAAAGTGCAAGTCCGAAAGGCCGCGTCTCAATACTGCGTACTACCCGGCAAAGTAGGGAAACGTGCCGCGCTATACGAGTACGTATTCCCCCCCACCCCCCCTCCAAAAAAAAAAAAGAGTACGGAAAGTGAACTTTTCAAGCTACGACGCTAACTCCGTTTTGTACAACCCCCCCTCCCCCCCAGAGGAGATGTTCTCGTCCAATCAGGGCCTCTGGTGGTCGCCCGGAGGGAAGTACGTGGCTTACGCCCAGTTCAACGACACCGAGGTGCACGCCATCGAGTACTCCTGGTACGGAGAGGGCCAGTACCCCAGCACGGTCTCCATCCCGTATCCAAAGGTGTGTGTGTGTGTGTGGGGGGGGGGGGGGGTGGGGGGTGGGGGTGTCATCATTTGACTACTTGAACAGCCCGCCGTCGTCGAGTTCGACTCGGGCCCCCGAAACGTTATTTTGCGCTTTCCTTTTCTCGCCGCAGCCGGGGACTTCCCAACCCCCGTCGCCAAGCTGTTCGTTCGCGGACGCCGACAACCTGACGGACATCACGGAAGTGAAGGTCCCGGACATGTTCGCCTCCACGTAATCTGACGGCCGCTACCCCGCCCGCCTACCTTATTGCCCGCCGAGGAAACCGGAGGAGATTTTTTTCACCCGTCGTCCCCGTTTTCTCCCCCCCCCCCCCCCCCCCCCCCCAGTGAACACTACTTGGCGACGGTGACGTGGGCGACCGACCACCGTCTGGCCGTCCAGTGGCTAAAGAGGGTCCAAAACCACCTCGTCCTTCAGATCTACAACTTCAACGTATCCGGCTGGAATCCCGTGGAGGTGAAACGAGTCACGTTACGAGGCTATTCCCTCGTTCTACGTTCTCATTTTGTGACGCCTCGTCCTGTTTGTACTTTCTGGGTCGGGGCGCCGCTCATTTTAACAACCCAAATAAACTCTTTTTTTACAGGACCTGAAGTTGACGAGCACAACCCGGCTGGATCGGAACGGGTACGTTCGGTTACCACGCCGTTAAACGCTATTTCCTTTTTTTTTTTTGGTCTTTCTTCATCCGCAAATCCAACCAAAAAAGCCCAACCGGCGACCACCGCCACGATTACGCTCTGATTATTACCGTGGACGTTATTTTCACCCAATACCCTTTTCCCCTCTGTGCCGTAGAGCTCCGTTGTCCTCCCCGAAAATACTTCCAACAAAAATCGGCCGACGTGAGCCAAATATTGACAAACGCCAACGACAAAAAACCCCGCGGAACCGAAACCCCTCATTTTTAAAGCCCGGCTTACGCCGCGCCCCCACGTGACACGTATTCTCCTTCTTGCTTCCCAGTTCTCTCCGCCGGAACCGGTTTTCGCTCCAAACGACAGCTATTTCCTGCTCATGACCGACGCCAAGCAGTACAAGCACATCCATCACGTGGTTAAGGTGGGTACCCGGCCCATTCTTCGGACATTTTTACGCCGGTGCGCCAAAACCTAAATCGTCCCCCCCCCGCCTCCCCTTCCGTATTATCCTTCACGACTAGTTCATTTCCAACGCCGTCTGTTCTGCCTCTTTTCCCCGCAGGGCATGGCTACGCCCCGTCACCACACCGGAGAATGGGAAGTCGTCGACATCCTGAAAGTGATGGAAGACAGCGTGTAAGTGGGGATGGCGAATCGCCCCGAAAATCCAACCCCGACCGTCAAACAGACACGCCCCCCCCCCCCCAAACAAAAAAAACACTGTTGTTTTTGGTTTTTTTTCGGCCTAATTTCAAACGAACGACAGTATAATTTTTAGACGGCCCACGGGAAAACCAATAACAAGGTTGCAACTTTGGCAAATGACACCGTTGCGCTAAAAAACTATATATGACCATATACTTCGCCAAACAAGTTCCGCCGGAGTCTACGGAGCCCCTAGTGGCCCTCGGTCGTATTGCAAATTCCGCATCGGTCTCGTTTTTTCCCTTTCTTTCTTGCTGTCCTTTTTTTTCCTGCTCGGTAAGCATATTTGAAGTTACGACGTGCGAGCGTTGGACTCGCCCGATACGCGTCGCGTGACCCTGCGACTGCGTCACAGCGCTAACCAGGTTGGGTTTTTTTTGGACTACTGCGTCGACTAAAGGTCCGGCGGATAACCCAGGTGCCGTCTTTTAGGCCCCCCCTCCCCCTGCTCGCCCATATATATATACATATATATATATATATATACATATATACATTAACGGCAAGTCAAATCAGCTGACTCGTCCGCACCCGATTACTCCGCAGGTACTATTCCAGCAACCAACAGGGCGGCAAGCCGGGAGGAAGGAACGTTTACAAGTAAGCCTCTTCGTTTTTACACACCCGCTATTTCTTTTTTTGGTATTTCAGACAATTCCCTCAGACTTACAGTGTGTGTGTGTGTGTGTGTGTGTGTGTGTGGTGTGTGTGTGTCAGGTGGACCGCTCAAGACACCAAGTGTCTGACTTGCGACCTGGCGCGAACGCTGCCAATACAACTCGGCCTACTTCAGCCACAACGCCTCCTTCTACCGTTTGAGCTGCAGCGGTAAGTTTTTGTTGTTGTTTTTTGTTGTTTTTTTCTTGCTCGCTCTTTCTCTACAACGTACCGTATAAATGACCGTCACGTCGTCACTTTTTTTTTTTTTTAACCCCCGCAGGTCCCGACATCCCGAGCCATTCTCTCATGGACAACAGGGACAATAAACGTGAGTCACGAGCGTCCGCGAGTGATTCTCGCGTCGTATCCGGGACAGAAAAACGGGGCGCTCCCTGTATTTATTTGTTTGTTTTTTTCGTCCCCCCCCCCCCAGAGCTCAAAGTGTTGGAGGACAACAAGGCTTTCGCCGAGCGGCATATCCGCCATCGACATGCCCTCCATGCGTCGAGGCTCCCTCAAACTGGGCGAATACAGTACGTCCGTTTAACAGCTTCCTATTTCATTTCCCTGATATTTGCGCCGAGAGAAATCGTATTTAATACCTCCGCCCCGCTGCGTAAACACACACAATATATATATATATATATATCGTAAATATTGTACCCGGTGTAGAATTGGTTTTACGTCCAAAAACAACACTGTTGAAATCGTCCTCGGTGTCTTTTAATGGATGTATTTTTGGACAGATCTCTGGTACCAGATGTTTTTGCCTCCGGGGTTCGACGAGTCCAAAAAGTACCCTTTACTGCTAGATGTGTAAGACATTTTTTTTTTTTTAAGCAATAAAATATATGTATATATATATTATACTGTTTTAAAAGGAGTCGTAAACCGATCGTAAAACTCAATTGCCCCCCTCCCCCCCCCCCCCTCCTCTCCCCCGACCTCCCCTTCCAGGTACGCGGGCCCCCTGCAGTCAGAAAGCCGACTTCATCTACTCGGGTGAGCTGGTCCACCCACCTGGCCAGCGCCGAGAAAGTCATCGTGGCGAGCTTCGACGGAAGGGGAAGCGGTTTCCAGGGCGACAAGCTAATGCATGAAATCTACAAGGGTCTGGGAAACCCATGAGGTGGAAGATCAGATAACGGCGGCCAGGTACAAAACAAAAAAAAAAAAAAAGAGATGAGATGAGATGAGTAGGAGGAGGAGGAGGAGGAGGAGGGCGACAAAAGTCAGTGTCAAAATCAAACAAACAGCTTTCGCACTTTGATCCGGGAAACGACTGATCAAACAGGACTCGACTTGTTTTCCGGAGCCGACAGGCTCGGCGTTAGCGTTGCTGGAAATGTCACGGGGGGGAGGGAGTAGTGATGATGATGATGATGATGATGATCCCCAATAAAATCAAATCTCTTTCTTTCTTTTTTTTTTTTTTTTTACCTTAAAGGGAATTCATCAAAATGGGCTTCATCGACAAAGACAGAGTTGCTATTTGGGGCTGGGTAAGTGTTTTACGCCGACGACGACCGGCGCACCCCGACTCTCGAGTCCTCCAGCTTCGGCCGCTCGCGCAAACTTCAGAGGGCGCAGATACGTAGCTCTTCAAAATTAAACTTCACGTTTGGCTCTCGGTTGTCCCTCGCGCCTCGCCCTGAGCTGTCCACGTCTCCCGCAGTCCTACGGCGGCTACGTGACGTCCATGGTTCTGGGTTCCGGCAGCGGAGTTTTCAAATGCGGCGCGGCGGTGGCTCCGGTCTCCAAGTGGGAATATTACGGTATTTTCATTTTTCTCTTCGCGTCGACCGTGCGGACTTTATGCCGGCGGCGGCTCACGTTATTTCTACGCGTCGACCGAAAACCCGACGTCTCATCTCTGCGATCGTCCCCTTCCCCCTCCCCCCCCCCCCCCCCCCACACCCGACAGACTCCATCTACACCGAGCGCTACATGACGGAGCCTACCGACAACGTGGACGCCTACTTGGTAAGTTTTCCCGCCTTCCCTTCCCCTCCTCCTCGTCGTTGCCCGTCTTCGTCCGTAAACGTGTCAATACGTCGACGTTGTCCAGAACTCCACGGTGACCCGCCAGGGCCAAGAATTTCCACGGTGTGGATTACCCTCCTGGTTCACGGAACGGCTGACGGTGAGATCTCTTTCCGCATTTGACATTTCGGCCACTGTAAACAGATCGTCGCCGCGGCGACGTCGGGACGCTCGTCCAAATACTTCCATTTCCGGGCCGTGACTTTTTTATATTTTTCCTTTTCCTTCCCCCTCGATATTTCCGCCTTTTTCCAGACAACGTTCACTTCCAGCAGGCGGCCGAGATCTCGGAAGCCCTCGTGGAGGAGGGGGTGGACTTCGAGGCCATGGTGAGCGATCCCCGAGACCCGGAGGGGCAAATTCGAGTCCGGTGTCGCCGCGATATTCACAAACTCTTTTTTTTTTTTCCTCCCCCAGTGGTACACGGACAAAGATCACGGGCTGGACGGCTCGGCCAATCGGCACGTGTACACCCACACATGACTCACTTCCTGAAGAGGTGCTTTGCGTAAGGGGCGACGACGTCGTCACTCAAACCCGTGACATCTCTCTGGAAACGGCGACTCCGAATCTTTTTACGCCCGTAGGGGGAAAATTGGGATTTTATTTGATGAGGTTTAAAACGCTCGTTTGTCCACCCTCGGCTGGACAACGCGCGTAAAGGACCGAAAGTCAAAACTGCGCCGTGAGGGGGAGGGGGGGGGGGGGGACGACGCCCGAGGCTTTTGTATCGCGACGTATTTACACGACGCACCCGAAATAATCATGCTGATTTTCTACTTCTGCCAAATCTTTAAGACGTATCAGTTGTCATGTGAAGCCTTTACCAAAACAATAAAGATTAAATATTGACTATGAGTCTTTGACACGTGTCCTGCTTAATTTTTTTTGTGTCTTTTTTTAAACTCACGCGCCGCCGATTCAACTCGTTTCCGTAAGAAATGAAACGCGCGAAACACCGGGCCGACGCCAAAGCCGCCATACCGCCGGCTGCCGCTAGAGGTCGCCTCCGTAGACTCCCGTTCCACTTCTCTCGTCGACTACTAATTCCACGCGCGTTTTTCCGCGAGTGATTTTGCTGGTTTTTTTTTGTTGTTTTTTTTTGATCCGTCGGTGGGCAGGACGTAGCGTCGGCGGCTTTCCCGGAGTCAGTTCCACCGCTAGGCTCCGCCCCCCCCCCCTCAGCTCGTCCAAATACGGTCACTTCCCGCTCCCAAACCGGCGAAGACGCTCGCCGGGTACAAATCCCAACGCCGAGGCTCCGTAACGCAAATTCACAAACTGACCGGTTGACATTTTGCACGTGTGACTGTTTTACAGACGTGAAATTCTTTTTTTGTTGTTGTTGTTGTTGTTTTTTTATTACTATTTTTTAAGGGTGAATCTAAAACGTCTGCGTGCGGTTTTTGGAGAAACGCTTCATCGATCCGCGGCCCACTTTAAACCCAGATAACCGCCGCTCCGTGCGGTGAGAGCGACGGACTGTTTCCGTTTGGTTTTTTTTTTTTTTTCCCCCCCCAACGCGATCGGAAACAATCGGCAAATACTGACTCACGGCAGTAGCGCGTTAAAGCGCCTTTTCTGTTTGATGAGATGAGCCCGAGTTGTTTGATCTCGACACCTAAGTACCAGCTGGCGTCACGCATGAACGGACGCCTTCCCTCGTCCCGGACAAACGCTCGGCTCGTCGAGTCGGCCCGTGCGAGTGCGTCTCCCCCCCCCCCTTCCCCCCCCCCCTCCTCTCCTCCCAGCGTCTAATGGGTCGAGAGTAACAGGTGGACGTGGCAGAGTGGTTTACTAAAAAAAAAAAAAAAAAAACCCTGCCCCACCCGAGCAGATCCCGTCCTCCTCGTCCGTTATATAAGGCTTCAGAGCGAGAGGAGGCGGTTAGAAACGGACACCGGCGACCCGAGCGCAGGAACTAACGGCACTGGCTATTTCTTTTTGAGAAGGAAAGGAAAGAAAGAAAAGGTGAGTTTCATCTCGTCGCGATCGGGGGCGGGAACCGCTTTAGCTTTCCGGGAAAACTCGCTCGTATTTTTGTTTGTTTTATTTGGTTGATTTTTTTTTTTTTTTTGCCGTGCGCCGTCCACAGGTTTCCGACCATGAGAAGCATCCGCTCCCTGGCGGCCGTCCTCCTGGTCCTGGTTCCTCTGCACGAGGCCGACGGCAGCTCGAGGTACGAGTCGTCACCAAACGTTTACATGACCAGCATTTTTTTTTTTCTTATGTCCCTGTCATCTCAGGATGTCCCGTTTTATCTTTTTTTTTTTTTCTCAGGCCCAACAACAACAACGACAGTAAAAAGTACTTTAGACCCCGAATGATCAGTTGATTAAATAATTGGAGGATTAACCTAAAACTAACGGGGGCTTTTTTTTTTTTTATATCAACTTTTTGACACATTTTACTTGTTCGGCCCAATCGAAGGGGAATATTTATTCGTTTCTTAGTTTTCTACGACCGTCAACTCCACTTCAAAGAATTTTCTTTTTTAAATGGTTGCTTTAATAAATTTTTTTTTTTTTTTTTTTTTTTTTTTTTAATTAATAAGGACGCAATGTGAATACGTTCACTTCAGGGGCTTCGGGGAATAATAGCAGCCATTTTCACTATTTTCTCACCTTTTAAAAGCTAAACGATACATATATATATATATATATTTTTTTTTTTAAGAAAATAGTCATCAGACAGATTGCTGACCAAACTGTACTCCGTGTCATCTTCTCCCAAATAATAGACACGTCGCGATAATAGCCACTTTCGAAGGGAAGAATACGGTTGACAAATTCAGCTGCGTGTAAAAAAAAATTAAAATATATACATATATATTTATATGTATATGTATATATATATATATATATATATATATATATATATATATATATATCATTTGGAGCAAAAATGGGCTTTTTTTTCTTTCCCTTTTCGCGGTTTTTTTTTTTCATTTTACTAACTCTTTAACAAACTCTTTGGGATTTCATTTCCCATTAATATCACACAACGCAATGCCATCGTGAACCCCATATGTAATTTATGGACCCCCCACTATTGGAACCGATTTGATTTGATTTGATGTACTTTTACGGCCTTACCGCCCGGGGGCGACCGGACGTTTACCGCCTTTCTCCCCGCCGCAGCTGCGAGACGGACGACGCGCCCCGGCGGCCGGCCGACGCCAAGAGGCACTCGGAGGGGACCTTCTCCAACGACTACAGCAAATATCTGCAGGACAGGAAGGCGCAGGACTTCGTTCGGTGGCTGATGAACAACAAGAGGAGCGGGTCAGAAAGCCGTCGCGCGACAAACCGCCTCACGTGCAGCTCGCTTCCCAAACTAGGGGTCGGGGCCCCCCTCGAAAGGGTCGCTACGTTCAACTGAGGGGTCCCCGAGATGATTCGCGGGAGAAGGGGGACAAAAAAACAAACAAACGTACATTTCCTTTTTCATTTATGCGACACGTCGGTCCCGGTATTAACGCTAAAGTCGGAATCGGCGGTCGAGGACGGCGCGTCGGCGTCGTGTTTTGCCTCGCCGAGGCGTGAAAAGTACAGCGCCGTACGCCGAGGGATAAAGTAAGGTAAAGGTCACGGTCCGGGTTCCGATAACTCCGTTTGCGTGACAACAATTTCCCGCGAGCCGCTTCAAACAAATCTCTCCGTCGCCGGTGACGCCGGCGTAAGGCGAGGCAAAACGCAACGCTGACACGGTGTCCTCTGGTGGACCGGGGGGTGTATTACGCGCCGCGCGGCGCCACGCCCGGTTGGAACCGACGGATCGTTCGGACTCTTTTCGGAAGCGCCGTCCCGGTTACGCCGTTCCAAAGCCGAGCCGGTTTCCGTCTGAAGATTTCCTCCCCGTTAAAAGGGACTTTTTTTTTTTTTTCTCCGTCTTGTCTCCCGCGGTATGTCTTTTCTTACAACCGACAAAGGCTTCCTTACCTCCGGCTCCGGCGCGGTCCGGTCTCCGGGCTCCGCACGCGCGCACCTGCGGAGGACATATTTATTGCGTTTTTAATCGAGTCGTTCCAGCGGAACAATATGAGCATGCGTAAAAAAGGAACATAAATCTCTTTTATAGAGTAAAGATACTTGCAAAAGTCACAAGTACAAAGTCTGAACGGTACGACCGATCACTTGAACCTTTAACTGCCGATAAAATCTCCTATTGTCGCTAAAATTGACCCCCGTACCCGATTTTAAAGCTCATTTCAATATCGATTTTGCATTTTGTTCCCCCCTCGGTTCCATAATGCGTATGTATATATATATATAAATATGAAAAGTATATCCAACTGCCCTCCGGCTTTGTGTTGTTGTTTTTTTAGCACCGCAGACAAGCGCCACGCCGATGGCACCTTCACCAGCGACGTCAGCTCCTACCTCAACGACCAGGCGATCAAAGATTTCATCGCCAGGCTCAAGTCGGGACAAGTCCGAAGAGAGTAGGCCGCCCCCCTCCTCCCTACCGTCCTCCTCCAGAATAATAATAAAAAATTTAAAAAAAAGGAAAACAAACAAAAACTCCTAAATCGAACCGCCTGTGTCTGATTCCGCCTCGATGACGACGACGACGAGGACGAGGACCAGGACGACGAGAGAGAATTCTCGAACCAATCAAACGCTTCCCGTTGCTTCTTCCCACTTTTTACCCTTTCCTTTTCCTTTCGTCTCGATGTTTTCCTTGTGTTTCCAATAAATCAGCTGAACTTTTCCCCCGCTGTGTTGATTCATGTGTTACCACACTGTGATGAGACATACATTTTATTTATAAATTATTTTTTTACAAAAAAACAATCCCTTCCCCGCGGTAACCCCCCCCCCCCCCCCAAAAAAAAAAAAAACCCGGATGATTTCCCCCACGCTGATCGAGCATTTGGGAGTTCCCTTCGGCCACCCATCCTCTCTTTCTCTCCCTCCTCCTCCCCCCCCCCCCCCCCCTCTCCGGGCCGGTGTTTACATTGTGTGCCTGTGTGCACGTTCAGATCGGAAACGGACGCGAGGGGCGACGCGTTCGGCAAGAGGCACGTAGACGGCAGCTTCACCAGCGACGTGAGCAAGGTGCTGGACTCCTTGGCCGCCAAGGAATATTTACTCTGGGTCATGACCTCCAAGCCTTCGGGGGGAAGGTACGACCCGAAAGGTCGACGTGATCTTTTTTTGTTTTTGGGGAGGGGATATTATTGGTTTTAGGCTTGATTGTGATATATATATATATTTTTATTTTTTTCTCTTTTGCAGTCACAAAAGACAACAGGACCAGTGAGAGTCTCCTCGAGGAATTCCTCCGCGCGCTGCACACAAAGCCGTAAACGAGAAGAACGGGAAGCCGTGCCGCTTTTGCGTGTTTTCAAATGTCCGCGCTGTATTTAAATGTTAATTTTTTTTTTTATCGTGAATGTGACGCAAAGGTACGAAAGAGAAGAACCTGCTCTTCCGTCCATTTCGCGGCGCGCCCGGACACCGAATGAAATCGAGGGGTTTTTGTTTGTTATTTTCTACAAAATCTAAATTATTTTCTATATTTTTAAAAAGAAGTTCGAATGGGAACGGTTCAAATCTCAGGTAGGCCTACAGAAAGCACACGTAGTGCGGTTGATTGTCATTGCATGTTCATGAATCTGCTCTGCAAAATAAAGATTTTTCATTCATTGTGCGCTTTGTTGCGTCGGCCTTATTTTACAAAGACAGACTTCAGAAATGAATATTTCAAGTAAAAGCATTCAAAACGCAGAAACATCGCTGCGGTTGTTGTTGTACCACCCCCCCGATCCCCTCAATCTCCCCCTCCCGACACCCACACACACCCACACGCAACTGAGCATCGAACCAACCTCTTCGTATACGCTCCATCGGGCTGGATGGACCAGGTGAGGGAGAACGTCACGGGTGCGAAGAGAGAGCGAGCCTGGAACAGCTCGGGATCCCTCTGACGCGACCTCTCGGAGGCATGGATTCCATTTTATTTACCAAATACATTGATTTGCAAAACAGATTATTTTGTCCTCACAGCAGAACTTTGCAGCGTCAGAGAGAAACCCAACAATTCTACAGTTTGGGAAGGAAAAACTCACCTTTTAACGAGAAGAAAAAACGCAGACGGTAGGCAGGAACAACACCCTTTCAACGGGAAGAAACAACTCCGACGGTAGGCAGGAACAACACCCTTTCAACGGGAAGAAACACCCTCCGACAGCAGGCAGGAACAACACCCTTTCAACGGGAAGAAACACCCTCCGACAGCAGGCAGGAAAAACACCCTTTCAACGGGAAGAAACACCCTCCGACAGCAGGCAGGAAAAACACCCTTTCAACGGGAAGAAACACCCTCTGACAGCAGGCAGGAACAACACCCTTTTAACGGGAAGAAACACCTTCCGACGGCAGGCAGGAAAAACACCCTTTTAACAGGAAGAGGAACCTCCGACGGCTGGCAAGAAAAACACCCTTTTAACAGGAAGAAACACCCTCCGACGGCAGGCAAGAAAAACACCCTTTTAACGGGAAGAAACACCCTCCGACGGCAGGCAGGAAAAACACCCTTTTAACGGAAGAAACACCCTCCGACGGCAGGCAGGAAAAACACCCTTTTAACGGGAAGAAATACCCTCCGACGGCAGGTGGGAAAAACACCCTTTTAACAGCAAGAAACACTTCCGACGGCAGGTGGGAAAAACACCCTTTTAACAGCAAGAAACACTTCGGACAGCAGGCAGGAAAAACTCACCTTTTAACAGGAAGAGGAACCTCCAACAGTAGGCAGGAAAAACACCATTTTAACAGGAAGAAACACCCTCCGACGGCAGGCAGGAAAAACATCCTTTTAACAGGAAGAGGAACCTCCGACGGCTGGCAAGAAAAACACCCTTTTAACGGGAAGAAACACCCTCTGATGGCAGGCAGGCAGGAAAAACACCCTTTTAACGGGAAGAAACATCCTCCGACGGTAGGCAGGAAAAACACCCTTTTAACAGGAAGAAACACCCTCCGACGACAGGCAGGAAAAATACCCTTTTAATGGGAAGAAACACCTCTGACGGCAGGCAGGAAAAACACCCTTTTAACAGGAAGAAACACTTCCGACGGCAGGCAGGAAAAACTCACCTTTTAACCCGGAAGAGGAACTTCCAACGGTAGGCAAGAAAAACACCCTTTTAACAGAAAGAAACATCCTCCGACAGTAGGTGGGAAAAACACCCTTTTAATGGGAAGAAACACCCTCCGACGGCAGGCAGGAAAAACACCATTTTAACAGGAAGAAACACTTCCGACGGCAGGCAGGAAAAACTCACCTTTTAACAGGAAGAGGAACCTCCGACGGCAGGCGGGAAAAACACCCTTTTAACAGGAAGAAACACCGCCGACGGCAGCCGGGAAAAACACCCTTTTAACGGGAAGAGGAACCTCCGACGGCAGGCGGGAAAAACAACCTTTCAACGGGAAGAGGAACCTCCGACAGCAGGCAGGAAAAACACCCTTTTAACGGGAAGAAACACCTCCGAAAGCAGGCAGGAAAAACTCCCTTTTAACGGGAAGAAACACCTCCGACAGCAGGCAGGAAAAACACCCTTTTAACGGGAAGAAAGATCTCCTACGGCAGGCGGGGAAAAACTCCCTTTTGACGGGACGCCACGATGGAGCTCCAGAGGCCAAAAGGTCGGAGGCAAGGAAGTTAAATCGAGTCGCAAACCTCGGACGGCGGATTGCGGGAGGGTCGTGCGGAACAACTCTCGGGTTCAAAGGCGACGCTCGCTACGGCCGACCTGCCTGTGAAACCGGGAGGAGAAAAAAGAAAAATGAAGCGCCACGTCGTTCCGGCAGTTTAATATCTTTATTTATGCTCTCGCTTTGGCGCTCCCTCTCGCTCCCGTGAAACAAATCACAAATTGAACAACGAATCCCAACTGATAGCGTTTTCTATACAAGGTGACTTAAATTATTGAAAACAGAAAAGTGTACATCTATTACTACCAAATTTAAGGCAGAAAATTTCCACACAGAAAGCGGTCCAAATATTTGATATTGATATAATTTTGACCACATTATTAATTCTTCGCTAATCAACTAAAGACCATCGACTGAACAGCGGGGGCGGGGTGGGGGGTCGGGGGGGAGAACATCGACAACAAAAACCTGAATTCGACAACGACTTCGTGTTAATAATATATTAGTAACATTTTACATGAATTAAAATATACTATGTATTATACATCGTTAAGACTCTTTTACTGTTTATTACATGTTGCCCTTCCCAGAAAAAAGGAATTTATTGCATCTCTAGAAGTAACCGGGGTCCCGCGGCGAGACGGCCGAGACCGTTGCGCCGTCGTGCGGGCGAATCTTGGTTCTTTTTTTTTTTTCTTTTTTTTTTTTCGTCGTTACAAAAACAATTGGCTCCGGACGACGACTCGCCGGCCCGAGGGGGGGGGGGGGGGGGTCGAGGAGATCGCACGTCCGCAGACGACACGTACTGACGAGGTGACGGCGAGTTATGCGGGTTTCGAAGACGCGTCGCTTCCCGTGCGGTCGCGCCCACCCCCCCCCCCCACCCCACCCACACTCCCCCCCACCCAAAAAAGTTCAGCGTTCGGAGATCCCCCCCCCCCCACTTTTTAAAATGCCGGGCTCACGAGGCGTCGTTCTCCTCCTCCTCCTCCTCCTCCTACTCCCGCCGACAAAGACGATCCGCGAACCCCCCTCCTCCCCCCTCCCCGAAACAAAACAAATTACCCCCGTCGTCGGGGCGACGCTCCACCGGAGGAGAGACGTTTAAATGTAAAACAGCGATGGAAAAGACTCTCGAGTGATATGAGTGCTCACGGAAACATTGAAATACACAGAATATATAAAACATACGTTACGTATAATACTGTCAGAAAAGTTCTAGATTCGCTACGCGGCCGACGCTTTTCGGATACCGGTGAAAGACGTTAGTGTTGGCAAATATCTACTCTTCTCGCTTTTACTGTTGGCGAGGCGCTAAAATTCCACGGCGGCGTTCAAAAACGCTCCTGCGTTAAAATCCACGCGCGTTTTGTGTTTTTTTTTGGCGGGGGAGTGGGTTTTTTTTCCCCCCCGCGCCGCGGCGGCTTCTTCAAAAGGCCCACTTCGCTTCGGTTGGATAAAAATATAAAAAACATACAAAATACAAAATAAAAGTTTAAAAACCGTTTTAAAATGTTTCGCTCCGATTGGCCCGTGGGCGTGGCGGCGGTTCACGGCCGCGAGCGTCGCGCGATTCTTGGCTCCCTTCTTGTATTGCTGGTATCGCCCAACGCCGATGTACGTAGAAAAACCAACAAAAAAAATAACGACAAAATCAACTAAAAAAAAAACAAAACCAAAAAAAAACACCGACCGGTGTCTCGGGGTTTTTCCATCGCGCTTAATAATACGGCTTCTAAACCAATTTTTGTCTTCGTTTTACACAACTTGCACACAAGACTTACATGACGACAAAAAAAACAAAAAATAAAACCCTCAAAAATAAAAATAAAAACACAGTGTAGCACAGTACAAAGGTGGTTGAGTGTGGCACGGTATACGTTTTTTTTTTGTTTTTTTCCTGTTTGTTTTGTTGTTGTTTATGTTTTTTTTCTCCCCGTCGATCTACGGATCAATTGACGGCGCCGCCGAGTACGCGTCATCACAAACTCGTCTCCCTGTCCAGGCTCTTGTCGTGCCTCCGCCGCTTGTGTCGCTTTTCGCCGCTTCCGGGACAACTGCAAACGGGAACAAACAAACGGGAGATGAAACGGTGCCCTCCCCCCCCCCCCCCAAAAAAAAATAAATAACCACATCCCAACACAAAAAGGGTGAAGACAAATCGGTCCCTCCGGGAAATCGCCATCGTCGACGCCGACTCTTGCCGTGTCGGCGCGAGTTGGCCATGTCTTTTGGCTGATTCCCGCCATTTTCCGCAAATTGCGTCGCGCTCCTTTGAATTTTTGATGGCGGCAATCGCAAAACAACGGCCAGATCCCGGAGGGACTCGGTCGATGAGACGTCGTGCCTTAAATCATGCAACTTTGACAGCATGCGACAGCCACAAAAACAAAACAAAAACAACAACAAAAAAAACACACGTCCCTGAAGCAGCATGCAATCCCGGGCCGTGCCGTGTTCTCACTCCGCCGACATCCATTTAATCACATCCTCTTATTTTTATTTTTTTTAACGCATCCACTCCCGTCGGCCATAACACTTGAGGCACGTTTTTTTTTTTTTTTAAATCGTGCGAACAATCGGGCAGTAAAACACACAGGCGCACACGGGACGAGACGTTTCCATGCCGACGGGGGGACCGCTGGGAGCGAGCTTACCTTCGGGATATCGGCTTCCGAGAGGTTAGGAGGGGGAGCTGGAGGTGGGGGAGGTCGGCGGGGGGGGAGGGGGAGCTGGAAGGGAGGGGGGAGGGGGGAGGGGAGAGGGGGGGGGGAGATACTATGTTAGTCTACTCCGTGGGAAATCCGCGAGAGGCGAGGCTGCTCTAAAATAAACACGCTGGGCTCGTCAAGTTTTCCTGGAAAAATGGAAAGCAAAACGTTCCGTAACATTTTCAATAACAAACACCTGCTGCTTCCTCCGCCGCCGCCGCCGCTTCGACACCCTCGCGGGGAACACTTACCCGAACCCCCCTCCCGAAAACCGCTCGGGACCTGCGGTGAACGTGGAGTAACGTGAAGTATGTGCGCCGCGCGGACTCGGACGCGCCGATGAGACGACACCCACCTTTTGGCGCTCGGGTCCTTTTTGGCGCTCTCGCCGGGGTTGACGCTCTTCCACACGTTCCCGAAAGAGCCTTTGGACATCTCGTCGGTGATGTTCACCGTGGCCGGGTCGCACCTTTCCGGCACAGAGACAAAAGTCATAAAGGCGCGGGAGGGGGAGGGGGGTATATCGGGAAAAAAGACACAAATCCGACACCTGTTTTATTCACGCGCGCCAACGACCCCCCCCGGCGACTCACTTGTAGTGGTCCTCCAGCGGCACTTGCACGATGCCTTCCTCCTCCGCGATGATACTGTGCTCCTCCTGACGAACAAAGAGAGACGAGTCAAACGTCTCGCCGCGTCGGCGCATTTTTTTTTACGCTTTTTTTTCCCTAGACGTCAACGGTCGTCTAATGTCGCCGCGCGCCGTCCACACCTCTTCTGCGGCGTCCTCCAGTTTCTTCTTCTTCCACTCCGGCATCAGATCGTCCAGCCAGCTCAGCTCTCTCTTGGTGAACATGAAGTCCAGCAGCTTACGGATGAACACTAGGGCCAAGACCTGGAGCGGGACGAGCACGCCGGCGTCAAGCGCAACAAAACAAAACGCGCGTATGTGTACGTGTAGATATACTTATATATATATATGATATATGTGGTTACCATCATGGGGAAAACGATGGCCGCCTTGGACGTCTTGATGATCCACAGCAGAGCCAAGCAGCTGAGCTGGACGATGGTGAAGAGGTGCACCTTCCTCAGCGGGACGTGGCGGAGGTAGATGAAGTCGGGCTGGTGTTTGGCCGGCATGCCGAAGAGCCTCAGACGGTCGAAGAACTGCGAAACCCGACAAAAAGAGTTGAATCTCGGGATGGGGGGGGGGAGGCAGGGGGAGGGGGGATTATTCGCCGTAATAAAAGACGAGCGAGCTCACCTGGATGCCTCTGAGCGAGGACGCCCCCATGTAGAGAAAGACTCCATACAGCACGGGCATGGGGATGAACTGGAGACAACGCAAGATGTGTTCAGGGTCAGGACGTTTCGAGTTATTCATTTATTTGATTTTTTTTTTTTTTTTTTGCAACCCTTTTCTGACCTTTTTAAGAGGACAGAAATATAGAACGTATAATACGGAACAACACGGAAAGGCGTAACCCAACTTTGTACCCGTCTTACTTTAGCTCGAAAGCCAAAGGGCTGATGAGATCAATTTCCTTTTATGGGAAATGATCACTGTTTGACATTTATATGAATAACGCGGAAGAACGAAAAGGAACAAAACTAACCCTGCTAACTTGTCCCAGCTTCGGACCGTTCCAAAATCACGCGGATTTTGTCCTCTAAAGGTTCTGCGTCGTAAACGTTACATTTTGATTGGCAATTACAAAAAAACTAAATTACAAAAAAAAAAAAAATAATAATAATAATCACATGTTGTTAATTGTAGCCTTATGAATAAAATGATGATTTCCTCTCGCGTGTCATTTGGTTTGAATTTTCCCCGTCGTTAAGATTTCCCGTCCCGAAGGACTGGACGCGTTTTGTGTCGTCGTCATTTGGTCCCAAGAATTCAAAAATGTTCCCAATTTTTAAACGTACGTCGCCCTTCGAACAAAACAACAAAAAAAAATGATTTGGATATTTTACCGGGAAATCGCACGTCAAAACTTAACAAGCGTTATAATATATTGGCATTTTAAAAAAAAAAAAAATTTTGTCTTGACGTTCTCTCCGACATTTGACCCCGACTCCCCCCCTCCCCCCGGCCGCCGCCGACCTTGAGCATGGAGGTCATGAAGACGGAGCAGCCCATCAGGGTGAAGATCATGAGGCCGGTGAAGCGCTGCTCTCGGATGCCGAGGAACTTGGGCTGCTCCCCGGGCGCCGAGCACTCCGACTCCAGCTTCAGGCTGTTGACGTGGGAGATGGAGAGCACGGTGGCCGCCACGAACCACGGCAGGCCCATGACGGAGCACACGCCCAGCATCACCCCCACCACGAACAGGTCCAGGTGGTAGCCGCAGCCCTTCTGCAAAAAGCAACAACAACAACAACAACAACAAAAAAGAGGGGAGTGGGGGGATTCCTTTTAAGGGCGCGAATAAATAAAGGCGTCGTCGACGAAACGTCGGACGCGGGGCGAGGGGTGAGGTGGGGGAGAGGGGGGGGGGGGGGGGAGACGAACCTTCAGCTTGTGCTCCTTCCTGTTGATGATGACGGCCGTGATCTGCTGGTCCATGAAGATGAGGATGGTGCAGAGCAGAGCCGGGAGGAAGGTGATGATGGTGGTCCACCAGGGGTTGGGCCCCACCGGGTTTATGACCCAGCCGCGATCGTCCCTGGTCGGCTGGAGAGAGCACGACAACAACAATTATTATTATTATTGTTATTATCATTCTAAAAAAACATTCAAATAACGTTGGACGGCGGGGAGGGGGGGGGGGCCGTAAGGTTACAGTGCGTTCGAGAGCAACGACCAAAGCGGGAAAGTTACAACATCAAAACGGGAAAACACACCTGAACTCATGTTTTAATGGTTCAACCAGCGTTTTTATTGTTTTCCGTCATTTCGTCGGGTGGCTGAGGTCTTCTTTCTTTCTTTCTTTCTTTCTTTTTTTTTTTCTTTTTTTTACACGATAACGTACGATAAACTCTAAGGGTCGTCAAATATTAAATTGACGTTACACAAAAAACGACTTTACGTTTTGGAGCCTTTTAAACACGAGTTGTCAGCAGTTCCGCCCGAGTTTCCCATTTTCAGCTCTGAACTTCGACAAAAAAAAAAACGACGGGTGTCTTTCGTTTCAACAATTGTGACCGAGCCACATCTCACGCCAAAATAAAACAAAAAAAAACAATCGCAGATTAATTAGAGAAGAGTCCCGAAACGTGACGGCCGTTTTCCGATTCTCCGCCGGCGACTCACCTTGAACTTGCTGGGCACCTGCAGCTTCGGCGACGGGATCCCGAGGGCGTAATCCACGAACACCATGGTGAGGATGGTGATGAAGACGGCGAAGTCGCTGATGATGGCGCGCACCTGGGGGACAAGGACACGGAGAGACATTTAACAATGTCCCCCTCCGCGTTTTAAAGATTTCTTTTTGAATAGCTTCGAATTACGCAGAGTTTGCTTTCGACGAAGATCACAAAATGAATGCTTTGAAAACATTTCTATTTTTTTTTTTATTTTTTTTTTTAAATGCAATCTTTTTAAGGGGGATTTAGCACTTGAAACGTTTGACAGCGTAAGTAGATCGTTGACCCCGTAAGCCCCGGGAAGTCTCCTCGTCGCCGTTTGTCACCGGGCCGGAGGGACATTCAAGAAGACAAAAATAAATACATCAAAAAAATAAAACAAAGACATTTTTACTGCCAAATATCAACTGTCATTTAAAAAGGAAATAACGTCACCGTGGTGAAGTTTCAGCTGTTATCAATAAATAACTTCTGAAATACATAATTCACGCTGTTTTGGAGAATGCGTGAGAGACAGAGAGAGAGCTGGACTCAATTATACACTTCCTCAATACGTGTTATTTTACTTATTCATTACGGATCGCTCCGTTAAATCGTCGTTAGTGTCGCTGAACCTTTCAGCTTTATTCAGCGGTTTAAAAAACATTTATTAGAAGAGTCATGGAACGTCACAAGGTAGTTCGCCGGCATAAAGTCTCACACGGTAACTTGGTAATCTGTCATAATTCCCGGAGTAGCCTCCCCGACGCCGACGCACACTGATGCAGTCGGGCGCCTCCGTCGGTCCACCAGGTGGCGCCGGCGCGCTGCGTATTATTCCGCGCCGCACGGCCGTAGTCTCGATTGACAACTTCACAGAGATTGCAGGCGTGGAACAGCCGGCGGCCTGAAATATTCAAAAAAGGAGGGCGGGGGCGGGGGGGCGGGGGCGGCAGGAGCGCACCTTGGTGGGGAAGTAGCGGCTCGTCTTGAACTCCTTGAGGAAGGCCGACATGAAGACGGTGGAGAAGAAGAGCACCACGCACCAGAAGAGCACGTCGGGGACGTAGGGGCCGTGGGGGCCGCAGGCGGAGCCCACGAAATCGCCGTGCCACATCTCGCACTCCTACTGGCCCCGGAGGGCGCGGGGGAGGTGGGGGGGGGGGGGGGGGCAGAGGTGGGGGCAGGGGGAGGATGAGGATGGTGGTGGTGAAGATGGGAGCGGGTGAGAGCAGGTGGAGGACGGGGGAGGGGTAGAGGGGAAAAGACAGCGATGAGTTTAGTGAAGTCTGAACAGTCGGCAGTCGAGCCCCCCCCCCGCCCCCCCACCGCCGCCGCCGTCAAACTGTCGCTTCGCTTCCCGTTAAAAGGGAGTTTTCACTTCCTGCTGTCGGAGGTCTTTCCTTCCAGCTGGCGCTCGTGTGTGTGGAATTGCTGAATTGTCCCGTTCCCCCCCCCCCCCACCCCCTCTCTATAAAGTTCAATCCAAAATGTCCCCTTTTAAATAGCGCGACGGGGGGCCCAATCACCAGAGACTCCCGCGTCCCCTCGCGTCCTCTCGCTGCAGTCGAGGGACGTCGATAAAAAAAAAAAACTGACTCGCTTCCTCTCCGCGATTCGCGCGTCAAAGTCCCCGGCGGCGCTCACCGCCTTCCAAAAAAAACAACAACACAAATAAACACTCGCCTCCGTACGTCTGACACGCTACATTTCGCGTGACCGATTTGGGGCGACGCCGTTCCCCTCAAATCCCGTGAAATCCCGCCCGCGCGCTCTTAATCTGCCCGACTAGACTGTTTTTTTTTTCTCTTTTGTTTGTTGTTTTTTGTTGTTGGTTTTTTTGTGTGTGTGGGGGGGGGGGGGGTGTTTAACCGCGCTTCTCGTTTACTTCGCCCGTTTCCACGAGGATTCGGTGACAGTCGACAAAAGGCCTCCTCACCTTGACCTCCAGCGCCGTCCAGTTCACGTCCGAGGACGTGAAGTTCTTCTCCTCCCAGTAGCGGAGCGTCTCGTTGCTGGGGTCTCTGGGCTCCGCGCACGCGCACCTGCGGAGGACACGCGCTCATTTAGTATTTCGTATCGAGTCGTTGCGGCAGAACCGGGCCGACGTGCTTCCATTAAAAAAAAAAAAAAAAAAAAAAAAAAAAAAAATCTCACACCATCACTCAAATGAACCCGAAATCCCATTTTAAGGCCGACAGAAATATACATTCTTTATCTTTCGTTGCACGGAGGATCCTAAAATTCATGAACTCCATCTTTAGCGCTTTTACTTTTGGGTTCTCAAAATGTCTTTATTTTGTTCATTTAGAAAAGTTCATCGTGTTTCATCGTCATCATTATTATTACTATTATTAATACCATTAGTAGTAGTATTCATTTCCTGTGTGCTTTTGGCACTTTTTTTTTTTTCCCCCTAGTCAGGAGGGGGAGGGGAACAAAAAAAAACTAAAAACACAGAATATCAGCTTCCACGCCTCCTGCTGTTCACCACAACCAGAACACGGGACAAAAAAAACCCCCATATATATATATATATATATATATATATAACATTTGTGCTTACGAGTACTGAGTGAGCTTCTGCAGGTCGTTGTTCTTGTTGATGGGGTAGTGCACCCCGAGGTGGAGCAGCTTCTCCAGGGCCTCGTAGATGAAGATGATGCAGATCAGCGCGGCGAACGCCTCCTCGGTGAAGCGCGTGATGTAGCACACCAGCGAGCTGGCGTCGGTGGCCACCAGCAGCAGGCAGAGGAAGGCCGTCCACAGGCCGATGCAGGCCCTCAGGGACAGGTAGGACAGCCCGTACTCCCTGGAGAGAGACGGAGAGAGACGCGCGCACGCGTGAACAAACGGGAAGGTCCGCGCATGGTGTAGAAACGAGGTGGTGGTGGTGGGGGGTGGGTGGGGTGAGCGGGCCCCTACTTGCAGAACTTGAAGAGGATCTTCTCGAAGACGAGGACGGGCCCCGTGCTGCCCAGGATGGTGAGGGGCTGGCCGGCGAAAATGGAGTAGGCTATCCCGGTCATGGAGGCCCCGAACAGGGACTCGATGGCGCTCTGAAAACCGCAAGGGAGACCGTCGGGAGATCAGTCCGGGACGAAGCGGCGATGTCGCCGTCGACGTAACAAAACGCGCGGGAAATTCCATCGAGAGAGAGGAGAAAAAAAAAAAAAAAAAAAAACGCCGTCGGGTGACTTCGCTCGCGTCGTCGGAGAACCGGGGTTACCTACGTAACCTAAAGTTCTCTTCCGACCAATCGCTCGGTATCTCGCTATATTCTTTCCTTTCGTAACCTAAAGTTGTCACGGCAGCGAGCTGCTTCCGCTCGCCTTATCGGAGAACCGGGGGTTTAACCTCCGCAACCTCAAAGTTAACAGCAATGCATAGCAACGGGCTTAGCGGGTGCAACGTGGACCTTATTCTCCCCGCCCGAAGAAAACTCTATCGCTTATATACCCCCCCCCCCCCCCTTACCACGCGACCCTCCGTGGCCTCGCCCAGCAGCCCCCCGAAGGTGATGACGGGCGACATGCAGGCGCAGTAGAGGAAGAGGAAGGAGGCCAGACACTGCAGGCTGAGGGCGTCCGCGTAGTCCGACAGGTAGTGGGGGGCCTTCCGCTTGATGTCCAGGACGAGGCCGCCGAACAACCTGCGGGGGGGAGGTGGGAGGGGGGGGGGGGGGGGGGGACATGGTAAAACTTGTAAACACAGAGCTGAAAACTCGTCTCGTTTCAATTTGTACATTTCTGAAACGTCCCCTTACGGCTGTTTTTTTTGTTTTTTTTTGTGGTTGTTTTTTTAAAAAAAAATTATGCCGATCGGAGGATTCGGAGGGTTTGAAATAAACCGATGTCGTGCCACAAAAGTACGCGAAGTTCGGACCGTGTCGCCTCCGGCGTCAAACGACTGCTCTCGTGAACCCTGAGAGAAACATATTGAACGAGGGACGGAGCGTTCCCACGCTTTCTATTCTCGTGTTTCGATGAGCTGTGAAAAAAAAGAAAAGAAAAAAGAACCGACTCCACTTCTGTGCTGCGTTTGTGTGTGCGTGCGAGTTGCCGACTCATGCCTCTATGTTTTCTTCGCGTGACTCTGCCTCTCTCTGCCGCAGCACACCGGGACGATCCGGGAGGGGGGGGGGGAACTAGAGCCGGAGGCGGTTGCCGCGGCAACGGCGGGCGGCCCACTTTACGCTGGTTTCAGTTTGAGCGGCCGCGCTCGTGTCCCGCGAGGTGGCGGAGGAGGAGGAGGCGGTGGTGGTGGCGGGGGGAGCTCAGTGTCGGTTGGATAGGGGGGGGGGGGGGGGGGGGCGGACCGGGCTCCCGGCCAATCTTTAGCCGGAGGATAAGATCCTCGTACAGGCGGCTCAGCGGCAGCGCATCACTCACTCCTCGGCTGTTAAACCTCCAAGATGTACAACATTAACCCCCCCCCCCCCCCCCCGCGCACCCAGCGCACTGCGCTATCGCTCCGTCGTGCTCCAGAATCCCCTTCGTGGATTTTGACCGACATCCTACTTTTTTGTTTGTTTTGTTTTTTGCATCTTTATTCCCTCGGCGTGATCTCTCAGCATCCTTCTCAAGGACTCTTGTCGCGAGTTAAAGGTCCCGTATTCAAACAATGTTGGTGTTTTAAAGATAGTTTTGTGGTTTTAACTGCCAAAATAAAACCATCTACAAATATTTGGAGCTGGGGCTGTTTTTGTGCTTGCGTCTTTAAGAAGCGTCATCGATAGCAGTGACGCTCTCGTCCGATCGGTTGATTTTGATTTTGATTTTGGAGCGATTCGCCCAAAACCGACGGTAGGTCCGTCTTCGGCGTCGAAATTTCGTCCGTGGACTTTTACAGCATTTCACAGCAACCGCGGCTGCTTTTTTTTTTTTTTTTTTTTTTTAAACGAAACAAACAAAGTCAATCTGAATTTATACCGCACGGGACCTTTAAAGTTATCAAACAGAGACGCGACTAGTAACTTTAAAGCTGTTGGTTAAGTGCTGCGCGGGAGGATTCCCAAAAAAAAAAAGAAGACAAGCGAGCACAAACAACACAGGATTGTACTTAAGGTACAGCCAGTGGAGCTCGTGCACTAACCGCTGCTTTGCACCGCCGAGTGGATGTAATGTGCGACGGGAGGTGCGGTAGAAAGCCTCGTTGAATAATGGAGCATCGTTTGCAATTAAAAAAAAAAAAAAAAGAACGGGAGCGCTTTCGAACTCGGGAATCAAACTCCCCGACTTCTTTCGGTTGACGTGCGAGGAGGGATAATGGGCCGGCGGGGCGGGGGTGGGGGGGGATGGGGGCGCGGCGACAGGCCCGACGAGCTTACCTCCCGGTGCGCTGGAGCTCGGGGCCGCCGTGCCCTCCGTGGTCCTCCGACTCGCCGAGGTCCGTCACCCCGTTGGGAACGGGGGGAATCTTCCGCTTTTCCTGTTGCGGTTCAAAAAAAAAAAACAACAACAAAAAAAATCAAATAAGACAATGAATTGCCGATCCAACATATTCCTCGTACAGAGTTAATCGGCAGAGCGATCCAAGCGCCAAAAAACAAAACCCGAACGACAACAAATAAATAAATAAATACATTAAAAAAAAAAAAAAAAAAAACGAGACCTGAAACGAACCTTTAGAAAGTCTTTTCCGTTAAATAACGACAGTTTTTTTCCCCTCTCTCCCGACCAAAATGGCGGATCTGTGCTCTAAAGCAGACCAAAAATAACTAACGGAGGGGGGGGGGTAAAAACATCTAATGGTTTTTTTGTTTGTTTGTTTGTTTTTGTTGGGGGGGGGGATTGAGAACAGAACCCTCGGGAGCGGCATCAAAGCGCCGAGCGCAACGCGGGCGAGATTAGAGGACAACGCAGATGTTGGGATATTTTTCTCAGCGGACGGGAAGGGGACTCTCGCGGGCGTATTACTACTACTACAACAACAACAACAACAACAACAAAAACAAAAACAACAACCGAAATATTTTAAATATCGAAACGTTTACCTGAGAGGGCACGTTTTTCGGAGGCTCTATTCTGATGGAGGGGTCCCACTCCCCGGGCGGCAACACCGTCACCTGATCCAGAAACTCGTCGATGCCCGCCACCAGGTCGTTCCTGTCCTTGGCCTTGTACGCGACGTCGTGGAAAATCTGCGGCGAAAAAAACACAACAACTCGTACAACGAAATATTCACATCGATCCGAATACCGTCCCTCGTTCACGGCGACGGCTTGCATTGCTTCCCGTTCACGTAAGGAGGTCGACATCCGCTCCCCTCTGTTTTGTTAACGCGTCCCGATGGGACGACACGGGGGGGAAAAAAAAGAAAACAAAGGCGACATCTGGCTCAGACGACGGTGACTAACATTAGCTCGTAGCCACACTGTGGGAAATCTCCCCGTGACGATTTTCCCGTCACACTCTGCTGATTCCCAACGGCTTTATTTTTTTTTTGGGTTGGTTTTGTTGTTGTTTTTCTGCCTTTTTTTTTTTTTACGTAAGTCAAAGGGTCAGGTTCGGTTTTAGAAAAAAACGACTTACGCGGCGATTGAAGGGGGAAAGCTTCTCGAACTCCCTAAGCTACACTAATGTAACTAAAGTCAGACAATATCCCAAAATATCCCATGTTTATTAATCCAGCTTTTGGGGATACAAATGCGAGTATGTGATTGGACATTATATCAAAATAGCTCATATCTGTCATAAACTTTGAGGCAGAATTAAGTCGTGGAAAATGTACTCCGGTTTATTTTTTGAAGGTATTTGACTTTTACTGAAGTATTTTAATTTTCCGTTGACCCCCCACCCCCCACCCCCCGGTGCAAATATTTTTTTGGGCTGCTCCCCCTTCCTCAAATTCCCCTTTCACGGGACATATCGCAAATGGGCGGGAGTAAACCAGGACAAACAAATGAGCATTTCCCAGCATGCCTTTTCCTTTTAGTAACTTTTAAGAATGAAGCAACCAAGTTCAGCGAGTCTCGGCGTTGGGTCCAAATAATACGGATTTTGAATAACGACACACGTAAAAGGGCTCATAACCCGGGAAGGTGGTCTATACAACTATCGCCATCAGCGTTAAAGGTCAGGTTCCATTTTTTACGACTTTTGGGGGATTTCTTGAAAATGGAGATACGTTAGTCTGTTAACGTAGGGGTCTTGTACAGAAGCTCAGAGTTAGACGGGCATTCTTCAAAGGAAACGTTATATTTAAGCGACTCCGTTTTAAAACGAGGCAAAAATCGACAATAGCATTTAATACTTAAAAAAAAAACAACAACAACAACAACAACCACCCGTTAACCTCTTAAAACAACGTTGGCGTTCTGGCGCTTTAAAGTCCTCACCTCGTCAGTCATCAGCGTCGCAATGGATCGACCGATTTCGTGATACTGCGGACCTTTTCCCAGGGGGCCGAGCAGGATGAAAAGAAACCTGTGCCGACACAAAAGAACGACAAAGAGAAGTCAAAACCCGTCCCTTGGCGAAGCGTTCGGGAGGAGAGGGGTGGGGTGGGGGGGGGATCGTCGGCTCGAAAGGAGCGCGCGGGGGGGTTGGGGGGGGTAACCTGGTGGTGATGGGAACTTCGGCCAGGCCGTTGAGCAGCACGGCGGGGGACAGGCGGATGAAGGCCACCACGGGGCGCTCCAGGAATTCCAGCTCCCCCACCAGGACGTTGGACGCCTCGGCGCCGGGGGGGGATCTTCTTCATGAAGTGGAGGTCGATCTGCGAGACGGAAAGAAAACGAAACAAAATTTGTTTTATTTGTTTTTTGCTTTCTGTGTCTAAAAAAAAAAACCAACCCCCCCCCCCCCCCCCCCCAAAAAAAAAAAAAAACAACAACAACACATAAATATGTTTTAGAAGCAGACGGATCGAAAGGTGCGTCGTCACGGCGAATACCCTGCGAGGCCGTGACGCCCTGATCCGACCCGGAGCGTTCCGACACCCGACCGGCGAAAAACAAGCTCCGCTGTTCAAGACTCCGGCCGGTTTCCCACGTCGGTTTCACACGCGTAACCCGAGCTCGGTTAAACACACAAGCGGGCCCCGGCTATCGGTGGCCGCGGGTAAACAGCGGGATCGGCGGTGGGTCCGGGGAGGGTGGAGGGTGGAGGGGGGGGCTCACCTTGCTGAAGTCGACGGCGCTGTTTTCCCGGCTGACGTCCTGCTTGCCCTCGTTGTTGGCCGGCTGGGACTGAGGCGAGACTGTTTGGCCTGTCGGGGGGGGGAGGGGGGGCAAACAAACAAGTCAGTTTTCACGGAGCTGCTTTTCCCACACAAAGGAAAAAGGGTCTCTAGGGAGTGACTACAAGGGTACTGTTACGTCCTCTGAAAAATGCGATACAGCAGTGGACCCCTTTTTTTTTTTTTCATTGTTTTTTTTTTGGGGGGGGTTTTTGTTAGGTGCCGAAACCTGTATTGGCACAAAAACAAAAACACCGAAGAAAAAAAAAAAGAAAAAAAAGGTGTAAAACTAGCGACCGAACATCCAAAACTGTATCCTTTTTCCAAGCTGTACCCGGTGAGTGTTTATTTATACGGGTGTTAAACGCATTTAGCGGTGCGGTGGTGAATTCAGCTAAGCAAAATCTGTCCCCGAGTCTAGTTTTAAGCCAACGAGGTGCAATCTTTGACTTTTTTTATTTAAAAAAAAATTTTTTTTGGGAACTTTCAAGATTCCACATTCGTTCCCTCGTTTAAAAGAGGCGTCTTTCCTTTTTGCGTTCCCAGCCGAAGATTGCCCCTTCGTTACTTTCGCTCTCGAGCAGTTTTTTTTCTCGTGGGGTGCAGAAGCCGTCCAAAAAAAACAAAAACAAAAAGGCTCAGTGACGGTGTGTAACTACCGGGAAATGATCTCGTTCGTTGCCGAGCGTCGGATACGGGGATCGACACCGCTCTGGCGATTTTAAATAAAAGCTACAATAGTCATTTTCCATCAACAAACATCCTGGATGTGCCTATAACTTTTCGACAGAATGATGTTTATCCCCTTCAAAACATGGGACCATTCCCGTAAAGGAAGTCTGGACGTACTAAATATTCACCGGTAACGTGCTAATTCGTAGCCACATTTTTCCGAGACAGGAAAGAGTCGAGCGGTAAATCGAACCCGCCAGCAAGGAGTCAAACGAGTACATTTCCCGACGTTTTAAAACTATTTCTTCCAAACAAAATTCAAAAAGGCAGCAAAATAAAGATGACGTCTTATCTACCGCTATTAGTATTTAGTGAAGGTTAAAAAAAAAAAAAAAGAGTCTCGGTTCTAGCCGTCACACGTCGATGACGACGGGAGGAGAGTATTATCGTAAAAAAAACAACAACAAAAAAACAAATTTGCCGGGCTGCGTTTAACGCGCCCCGCTCGGCCGCCGTGAATAATTCACGCGTACCGCTTAAGCGACCGAAAGTTAACGTCCCGTTTCGACTTCCCCTTTCAATCAAGTTTTCACAAAAACGGAACGGCCGGAAAAGAAGCTTCCCGTGGGGTTTTCTTTTTCGTCGCGACGATACTCTCCCCCGCCCCCCCACGTTACGCCGTCGCCGACGGCAACCATCTCCGAAGCCCGCCGCTCGCGGTTGCCTGTGCAAGTTTCCTGCTCCGTGTCGTCCTGCGCGATGGGACAGTAGCCCTGGGCGATGGCCTCGAGGAGGCTGAGGCGGTGGGTCTTGGTCTCGGGGGTCGCGCGGCGGTGGCGGCGTAGGCACCCGCCGCGGCCCCCGGGGGGGCTCCAGGCGGGCGGGCGCGGCGACGCGCGACGCGTCCACCGCCGGCACGCCCGGTGGGAAAAGGCCCTCCCGGGCGAGGCGTTCTCGGGGAGCCTTTTCTCACGCGGACGCTCGGCGGCTTTAGCGGTGTGACGACAGAGGACGTTTACTGGTGAACGCCACGCCATGCGCGCAAACACGCATGCGCACACGCACACACACACACGTGCAAAACAACCACACACACACAGCGGACGAGGACAAAACGCACAAACACGGAGAAACACAGACAAGAGGAGAAAATGAGATATCAACAGCGAGTCACAGATGGATAACACTTTCGGAGAATCGTGCACAAAAAAGGATTACGACATTATACGGGAACACGTTTCATTTACGTACAAACGACATCACCGAGGAGGGGGGGGGGGAGCAGAGGATAATACGAGGACTGGAAAAAGACTGCGGCCTGACTACTGGCAGGTGCGTGCGCGAGCTCACCATTTTTGTCCATGGAATGAGGCTCGGACTGCTTCTTGCCGATGTCGGCGAAGGAACGCACGATGGGGATGCGGTTGGCCAGCTTCTTGTGGTTCTGGTGGTGGTGCTGTTTGAGCAGCGCCTCGCGGATCCTCCGCCGGGCGTCCTGGCCGACGGGGCCGGACGCGTCGTGCTGGTCCAGCACCATGTCTGAGGGACCAAACCCGCACCGAGAAAACACACACACATACACACCTGTTTAGCCCCAGTTTTTTTCTTTTTTTTTTTCTTCACAAAGGCGGTTACTGCTCCCTGATGTTGTCCGGCCCGGCGTGGCAGCCAGCGACCGCTAAGCCGATTATTACCGACAAGGAAAAAAAAAAAAAGAAAAAACAACACGACCCGCCGCTGTTGATTTAATCGCACCGAAACTAGGCTAAGTTCGACAGATCTTTCTCGCAGCGCAGCTCGTTGGGCCGCGATCAGATAAAGGCTCTCTTTCGATGACCTACAAAAACAATAAATAAAAAGCAGCAACTACCACGCAGAGTCTCAGGATTCCTCCCGAACGAGGTCACGTCGTCCTCTGCGGCCGTTGCGATGAAGGGCAGCTTTAAGACTTCGCCGCGTTGAGCGCCCCCAAAAATCCCGTGTGCGATTTGGCGCCACGTAAATAAAATGGCCTTTAATTGAATCGAGTGGCGGCGGTTTACGGCAGTCGAGCCTACTTGGGACACGCGGCAGCGACACGGAGCCTTTCTTTTCGTAAGTCTTCGCTGAGAAATGAGCATTTTCATTAAACGATCATCACCTTTGAATTTTACAATCGCTCTTCTTCAATTCCAAAAACGCCCCGTAGCTCCGTTTAAAACGTTATTTTAGTCCATCTACTTACAGATCCCGTCCCGCGTACTTACTCGGCTATCGTACGGGGGCCGCCCTTGCGTAATTACGGCAACGTTTTTCCGGGGTATTTTCCTACACTCGTAGCTTGTAGCCGTTGAACGTTAGAGGCCCGAAGACGGTGCCTTAGGGGACGCCACCTATCGCTTTTGTTCGCCTAGAAGCGGCAGAAAGATACTTTTTTTTTTTTTTTTTTTTTAACTTTTAGCCGTCGTTCGCCCCCCTCCCTCCCTCCCTCCTCCCCCACCTTCCCAGCGTTTACCTGCAATCTCCTCCAGGGAGTTGGCCCTCATGTCCAGCATCACGGTGCCGTTCATTATGCAGCTGCGCAGCTCGAAGAGACTGTGTAGGGACAGAGTGGCCACATAGGGTTTACTCCACCGCTCGCCGCCGTCCTCGACGTCCTCCTCGAACTTCAGCCACCTGCGAAGCAGAGCGTCGTCGCGGCGTCAGCGTCTCGCTTTTGACTTTCCCGCCATAAAAGAGGACCGACCGACCGGCCTCGCACCGCGTTTACCTGGCCGTCTCCTTCCACTCGGCGTCGTCGCCCTCCCTCAGGCAGATCTCGTCCAGCTCGGTGAACAGGGCGTGGGGGATGTGCTCCTCGTCGGCGTCCTCCGTCCCCAGCAGGAACTGTACCCTCTGAGCCGGTGTGTCTGCTGCGGCGGGCAGAAGACGGCCCCCCGAGGAGGACGGGCGGGTGTTGAGATAGAGAGAGAGAGAGAGAGAGAGAGAGAAAGGGAGGGCGGGGGGGATTTAAAAAAGAAAGAGGAAAGAGCGAGCGGTGAGAATTCGCAGCGCGGACACTTTCTCTCGGAGTCCGCTTCGGACACCTACTGTGCGAGGGGGATTCTCGTCCGTCGTCGGCCGTGGAGTCCCTCTCCTTGGACCGCTTCCTGTGCCTGTGTCCATGGTGACGGTGGCGTCGGTGCGACCTCCGGCCCAGGGGAACGTGGACGCCGATGTAGAGCGTGCGGTGACCTGGGGACGACGTGAGATTTTACAGTCCCGAATGCATTTTCAAATGTCGTCCGTTTCGTTGACCCCGAAGGTCATTCTTTTGGAGCGGGGCGGGGGAGTGGGGGGCGGGGGGAATTTTACAGCTGCGATATGTGACCGCAAACAAACAAAACAAAAAAAAAGGACACAATTAAACCACCCGAGGAGATCTCTGGGGGCGCCCCTGAACAGCTTATGTTTTGAGGATTCGTGAGACGAAATACAAGTTAAAGGAATTTGCGTCTTTGGACTTTCAGTTGGAAATGATCCGTCTTTAAGGCACCGCGTTTTCTTCGTATTCGTAGCGACCGACGACCAAATCCGCATCGTCAGCGCGTTGCGATGTTCTGACAAAAGACGGCGTCGGTTCCCGACCGCCCGTTTTCCGCGGCATCGCTGAGGTGGGCCGAGATTAATGCCGAGTCGGGCAGACGCCGAGTATCGTCAACGTAGCGGCGGAGAGTAAAAAAAAAAAAAAACATCCGAGAGGATAACGGGGCCGAGAGAACCAATGTAAATTGAGAGAGAAAAAAAAAAAGGGGAGCCCGAGCACCTGTCCCTGTGGTACCCCATTAAAAAGCAATGCGTTTTTATCACGTGATACTTTGCGTGAATTATTACGCTCTCAGGAATGACCTGAATTCACGCGAATGTGCCGCGGGTACCAGACGTAAGGTAGAAAAAGGCTTTTAGAGCTTGTTGAGAAATGAAAAACACAAAACAACAACAACAACAACAACAACAACAACAACAACAACAACAAACCCGGTGAGAGGTAGCGGCAAACAAACGAGCCGCTGCCTTGAAGGCACCCGCCGGTGCTCCGGTCCGAATAGAGAGCTGTTGTCCTCTTTGAGGACGGCCAAATCCCTTTTTCTTTCAAAACGAGATCGCCTTTTGCAATTGGGGTCATTTTCATGATGAAGGTGGGCTGCTGTAGGAATATCGTACGGCGTACGGTGAAAAAAGTATTACCGAGGTATGTGACGAAATATTTTGAATAGCCTAGACCGTCCAGGAAAAGAACAAAAAAAACAAAACCAAGGTATAGCGTGAATGGTGACCAAGTTATGAGCTTCAAAGCGAAGGTAGTGAAATTACCCTGAAAGACCAAACTTCGCTCTTCAAGATTTAGTCAAATGTTCCTCTCTGACGGCGCACGCTCGGCAAAAAAAAAAATAATAATAATAATCACAACTCGAGGCATGTTTTCCAGCAGACGGCTTTGAAAGTTCACGAGTCGAGACTCGAGAGCGGGGGACTTACAAAAATAGCTCTCCTCCAGGCCCCGACTGCCGCTGATGTCACAGGCGCTCGACTCGTTCGTGTTGTACGTTCGCACTTACTGCAAACCGCGTATTCAAGGATAACGCGATGCTCGCGTATTTGTCTGGGAAGTGGAAAAACAACTAAAAAATATAATTTCCTTTTTTTTTTCTTTTTCTTTTTTTAAACAGTAGGCTCTGTAATTACATTTTTTTTTTTGGGGGGGGGGGCTATTTTCTGCGGCGGATTAATCCAATTTAGAGAGTATTTAGGGCAGAAAGCGGCTGCGCAGTATTGCGGGATTGAGTCTAAATCGACTTTAGTGTGTGTGTGCGTGTGTGTTTATGGTGATGAAGGTTAATGTGAACCAGAACCACATGTGACTTCGCTGATGTTGACGATGTTGTTTTTTTGGCCTTTCTTATATAATAATAATAATAATAATAATAATAAAACGCGCTGAATATCACCAGATGTGCAATAGCATCTCGGTTTTTTTTTCCATTTAAAGTAACTCATTTAAAGGCTTTTTCCAGCCTTGTAAATATTACATTGAAACATTACAAAGAAAAGATCATTTTTTTCAACTTTTCCTGATGCTATAAAATATGCCCTTTATTATATTGAACGGAATATTAAAAAAAAAAAACGATTCGGCTCTGGAATACATTTATTCTCCATTTTGGCCTTTTAATTGAATATTTTAGCAGCAAAACAATATCGAATATATAGAAGAATATCAGTGGATGAGGGTCCTTCAGATGAAAGTACGCCACCTCAAAGAGTGACGCATCTTTCGGCCCCGGCTGCCTCGGCCCACGTTGCCTGGCAACCAGGGTCGGCGGATGCGCCGCGGAACAAAATCTCCCTTTCGGTTACGACTCGCCTCGAATGTGCCAAAGCTTTTCATGAGCCGAGCGTTACAAGGGAAAGGAAGGTCCGGCTTTAGCGTTACATTTCGTCCCCTCGTTTCAGAACATTTTCTTTTTCCGCATTTTTTTTTTTTTTTTTTTTTTTTTTTATAAATGTTAACATTTAAAATGAGTTCTTTTCCGACTTTGACGTAACCTAAAAAAAAATGGCTTTAAAGCTGGGTCTTGTCTCTCGGGCTACATTTGCAATCAGAGCACAGTTCAAAGCTGATACTATTATATTTATATATATATGTATATATATATATATGTATATATCGTACGTATTTCTTTGAACACCTTCTTTGTCTGTTGCGGGTGCCGTTTGATGCGGGACAAAATTGACGTCCGTGTCCCTTTTATGACGTCTGAACCGCTGATAATAGAAGGAAAATGGACCTTGGGGCTCTTTGATGCCGCGGGACTCGCATCAACAAACAAAACAAAAACTCCTTTGTGACAATTCAACAAAACTGGCTCCAAAGACACAAACAATTTGGACTTTTTGATGTTTTTCAGGGCGAGTTCACTACCTTGGTTATTAAAGGGGCTAAAGATTCTTGTTTTTTGTCAGGACAGTCGAGGCCATCCCGACCTTTCACCATTAAATTTGATGCTACGTGTTTTTGATCTCAGCCTTTGTATCGAGGCAATTTTTACAGATGGATTTAAAAGCGGATTTTTTTTTTTTCAGCTGAATGTCGCGCGTCACCGATGTGCGTTACCTTCTAGTTCCTCCTTCTCGAAGTTGGTGTTGAGCATGGAGCGTGTGCCCCCGCGGTCCACCACGGCCTCCTCATCGGTTCTCTGCAGGAGACACACACACACACACACACACACACACACACACACACACACACACACACACACACAGGCGCACGGACAAGGAGTCACGACTCGGCACGTTAAAACACAAGAACGCACGCTTCGCGTGTCAGCACGCGTGTAGCGACGGCGCCCGTCGGCCGTCTTCGCTACTTCGGAGCAGGAAGCGACCATATATGGACGAGCTGGCGGAGTGGGGTGGTGGTGGGTGGGTGGGGGGGGAGCAAGCGGCGGATCTGACTCGATCTGATTGGAAACCCGACGATGCTACGTCCCGCACACCGATAGCTGTGATCTGACTGCACCGCGGGCCTGTCAGTCAAACAGACACGCCCCCACCAACCCCCTTATTTTCTAATCAATAACAAAAATACATATTTTCCCCGAAACGCTAAAAGTCGCGGGTGCCTAGTGCGAGGTTGTCTTCTAACGTAAATACACACACACGTTTTAAAAAAAACAAAACAACAACAAAAAAAGCACTATATGGCTAACCTCCAGTGACTGTCGCCATGGCAACAAAAGGGAAGCCAAAACTGCAATTTGAAATGAAAAAAAAAAAAAAAAAATGCCACGCTGCTCATCTGCTGAGTGCCAGATTACACGGCTTGTTTTTTTTTTGTGTTTTTTTTTGGAGTCACGGCTTTAACGAGAATGCCTCGTCGTGCGTAAGCCTGAAATCATGTAAATGCCTCCTCCGCCCCACACCTCCGGCAAAGACCCGCCCTTTTCTTTTGTTTTGTTTTCTCTCTCGGGAACTGGAGCAAACCGCACATGCTCAGTGCGCGGAAGAAGAGCGGCGGGGGGAAACGGGGACCGGCGCTAACGGATGCAACGCAGTGCGCCTTTTCGTGGTTATTCGCTGCTATTAATAGATGTTACAAAAACAACAACAACAAAAAACACAGGAGCGAGACCGTCTTTCGAAATGCTTCCCGTCCCTTATTTATTTATTTATTTGTTTTATTCAGTGGCGACGCCGCTTTTATAGTAACACGAGGCGGCGTGCGTCTCCTCGTGAGCAGTCGAACGAACGAGCAGCGACCGTGTGAGACTCGCCGGCTCTTCTCGTCCAAAACGTTGCCATGGTGACGCCTCCTCATCCCCGTGTGTGTGTGTGTGTGTGTGCTGTGGAAATTATCATTTTGCTCACGTGTTCATCCTCGGTGAGTTTGCTTCGGGTCGTCGGACCGTCATGCGGTAAAGGTCATTAGTGTTAATGAGTATCGCATATTATTTTTTTGCCGTGTTGTTGTTGTTGTTGTTGTTGTTGTTGCTGCTCTTCCCACAAAAGTCGTTCCAAGGGGAATATTATACCTTTTTTATTCTTATTTTTTATTTATTAACTGCAAGTTAATTTCCTGATCAAAATGAATATACAAAATATAATTGACAAGTAAATCACGATGTGTTATTACATAATGTGTGTACTTTTATGGTAATTGAATTTCAGATACACACACAGACAGATAGATAGATAGATAGATAGATAGATAGATAGATAGATAGATAGATAGATAGATAGATAGACAGATAGATAGATAGACAGAAAGACAGACAGATAGATAGATAGATAGATAGATAGATAGATAGATAGATAGATAGATAGATAGACAGATAGACAGATAGATAAATAGACAGAAAGACAGACAGATAGATAGATAGACTGATCGACAGACATACAGACAGACAGACAGACAAAGACACAAATTAAATTAAAATAACAACAGTGCGACGGTGTTAATGATGAAGTCGGACAGATCGGACGTGCTTTGAAGAAACGTATCATCGTACCGCCTCTCCAGACGAATACCTTCTAAAAATATCATTTCACCGAGCTGCAAAAGTTCTCCTCAAAAAAGAGAAAAAAAAAATAGGCCACGCTTGTTCTGTTAATAACATCGAATAAAGAGAAGCCTTGTGGGGATGTCGTGACACAGCTGAGAGCTGGTCGATGTCGGACGTCAATCCGGCGAGATTAAGCCAAAGGACTGGTTGTACGACACTCTCTGTCACGCACACGCACACGGACACGCACACGGACACGCACACGGACCACCACGTGAGCGGGGAGCCGCCAGCACATCACATCATCTACTGTACGTCGGGACTTAACCGAACACAGGCACGCCACGGAGGCCTTCAGACGGGGGATCATCATCGAGTCCCCCCCCCACCACCACCACCACCACCAACCCACCAACCGGCAGATGGTGAACCGTAATCCAAGAAAGGCTCTCCGACGGTTTCTTTTTTTTTTTCTGTTAATTTGGTCTTTTTTTTTTTTGGAGGGGGTTGGGGTGGGGGAGGGGGGGGGGGGCGGGGATTCCCTCCCCCGGAACCGCCGACCAATAATAAGCGCTGGAGACGCAAAGCGCGCAGAAGTGTTGTCAAAACGCCCAATATTTCCGTTTAGTTTACCCTTGATACGAGTGATGCCCCCCCCACACACACCCACACCCACCCGATCCCACCTCACCCCACATCCCACCCCCCCCCCCCCCCCCCCGAAAGTGGAACAGCAAATCAATTGGCCATCGACGTAAAACGAGGCACCGCTGTTAATTAAGCATATTTGCCGAGTCGGCGAATATACGTCGATCCCGATCGGCTTTCACGTCCGTCCGCCTGCCGACATATCCGGTCTCGCGGGACACCGTCCGGCGACAGCAGCATTATTGAAGCCGGCGTTTCGTCGCCTTGGACACACTTCCAATCGTAAGAGAAATAATAATAATAATAATAATAATACCATTTCAACCCAATCAGAAGCTTTTTATTTGGACGGGCGATTTAGTCGTTGCAGTTCAAGACGAAGAAAGAAAAGAAAAAAGATGCGAACTGAAATATGCCCCGAGATGCTCGTTACGAAGCGATCGCGTTACGACTCTTTATCGGGTGATTGTTTCAACAACAAAAAAAAAAGACATTTTTTTTCTTCCTCAACTCGCAGTTTTTTTTTTTTTTTTTCTCATTTCTGCAATTTTATCCGGCAAATTACAAAGAATTAAAAAAAACAACATTAAAATTCCGAGAAATCCTGGAGAGGGCTGATTTTTTTAAATCAATTTACTGGATTTCTCTTTAAAAGCGAAGCCCGCCCCCCCCCCTTCCCATTCCCTCCCCATCATCATCATCACCCCCCCCCCCCTCTGCTCGGTGTGACAGATGAGGCAGAATCTCCCGCCTGCAGGTCCCTCTGCTTCTATTTATAGACGGCGGTTTTTCTCCGCCTCGTGTTGGGCCGACCCCCAGACCAGCCGCCGCGTCCCCCGGCTCACCAATCTGGGTTGAGATCAATCCGCCGGCCCTTTACGGCGGGATGGATGGGTGGGAACAAAAATAAAGGAATAAAAATAAATACATAAATAAATAAATAAAAACAGTCTCTCTCTCCGTTTTCTCCCGTCGGTGCGTTCGGTCGGCGATTCAAGGGAGAGAGGAGGGGGGGGGGGGCGGAGAGCACGTGACACAAGACTCGGGGGAGGGGGGGGGGGGGTGGAGGAAGGGTGGAGGAGGGGCGGACATGTGACCCGGACCGATGAACAGCACGTCCACTCGGACGCGGGCACGAACGCCTCCGTCTGTTCACCTTTGTTTTTTTTTTCTTTCCTTCCATCTTTCTATCGCATCTTATTTTATTATTTGATTATTTGATTATTTGATTTTATTTATTTATTTTACAGAGGCTCAAAGCGCCAAGCGCACATCGGACTTTCGGCTCCGCTGACCTCGGCGGGCGGCGGGGAGGAGGAGCGGCGCGGCTGAGTGAGCAACACGCGGGGGAGGAAGGGAATAAGGGGGAGGGGGGGGGCTTTGAGATGTAGGGTTACGGGAGGAGGGGGGGGGGGGGGGGCCCCGAACGCCGTGTGACATCGCAAGTGCGTCCTGTGTGCAGCCGAGCGTCGTGACCTTCAGCGGGAGGTCGTTTGACATCGGGGGGGCTCCCGTCCCCCGTCGTCGTCCCCCCCGTCCCATCCGCTCACGGCACAGAAGAGAAGACGCCCGGCTCGAGAACACAAGTCTCGTTTCTACGACGCCCGGCGGGAGAAACGTCCATCCCGCAATACATTTCCACGTTATTATTTCAACACGCGATTCGAATCACAATCATCTTCTCGTTCTTCATAACGCCAGTGTTCTCCCGCGGTGTGAAAACGCTGACGCGGATTCAGCAGATTAGTCGCCATGGTGACGAGTTGATCACTTTAAAAACCTTAAAAGCTCGGGATTACGCGGATGCGGTTTGGTCTGATTGGATAGCCGTCGGCCGCCAGCAGATTTATGATCCGGATATTGCTCGATCCTCGACGCTGCGAGTCGCCGACCGCTTCGAACCGGGAACATAAATAGACCAAAAAAAAAAAAAAAAACAATCATAACAAGTCTAACTTCACCTAAAATAGTGTTTTTTAATGTCTGCAGAAAAAACTCCTTTCAAAAAAACAACAACCCCCTCCGCCCCCCCCCAGTTATAGATAGTTGTATACGGCACGCAGTTGAATCGCACTGAATGAAGGCGGTTTATATTTCCCACACTTTTGTTGGCCCGCGAACGCGCCACATGAATACAACGGGGCAACAGATGACCTCTGAAAATGTCCCCGAGTACCAAACTTCCATCAACGCCAGCGTTCCCGTCCGGAGGGCGCCGCGTGGATCTCGAGTTACGAGTTCCCCGAGCGGCGGCGAGGTCCCCCACCCACCCACCCCCCCCACACGGGTCGGCGCGTTATTGTCTTCAGCTTGCAGTACCACCGAGTGCCACCGGAGGTCTGGCTCCAAACCCACTTCAGCTCCGCAGACTCCCGTTCAACTTCACGCGTTTTCTCCCGCGAGTTGCCTCGGTGTTGTTAGTTAAAGAAAAAAAAATTGGGGGGGGGGGGAGCGTGTCCGTCTGATTGACAGGTCCGCGGTGCAGTCAGGTTTACGGCCGTCGGCGGGCGGGGTCGTAGCATCGTCGGGTTTCCGACCGGATCGAGTCAGATCCAGCGTTTAGGCTCCTCCCCCCGCCCCGGCCACTCCAAATACGGTCACGTCCGAACTTGCAAAGTGGCTTTCATCCACGAGTCGATCATGACGTCGACTTTTCCGGAAAATCCGAGCTTCGTTGACGACTGAACGTAAACTCAAACAAACAACGTGAGCCACGACCACGGGAAAAAGAAAAAAAAAAACATCATCGAAAAAGCGTGAAGTGAAACGGATGGGACAATATGCCCTTCACGGACCGGAGCTGCTGAACATTCAGCCGTGTCCGATGACACACTGCGTCTTGTGTTTCCTGCGCCTCTCGCCTTCGGCCCGCTCCCGAAAATACCCCCTCCCTCCTCCCCCCCTCCCCCCGGGCCGCCGACAGTGAAAGTCACCTCGGAGGACGCTATCCTGGAACATCCTGCTCCAAAAAAAAGCGGCGCGCTGTCACCGACTGATTCACCCCCCCCGCCCCCCCTCGACACACCCCCCTCCCCCCATCGCGTCACACGGCTACAGCTCCACTTTTCCAAGTGTGCTCCCGCTTCCCTGCCGCCCGCGACCTCCGAGAGGCCCGAGTCGGCGTGTTTTTTTCACGTACCGTCTCGACCCGCCGCGACACAACTGTAAGGCCGGAGAGATCCCGGATTATATTTTCGTCGACAATCAATGGGGGCGGGGGCGGTCTGTTTGATTGACAGGCGCGCGGTGCGGTCAGATTTCCGGCTGGAGGCGGGCGGGCGGGCGGGCGGGCGGGCGGCCAATCAAATCGAGTCCGATCCAAATACGGTCGATTCTGGTCCCGGGGGGACGTCGCGGTTGGTTGGCAATGGGAAAAGACGCTACCCGTTTGCATCATGGGTAATGGCGGATCCCGGCCACGGACCTTTACCAATTTTTTGCGGAGACTGTCTTTCTGTACGTCCTCCCAGCTTTATGAACGCGCTAAATTGCTCGAGTTAGCCTTTAAGAATCAATTACGTTCGAATCGGCGGTTCTGTTCGAGGCTACGAAGATTAACACGATCTTACGCGGGAGTATCGACTTATTTCACCAACCAAATCTCCGCAAAATCTTTAATGACACAGCTTTTCATCTCCACAAATAATAAGACCTTTACTCACGGAGGAAACTGACATAAGAAAGAT
>NW_027185300.1:0-84543 GCF_022577435.1 Embiotoca jacksoni | reverse complement strand
ACATCTAAAATATGATCAAAAAGTCATACTATAGTATGTCATCTAAAATATGATAAAAAAGTCATACTATAGCAATGTCATCTAAAATATGATCAAAAAGTCATACTATAGTATGTCATCTAAAATATGATAAAAAAGTCATACTATAGCATGTCGTCTAAAATATGATAAAAAAGTCATACTATAGCATGTCATCTAAAATATGATCAAAAAGTCATACCATAGCATGTCGTCTAAAATATGATATAAAAGTCATACTATAGCATGTCGTCTAAAATATGACAAAAAAGTCATACAATAGCATGTCGTCTAAAATATGATAAAAAAGTCATACTATAGCATGTCGTCTAAAATATGATAAAAAAGTCATACTATAGCATGTCATCTAAAATATGACATAAAGTCATACTATAGCATGTCGTCTAAAATATGACATAAAAGTCATACTATAGTATGTCGTCTAAAATATGATAAAAAAGTCATACTATAGCATGTCATCTAAAATATGACATAAAGTCATACTATAGTATGTCATCTAAAATATGATCAAAAAGTCATTCCATAGCATGTCATCTAAAATATGATCAAAAAGTCATACTATAGTATGTCATCTAAAATATGATCAAAAAGTCATTCCATAGCATGTCATCTAAAATATGATCAAAAAGTCATACTATAGTATGTCATCTAAAATATGATAAAAAAGTCATACTATAGCATGTCATCTAAAATATGATAAAAAAGTCATACTATAGCATGTCATCTGAAATATGATCAAAAAGTCATACCATAGCATGTCATCTATAAATATGATAAAAAAGTCATACTATAGCATGTCATCTAAAATATGATAAAAAAGTCATACTATAGCATGTCATCTAAAATATGATCAAAAAGTCATACTATAGCATGTCATCTAAAATATGATAAAAAAAGTCATACTATAGTATGTCATCTAAAATATGATAAAAAAGTCATACTATAGTATGTCATCTAAAATATGATAAAAAAGTCATACTATAGTATGTCATCTAAAATATGATAAAAAAGTCATACTATAGCATGTCGTCTAAAATATGATAAAAATAGTCATACTATAGCATGTCATCTAAAATATGATAAAAAAGTCATACTATAGTATGTCATCTAAAATATGATAAAAAAGTCATACTATAGCATGTCGTCTAAAATATGATAAAAAAGTCATACTATAGTATGTCGTCTAAAATATGATCAAAAAGTCATACCATAGCATGTCGTCTAAAATATGATAAAAAAGTCATACTATAGCATGTCGTCTAAAATATGATAAAAAGTCATACTATAGTATGTCGTCTAAAATATGATATAAAAGTCATACTATAGCATGTCGTCTAAAATATGATCAAAAAGTCATACCATAGCATGTCATCTAAAATATGATCAAAAAGTCATACTATAGCATGTCATCTAAAATATGATAAAAAGTCATTACTATAGCATGTCATCTAAAATATGATAAAAAAGTCATACTATAGCATGTCATCTAAAATATGATCAAAAAGTCATACTATAGCAATGTCATCTAAAATATGATCAAAAAGTCATACTATAGCATGTCTTCTAAAATATGATCAAAAAGTCATACCATAGCATGTCGTCTAAAATATGATAAAAAAGTCATACTATAGCATGTCATCTAAAATATGATCAAAAAGTCATACCATAGCATGTCGTCTAAAATATGATAAAAAAGTCATACTTTAGCATGTCGTCTAAAATATGATAAAAAGTCATACTATAGTATGTCGTCTAAAATATGATATAAAAGTCATACTATAGCATGTCGTCTAAAATATGATCAAAAAAGTCATACTATAGCATGTCATCTAAAATATGATAAAAAAGTCATACCATAGCATGTCATCTAAAATATGATAAAAAAGTCATACTATAGTATGTCGTCTAAAATATGATAAAAAGTCATACTATAGCATGTCATCTAAAATATGATAAAAAAGTCATACTATAGTATGTCATCTAAAATATGATAAAAAAGTCATACTATAGTATGTCATCTAAAATATGATAAAAAAGTCATACTATAGCATGTCGTCTAAAATATGATAAAAAAGTCATACTATAGCATGTCATCTAAAATATGATAAAAAAGTCATACTATAGTATGTCATCTAAAATATGATAAAAAAGTCATACTATAGCATGTCGTCTAAAATATGATAAAAAAGTCATTCTATAGCATGTCATCTAAAATATGATCAAAAAGTCATACCATAGCATGTCGTCTAAAATATGATAAAAAAGTCATACTATAGCATGTCGTCTAAAATATGATCAAAAAGTCATACCATAGCATGTCATCTAAAATATGATCAAAAAGTCATACTATAGTATGTCGTCTAAAATATGATAAAAAAGTCATACTATAGCATGTCATCTAAAATATGATCAAAAAGTCATACCATAGCATGTCATCTAAAATATGATCAAAAAGTCATACTATAGCATGTCATCTAAAATATGATAAAAAGTCATACTATAGCATGTCATCTAAAATATGATAAAAAAGTCATACTATAGCATGTCATCTAAAATATGATCAAAAAGTCATACTATAGCATGTCATCTAAAATATGATCAAAAAGTCATACTATAGCATGTCATCTAAAATATGATCAAAAAGTCATACTATAGTATGTCGTCTAAAATATGATAAAAAGTCATACTATTGCATGTCATCTAAAATATGATCAAAAAGTCATACTATAGTATGTCGTCTAAAATATGATCAAAAAGTCATACTATAGTATGTCGTCTAAAATATGATAAAAAAAGTCATACTATAGCATGTCATCTAAAATATGATCAAAAAGTCATACTATAGTATGTCGTCTAAATATGATAAAAAGTCATACTATAGCATGTCATCTAAAATATGATAAAAAGTCATACTATAGCATGTCATCTAAAATTATGATAAAAAAGTCATACTATAAGCATGTCATCTAAAATATGATAAAAAGTCATACTATAGTATGTCATCTAAAATATGATAAAAAGTCATACTATAGTATGTCATCTAAAATATGATAAAAAGTCATACTATAGCATGTCATCTAAAATATGATAAAAAGTCATACTATAGCATGTCGTCTAAAATATGATAAAAAGTCATACTATAGTATGTCATCTAAAATATGATAAAAAGTCATACTATAGTATGTCATCTAAAATATGATAAAAAGTCATACTATAGCATGTCATCTAAAATATGATAAAAAGTCATACTATAGTATGTCATCTAAAATATGATAAAAAGTCATACTATAGCATGTCATCTAAAATATGATCAAAAAGTCATACTATAGCATGTCATCTAAAATATGATAAAAAGTCATACTATAGCATGTCATCTAAAATATGATAAAAAAGTCAATACTATAGCATGTCATCTAAAATATGATAAAAAGTCATACTATAGCATGTCATCTAAAATATGATAAAAAGTCATACTATAGTATGTCATCTAAAATATGATAAAAAGTCATACTATAGCATGTCATCTAAAATATGATAAAAAGTCATACTATAGCATGTCGTCTAAAATATGATAAAAAGTCATACTATAGTATGTCATCTAAAATATGATAAAAAGTCATACTATAGCATGTCGTCTAAAATATGATAAAAAAGGTCATACTATAGCATGTCGTCTAAAATATGATAAAAAAGTCATACTATAGCATGTCGTCTATAAATATGATAAAAAAGTCATACTATAGCATGTCGTCTAAAATATGATAAAAAAGTCATACTATAGCATGTCGTCTAAAATATGATAAAAAGTCATACCATAGCATGTCGTCTAAAATATGATAAAAAAAAGTCATAGTATAGTATTGTCGTCTAAAATATGATAAAAAAGTCATACTATAGCATGTCATCTAAAATATGATAAAAAAGTCATACTATAGCATGTCGTCTAAAATATGATAAAAAAGTCATACCATAGCATGTCGTCTAAAATAATGATAAAAAAGTCATACTATAGCATGTCGTCTAAAATATGATAAAAAGTCATACTATAGTATGTCGTCTAAAATATGATATAAAAGTCATACTATAGCATGTCGTCTAAAATATGATCAAAAAGCATACCATAGCATGTCATCTAAAATATGATCAAAAGTCATACTATAGCATGTCATCTAAAATATGATAAAAAGTCATACTATAGCATGTCATCTAAAATATGATAAATAAAGTCATACTATAGCATGTCATCTAAAATATGATCAAAAAGTCATACTATAGCATGTCATCTAAAATATGATCAAAAAGTCATACTATAGCATGTCATCTAAAATATGATCAAAAAGTCATACTATAGTATGTCGTCTAAAATATGATAAAAAGTCATACTATAGTATGTCGTCTAAATTATGATCAAAAAGTCATACTATAGCATGTCATCTAAAATATGATAAAAAAGTCATACTATAGTATGTCGTCTAAAATATGATAAAAAGTCATACTATAGCATGTCATCTAAAATATGATCAAAAAGTCATACTATAGCATGTCATCTAAAATATGATCAAAAAGTCATACTATAGCATGTCATCTAAAATATGATCAAAAAGTCATACTATAGTATGTCGTCTAAAATATGATAAAAAGTCATACTATAGCATGTCATCTAAAATATGATCAAAAAGTCATACTATAGTATGTCGTCTAAAATATGATCAAAAAGTCATACTATAGTATGTCGTCTAAAATATGATCAAAAAGTCATACTATAGCATGTCATCTAAAATATGATCAAAAAGTCATACTATAGCATGTCATCTAAAATATGATAAAAAGTCATACTATAGTATGTCATCTAAAATATGATAAAAAGTCATACTATAGTATGTCATCTAAAATATGATAAAAAGTCATACTATAGCAATGTCGTCTAAAATATGATAAAAAGTCATACTATAGTATGTCATCTAAAATATGATAAAAAGTCATACTATAGTATGTCATCTAAAATATGATAAAAAGTCATACTATAGCATGTCGTCTAAAATATGATAAAAAGTCATACTATAGTATGTCATCTAAAATATGATAAAAAGTCATACTATAGTATGTCATCTAAAATATGATAAAAAGTCATACTATAGCATGTCATCTAAAATATGATCAAAAAGTCATACTATAGCATGTCATCTAAAATATGATCAAAAAGTCATACTATAGTATGTCGTCTAAAATATGATAAAAAGTCATACTATAGCATGTCATCTAAAATATGATAAAAAGTCATACTATAGCATGTCATCTAAAATATGATAAAAAGTCATACTATAGTATGTCATCTAAAATATGATAAAAAGTCATACTATAGCATGTCATCTAAAATATGATAAAAAGTCATACTATAGCATGTCGTCTAAAATATGATAAAAAGTCATACTATAGTATGTCATCTAAAATATGATAAAAAGTCATACTATAGTATGTCGTCTAAAATATGATAAAAAAGTCATACTATAGCATGTCGTCCAAAATATGATAAAAAAGTCATACTATAGCATGTCGTCTAAAATATGATAAAAAGTCATACCATAGCATGTCGTCTAAAATATGATAAAAAAAAGTCATAGTATAGTATGTCGTCTAAAATATGATAAAAAGTCATACTATAGCATGTCATCTAAAATATGATCAAAAAGTCATACCATAGCATGTCATCTAAAATATGATAAAAAAGTCATACTATAGCATGTCGTCTAAAATATGATAAAAAAGTCATACCATAGCATGTCGTCTAAAATATGATAAAAAAGTCATACTATAGCATGTCGTCTAAAATATGATAAAAAGTCATACAATAGTATGTCGTCTAAAATATGATATAAAAAGTCATACTATAGCATGTCGTCTAAAATATGATCAAAAAGTCATACCATAGCATGTCATCTAAAATATGATCAAAAAGTCATACTATAGTATGTCGTCTAAAATATGATAAAAAAGTCATACTATAGCATGTCATCTAAAATATGATCAAAAAGTCATACCATAGCATGTCATCTAAAATATGATCAAAAAGTCATACTATAGCATGTCATCTAAAATATGATAAAAAGTCATACTATAGCATGTCATCTAAAATATGATAAAAAAGTCATACTATAGCATGTCATCTAAAATATGATCAAAAAGTCATACTATAGCATGTCATCTAAAATATGATCAAAAAGTCATACTATAGCATGTCATCTAAAATATGATCAAAAAGTCATACTATAGTATGTCGTCTAAAATATGATAAAAAGTCATACTATAGCATGTCATCTAAAATATGATCAAAAAGTCATACTATAGTATGTCGTCTAAAATATGATCAAAAAGTCATACTATAGTATGTCGTCTAAAATATGATCAAAAAGTCATACTATAGCATGTCATCTAAAATATGATCAAAAAGTCATACTATAGCATGTCATCTAAAATATGATCAAAAAGTCATACTATAGTATGTCGTCTAAAATATGATAAAAAGTCATACTATAGCATGTCATCTAAAATATGATAAAAAGTCATACTATAGCATGTCATCTAAAATATGATAAAAAGTCATACTATAGCATGTCATCTAAAATATGATAAAAAAGTCATACTATAGCATGTCATCTAAAATATGATAAAAAGTCATACTATAGTATGTCATCTAAAATATGATAAAAAGTCATACTATAGTATGTCATCTAAAATATGATAAAAAGTCATACTATAGCATGTCATCTAAAATATGATAAAAAGTCATACTATAGCATGTCGTCTAAAATATGATAAAAAGTCATACTATAGTATGTCATCTAAAATATGATAAAAAGTCATACTATAGTATGTCATCTAAAATATGATAAAAAGTCATACTATAGCATGTCATCTAAAATATGATAAAAAGTCATACTATAGTATGTCATCTAAAATATGATAAAAAGTCATACTATAGCATGTCATCTAAAATATGATCAAAAAGTCATACTATAGCATGTCATCTAAAATATGATCAAAAAGTCATACTATAGTATGTCGTCTAAAATATGATAAAAAGTCATACTATAGCATGTCATCTAAAATATGATAAAAAGTCTTACTATAGCATGTCATCTAAAATATGATAAAAAGTCATACTATAGCATGTCATCTAAAATATGATAAAAAAGTCATACTATAGCATGTCATCTAAAATATGATAAAAAGTCATACTATAGCATGTCATCTAAAATATGATAAAAAGTCATACTATAGTATGTCATCTAAAATATGATAAAAAGTCATACTATAGCATGTCATCTAAAATATGATAAAAAGTCATACTATAGCATGTCGTCTAAAATATGATAAAAAGTCATACTATAGTATGTCATCTAAAATATGATAAAAAGTCATACTATAGTATGTCGTCTAAAATATGATAAAAAAGTCATACTATAGCATGTCGTCTAAAATATGATAAAAAAGTCATACTATAGCATGTCGTCTAAAATATGATAAAAAGTCATACCATAGCATGTCGTCTAAAATATGATAAAAAAAAGTCATAGTATAGTATGTCGTCTAAAATATGATAAAAAAGTCATACTATAGCATGTCATCTAAAATATGATCAAAAAGTCATACTATAGCATGTCATCTAAAATATGATCAAAAAGTCATACCATAGCATGTCATCTAAAATATGATAAAAAAGTCATACTATAGCATGTCATCTAAAATATGATCAAAAAGTCATACCATAGCATGTCATCTAAAATATGATCAAAAAGTCATACTATAGCATGTCATCTAAAATATGATCAAAAAGTCATACTATAGTATATCGTCTAAAATATGATAAAAAAGTCATACTATAGCATGTCATCTAAAATATGATCAAAAAGTCATACCATAGCATGTCATCTAAAATATGATAAAAAAGTCATACTATAGCATGTCATCTAAAATATGATAAAAAGTCATACTATAGTATATCGTCTAAAATATGATAAAAAGTCATACTATAGTATGTCGTCTAAAATATGATAAAAAAAAGTCATACTATAGCATGTCGTCTAAAATATGACAAAAAAGTCATACTATAGTATATCGTCTAAAATATGATATAAAAGTCATACTATAGCATGTCGTCTAAAATATGACATAAAAGTCATACTATAGTATATCGTCTAAAATATGATAAAAAGTCATACTATAGTATGTCGTCTAAAATATGATAAAAAAAGTCATACTATAGCATGTCGTCTAAAATATGACAAAAAAGTCAAAGTATAGTATGTCGTCTAAAATATGATATAAAAGTCATAGTATAGTATGTCGTCTAAAATATGACAAAAAAGTCATAGTATAGTATGTCGTCTAAAATATGACATAAAAGTCATACTATAGCATGTCGTCTAAAATATGATATAAAAGTCATACTATAGCATGTCGTCTAAAATATGACATAAAAGTCATACTATAGCATGTCGTCTAAAATATGATAAAAAAGTCATACTATAGAATGTCGTCTAAAATTTGATAAAAAAGTCATACTATAGCATGTCATCTAAAATATGATAAAAAAGTCATACTATAGCATGTCGTCTAAAATATGATAAAAAAATCATACTATAGCATGTCGTCTAAAATATGATAAAAAAGTCATACTATAGCATGTCGTCTAAAATATGATAAAAAAATCATACTATAGCATGTCGTCTAAAATATGATAAAAAAGTCATACTATAGCATGTCGTCTAAAATATGATAAAAAAGTCATACTATAGCATGTCGTCTAAAATATGATAAAAAAGTCATACTATAGCATGTCGTCTAAAATATGATAAAAAAATCATACTATAGCATGTCGTCTAAAATATGATAAAAAAGTCATACTATAGCATGTCGTCTAAAATATGATAAAAAAGTCATACTATAGCATGTCATCTAAAATATGATAAAAAAGTCATACTATAGCATGTCGTCTAAAATATGATAAAAAAGTCATACTATAGCATGTCATCTAAAATATGACATAAAGTCATACTATAGCATGTCGTCTAAAATATGACATAAAAGTCATACTATAGTATGTCGTCTAAAATATGATAAAAAAGTCATACTATAGCATGTCATCTAAAATATGACATAAAGTCATACTATAGTATGTCATCTAAAATATGATCAAAAAGTCATTCCATAGCATGTCATCTAAAATATGATCAAAAAGTCATACTATAGTATGTCATCTAAAATATGATAAAAAAGTCATACTATAGTATGTCATCTGAAATATGATCAAAAAGTCATACCATAGCATGTCATCTAAAATATGATAAAAAAGTCATACTATAGCATGTCATCTAAAATATGATCAAAAAGTCATACCATAGCATGTCATCTAAAATATGATAAAAAAGTCATACTATAGTATGTCGTCTAAAATATGATAAAAAGTCATACTATAGCATGTCATCTAAAATATGATAAAAAAGTCATACTATAGTATGTCATCTAAAATATGATAAAAAAGTCATACTATAGCATGTCGTCTAAAATATGATAAAAAAGTCATACTATAGCATGTCATCTAAAATATGATCAAAAAGTCATACCATAGCATGTCGTCTAAAATATGATAAAAAAGTCATACTATAGCATGTCGTCTAAAATATGATAAAAAGTCATACTATAGTATGTCGTCTAAAATGTGATATTAAAATCATACTATAGTATGTCGTCTAAAATATGATAAAAAGTCATACTATAGCATGTCATCTAAAATATGATAAAAAAGTCATACTATAGTATGTCATCTAAAATATGATAAAAAAGTCATACTATAGCATGTCGTCTAAAATATGATAAAAAAGTCATACTATAGCATGTCATCTAAAATATGACATAAAGTCATACTATAGCATGTCGTCTAAAATATGACATAAAAGTCATACTATAGTATGTCGTCTAAAATATGATAAAAAAGTCATACTATAGCATGTCGTCTAAAATATGACATAAAGTCATACTATAGCATGTCGTCTAAAATATGACATAAAAGTCATACTATAGTATGTCGTCTAAAATATGATAAAAAAGTCATACTATAGCATGTCATCTAAAATATGACATAAAAGTCATACTATAGCATGTCGTCTAAAATATGATAAAAAAGTCATACTATAGCATGTCATCTAAAATATGACATAAAGTCATACTATAGCATGTCGTCTAAAATATGACATAAAAGTCATACTATAGTATGTCGTCTAAAATATGATAAAAAAGTCATACTATAGCATGTCGTCTAAAATATGACATAAAGTCATACTATAGCATGTCGTCTAAAATATGACATAAAAGTCATACTATAGTATGTCGTCTAAAATATGATAAAAAAGTCATACTATAGCATGTCGTCTAAAATATGACATAAAAGTCATACTATAGTATGTCGTCTAAAATATGATAAAAAAGTCATACTATAGCATGTCATCTAAAATATGACATAAAGTCATACTATAGTATGTCATCTAAAATATGATCAAAAAGTCATTCCATAGCATGTCATCTAAAATATGATCAAAAAGTCATACTATAGTATGTCATCTAAAATATGATAAAAAAGTCATACTATAGCATGTCATCTAAAATATGATCAAAAAGTCATAGTATAGCATGTCATCTAAAATATGATAAAAAAGTCATACTATAGTATGTCATCTGAAATATGATCAAAAAGTCATACCATAGCATGTCATCTAAAATATGATAAAAAAGTCATACTATAGCATGTCATCTAAAATATGATCAAAAAGTCATACCATAGCATGTCATCTAAAATATGATAAAAAAGTCATACTATAGTATGTCGTCTAAAATATGATAAAAAGTCATACTATAGCATGTCATCTAAAATATGATAAAAAAGTCATACTATAGTATGTCATCTAAAATATGATAAAAAAGTCATACTATAGCATGTCGTCTAAAATATGATAAAAAAGTCATACTATAGCATGTCATCTAAAATATGATAAAAAAGTCATACTATAGCATGTCGTCTAAAATATGATAAAAAGTCATACTATAGCATGTCGTCTAAAATATGATATTAAAGTCATACTATAGCATGTCATCTAAAATATGATCAAAAAGTCATACCATAGCATGTCATCTAAAATATGATAAAAAAGTCATACTATAGTATGTCGTCTAAAATGTGATATTAAAGTCATACTATAGCATGTCATCTAAAATATGATCAAAAAGTCATACCATAGCATGTCATCTAAAATATGATAAAAAAGTCATACTATAGTATGTCGTCTAAAATATGATAAAAAGTCATACTATAGCATGTCATCTAAAATATGATAAAAAAGTCATACTATAGTATGTCATCTAAAATATGATAAAAAAGTCATACTATAGCATGTCGTCTAAAATATGATAAAAAAGTCATACTATAGCATGTCATCTAAAATATGATCAAAAAGTCATACCATAGCATGTCGTCTAAAATATGATAAAAAAGTCATACTATAGCATGTCGTCTAAAATATGATAAAAAGTCATACTATAGTATGTCGTCTAAAATATGATATAAAAGTCATACTATAGCATGTCGTCTAAAATATGATCAAAAAGTCATACCATAGCATGTCATCTAAAATATGATCAAAAAGTCATACTATAGTATGTCGTCTAAAATATGATAAAAAAGTCATACTATAGCATGTCATCTAAAATATGATCAAAAAGTCATACTATAGCATGTCGTCTAAAATATGATCAAAAAGTCATACTATAGTATGTCGTCTAAAATATGATCAAAAAGTCATACTATAGCATGTCATCTAAAATATGATCAAAAAGTCATACTATAGCATGTCATCTAAAATATGATCAAAAAGTCATACTATAGTATGTCGTCTAAAATATGATAAAAAGTCATACTATAGCATGTCATCTAAAATATGATAAAAAGTCATACTATAGCATGTCATCTAAAATATGATAAAAAGTCATACTATAGCATGTCATCTAAAATATGATAAAAAGTCATACTATAGTATGTCATCTAAAATATGATAAAAAGTCATACTATAGTATGTCATCTAAAATATGATAAAAAGTCATACTATAGCATGTCATCTAAAATATGATAAAAAGTCATACTATAGTATGTCATCTAAAATATGATAAAAAGTCATACTATAGCATGTCATCTAAAATATGATCAAAAAGTCATACTATAGCATGTCATCTAAAATATGATCAAAAAGTCATACTATAGCATGTCATCTAAAATATGATAAAAAGTCATACTATAGCATGTCATCTAAAATATGATAAAAAGTCATACTATAGCATGTCATCTAAAATATGATAAAAAGTCATACTATAGTATGTCATCTAAAATATGATAAAAAGTCATACTATAGCATGTCGTCTAAAATATGACATAAAAGTCATACTATAGTATGTCGTCTAAAATATGATAAAAAAGTCATACTATAGCATGTCGTCTAAAATATGACATAAAGTCATACTATAGCATGTCGTCTAAAATATGACATAAAAGTCATACTATAGTATGTCGTCTAAAATATGATAAAAAAGTCATACTATAGCATGTCATCTAAAATATGACATAAAAGTCATACTATAGCATGTCGTCTAAAATATGATAAAAAAGTCATACTATAGCATGTCATCTAAAATATGACATAAAGTCATACTATAGCATGTCGTCTAAAATATGACATAAAAGTCATACTATAGTATGTCGTCTAAAATATGATAAAAAAGTCATACTATAGCATGTCGTCTAAAATATGACATAAAGTCATACTATAGCATGTCGTCTAAAATATGACATAAAAGTCATACTATAGTATGTCGTCTAAAATATGATAAAAAAGTCATACTATAGCATGTCGTCTAAAATATGACATAAAAGTCATACTATAGTATGTCGTCTAAAATATGATAAAAAAAGTCATACTATAGCATGTCATCTAAAATATGACATAAAGTCATACTATAGTATGTCATCTAAAATATGATCAAAAAGTCATTCCATAGCATGTCATCTAAATATGATCAAAAAGTCATACTATAGTATGTCATCTAAAATATGATAAAAAAGTCATACTATAGCATGTCATCTAAAATATGATCAAAAAGTCATAGTAATAGCATGTCATCTAAAATATGATAAAAAAAGTCATACTATAGTATGTCATCTGAAATATGATCAAAAAGTCATACCATAGCATGTCATCTAAAATATGATAAAAAAGTCATACTATAGCAAGTCATCTAAAATATGATCAAAAAGTCATACCATAGCATGTCATCTAAAATATGATAAAAAAGTCATTACTATAGTATGTCGTCTAAAATATGATAAAAAGTCATACTATAGCATGTCATCTAAAATATGATAAAAAAGTCATACTATAGTATGTCATCTAAAATATGATAAAAAAGTCATACTATAGCATGTCGTCTAAAATATGATTAAAAAAGTCATACTATAGCATGTCATCTAAAATATGATAAAAAAGTCATACTATAGCATGTCGTCTAAAATATGATAAAAAGTCATACTATAGTATGTCGTCTAAAATGTGATATTAAAGTCATACTATAGCATGTCATCTAAAATATGATCAAAAAGTCATACCATAGCATGTCATCTAAAATATGAATGAAAAAGTCATACTATAGTATGTCGTCTAAAATATGATAAAAAGTCATACTATAGGCATGTCATCTAAAATATGATAAAAAAGTTCATACTATAGTAATGTCATCTAAAATATGATAAAAAAGTCATACTATAGCATGTCGTCTAAAATATGATAAAAAAGTCATACTATAGCATGTCATCTAAAATATGATCAAAAAGTCATACCATAGCATGTCGTCTAAAATATGATAAAAAAGTCATACTATAGCATGTCGTCTAAAATATGATAAAAAGTCATACTATAGTATGTCGTCTAAAATATGATATAAAAGTCATACTATAGCATGTCGTCTAAAATATGATCAAAAAGTCATACCATAGGCATGTCATCTAAAATATGATCAAAAAGTCATACTATAGTATGTCGGTCTAAAATATGATAAAAAAAGTCATACTATAGCATGTCATCTAAAATATGATCAAAAAGTGCATACTATAGCATGTCATCTAAAATATGATCAAAAAGTTCATACTATAGCATGTCGTCTAAAATATGATCAAAAAGTCATACTAATAGCATGTCATCTAAAATATGATCAAAAGTCATACTATAGCATGTCATCTAAAATATGATCAAAAAGTCATACTATTGCATGTCGTCTAAAATATGATCAAAAGTCTACTAATAGCATGTCAATCTAAAATATAGATAATAAGTACTATAGCATGTCATCTAAAATATGATAAAAAGTCATACTATAGCATGTATCTCTAAAATATGATAAAAAGATCATAGCTAATAGCATGTCATCTAAAATATGATAAAAAGTCATACTATAGTATGTCATCTAAAATATGATAAAAAGTCATACTATAGTATGTCATCTAATAAATTATGATAAAAAGTCATACTATAGCATGTCAGTCTAAAATATGATAAAAAGTCATACTATAGTATGTCATCTAAAAATATGATAAAAAGTCAATACTATAGCATGTCATCTAAAATATGATAAAAAGTCATACTATAGCATGTCATCTAAAATATGATAAAAAGTCATACTATAGCATGTCATCTAAAATATGATAAAAAGTCATACTATAGTATGTCATCTAAAATATGATAAAAAGTCATACTATAGCATGTCGTCTAAAATATGATAAAAAGTCATACTATAGCATGTCGTCTAAAATATGATAAAAAGTCATACTATAGTAATGTCATCTAAAATATGATAAAAAGTCTATACTATAGCATGTCGTCTAAAATATGATAAAAAGTCATACTATAGTATGTCATCTAAAATATGATATAAAAGTCATACTATAGTATGTCGTCTAAAATATGATAAAAAAGTCATACTATAGCATGTCGTCTAAAATATGATAAAAAAGTCATACTATAGCATGTCGTCTAAAATATGATAAAAAGTCATACCATAGCATGTCATCTAAAATATGATAAAAAAGTCATACTATAGTATGTCGTTCTAAAATATGATAAAAAAGTCATACCATAGCATGTCATCTAAAATATGATAAAAAAGTCATACTATAGGTAATGTCGTCTAAAATATGATAAAAAGTCATACCATAGCATGTCATCTAAAATATGATAAAAAGTCATACTATAGTATGTCATCTAAAATATGATAAAAAGTCATACTATAGTATGTCATCTAAAATATGATAAAAAGTCATACTATAGCATGTCGTCTAAAATATGATAAAAAGTCATACCATAGCATGTCATCTAAAATATGATAAAAGTCATACTATAGCATGTCATCTAAAATATGATAAAAAAGTCATACTATAGCATGTCATCTAAAATATGATAAAAAGTCATACTATTAGTATGTCGTCTAAAATATGATAAAAAGTCATACTATAGCATGTCAGTCTAAAATATGATCAAAAAGTCATACTATAACATGTCATCTAAAATATGATCAAAAAGTCATACTATAGTATGTCGTCTAAAATATGATAAAAAGATCATACTATAGCATGTCATCTAAAATATGATTAAAAAGTCATACTATAGCATGTCATCTAAAATATGATAAAAAGTCATACTATAGCATGTCATCTAAAATATGATAAAAAAGTCATACTATAGCATGTCATCTAAAATATGATAAAAAGTCATACTATAGCATGTCATGCTAAAATATGATAAAAAGTCATACTATAGTATGTCATCTAAAATATGATAAAAAGTCATACTATAGCATGTCATCTAAAATATGATAAAAAGTCATACTATAGCATGTCGTCTAAAATATGATAAAAAGTCATACTATAGTATGTCATCTAAAATATGATAAAAAGTCATACTATAGTATGTCGTCTAAAATATGATAAAAAAGTCATACTATAGCATGTCGTCTAAAATATGATAAAAAAGTCATACTATAGCATGTCGTCTAAAATATGATAAAAAGTCATACTCATAGCATGTCATCTAAAATATGATAAAAAAGTCATACTATAGTATGTCGTCTAAAATATGATAAAAAGTCATACCATAGCATGTCATCTAAAATATGATAAAAAAGTCATACTATAGTATGTCGTCTAAAATATGATAAAAAAGTCATACTATAGCATGTCATCTAAAATATGACATAAAGTCATTCTATAGTATGTCATCTAAAATATGATCAAAAAGTAATACCATAGCATGTCATCTAAAATATGATCAAAAAGTCATACTATAGCATGTCGTCTAAAATATGATAAAAAGTCATACTATAGCATGTCGTCTAAAATATGACATAAAAGTCATACTATAGTATGTCGTCTAAAATGTGATATAAAAGTCATACTATAGCATGTCGTCTTAAAATATGATCAAAAAGTCATACCATAGCATGTCATCTAAAATATGATAAAAAAGTCATACTTATAGCATGTCGTCTAAAATATGATAAAAAGTCATACCATAGCATGTCATCTAAAATATGATTAAAAAAGTCATACTATAGTATGTCGTCTAAAATATGATAAAAAGTCATACCATAGCATGTCATCTAAAATATGATAAAAAAGTCATACTATAGCATGTCGTCTAAAATATGATAAAAAGTCATACCATAGCATGTCATCTTAAATATGATCAAAAAGTCATACTATAGTATGTCGTCTAAAATATGATAAAAAGTCATACCATAGCATGTCATCTAAAATATGATAAAAAAGTCATACCATAGCATGTCATCTAAAATATGATAAAAAAGTCAATACTATAGTATGTCGTCTAAAATATGATAAAAAGTCATACCATAGCATGTCATCTAAAATATGATAAAAAAGTCATACCATAGCACGTCATCTGAAAATATGATCAAAAAGTCATACCATAGCATGTCATCTAAAATATGGATCAAAAAGTCATACTATAGCATGTCGTCTAAAATATGATAAAAAGTCATACTATAGCATGTCGTCTAAAATATGAAAAAAAGTCATACTATAGCATGTCGTCTAAAATATGACATAAAAGTCATACTATAGTATGTCGTCTAAAATGTGATATAAAAGTCATACTATAGCATGTCGTCTAAAATATGATCAAAAAGTCATACCATAGCATGTCATCTAAAATATGATAAAAAAGTCATACTATAGCATGGTCATCTAAAATATGAAAAAAAAGTCATACTATAGCATGTCGTCTAAAATATGATCAAAAAAGTCATACTATAGCATGTCGTCTAAAATATGACATAAAAGTCATACTATAGTATGTCGTCTAAAATATGACATAAAAGTCATAGTTATAGCATGTCGTCTAAAATATGACATAAAAGTCATACTATAGTATGTCGTCTAAAATATGACATAAAAGTCATAGTATAGTATGTCATCTAAAATATGATATAAAAGTCAGTACTATAGCATGTCGTCTAAAATATGAAAAAAAGTCATACTATAGCATGTCGTCTAAAATATGACATAAAAGTCATAGTAAATAGTATGTCGTCTAAAATATGATATAAAAGTCATACTATAGCATGTCATCTAAAATATGAAAAAAAGTCATACTATAGCATGTCGTCTAAAATATGATAAAAAAGTCATACTATAGCATGTCATCTAAAATATGATAAAAAAGTCATACTACAGCATGTCATCTAAAATATGATATAAAATCATACTATAGCATGTCATCTAAAATATGATCAAAAAGTCATACTATAGCATGTCGTCTATAATATGATATAAAAGTCATACTATAGCATGTCATCTAAAATATGATCAAAAAGTCATATTATAGCATGTCATCTAAAATATGATATAAAAGTCATACTATAGCATGTCGTCTAAAATATGACATATAAAGTCATATTATAGTATGTCGTCTAAAATATGATAAAAAGTCATATTATAGCATGTCATCTAAAAATATGACATAAAAGTCAAACTATAGTAGATGTCGTCTAAAAATATGATCAAAAAGTCATATTATAGCAAGTCATCTAAAATATGATATAAAAGTCATACTATAGTATATCGTCTAAAATATGATAAAAAGTCATACTATAGTATGTCGTCTAAAATATGATAAAAAAGTCATACTATAGCATGTCGTCTAAAATATGATAAAAAAGTCATAGTATAGTATGTCGTCTAAAATATGATATAAAAGTCATACTATAGTATATCGTCTAAAATATGTATAAAAAGTCATACTATAGTATGTCGTCTAAAATATGATAAAAAAGTCATACTATAGCTGTCGTCTAAAATATGATAAAAAAGTCATAGTATAGTATGTCGTCTAAAAATATGATATAAAAGTCATACTATAGTATATCGTCTAAAATATGATAAAAAGTCATACTATAGTATGTCGTCTAAAATATGACATAAAAGTCATACTATAGTAATATCGTCTAAAATATGACATAAAAGTCATACTATAGCATGTCATCTAAAATATGATAAAAAAGTCATACTATAGTATGTCGTCTAAAATATGACATAAAAGTCATACTATAGCATGTCATCTAAAATATGATAAAAAAGTCATACTATAGTATGTCGTCTAAAAATGTGATATTAAAGTCATACTATAGTATGTCATCTAAAATATGACATAAAGTCATAATATAGCATGTCGTCTAAAATATGACAAAAAAGTCATAGTATAGTATGTCGTCTAAAATATGACAAAAAAGTCATACTATAGTATATCGTCTAAAATATGATATAAAAGTCATACTATAGCATGTCGTCTAAAATATGACATAAAAGTCATACTATAGTATGTCGTCTTAAAATATGATAAAAAAGTCATACTATAGCATGTCGTCTAAATATGACAAAAAAGTCATACTATAGTATACGTCTAAAATATGATATAAAAGTCATACTATAGCATGTCGTCTAAAATATGACATAAAAGTCATACTATAGTATATCGTCTAAAATATGATAAAAAGTCATACTATAGTATGTCGTCTAAAATATGATAAAAAGTCATACTATAGTATGTCGTCTAAAATATGATAAAAAAGTCATACTATAGCATGTCGTCTATAATATGACAAAAAAGTCATAGTATAGCATGTCGTCTAAAATATGATATAAAAGTCATACTATAGTATATCGTCTAAAATATGATAAAAAGTCATACTATAGTATGTCGTCTAAAATTATGACATAAAAGTCATACTATAGTATATCGTCTAAAATATGATAAAAAGTCATACTATAGTATGTCGTCTAAAAATATGATAAAAAAGTCATACTATAGCATGTCGTCTAAAATATGACAAAAAAGTCATACTATAGTATATCGTCTAAAATATGATATAAAAGTCATACTATAGCATGTCGTCTAAAATATGACATAAAAGTCAAACTATAGTATATCGTCTAAAATATGATAAAAAGTCATACTATAGTATGTCGTCTAAAATATGATAAAAAAGTCATACTATAGCATGTCGTCTAAAATATGACATAAAAGTCATAGCTATAGCATGTCGTCTAAAATATGATAAAAAAAGTCATACTATAGTATGTCGTCTAAAATGTGATATTAAAGTCATACTATAGTATGTCATCTAAAATATGACATAAAGTCATACTATAGCATGTCGTCTAAAATATGACAAAAAAGTCATAGTATAGTATGTCGTCTAAAATATGACATAAAAGTCATACTATAGCATGTCGTCTAAAATATGATATAAAAGTCATACTATAGCATGTCGTCTAAAATATGATAAAAAAGTCATACTATAGCATGTCATCTAAAATATGATAAAAAAGTCATACTATAGCATGTCATCTAAAATATGACATAAAGTCATACTATAGCATGTCGTCTAAAATATGACATAAGGTCATACTATAGCATGTCGTCTAAAATATGATAAAAAAGTCATACTATAGCATGTCATCTAAAAATATGACATAAAGTCATACTATAGCATGTCGTCTAAAATGTGATATTAAAGTCATACTATAGTATGTCATCTAAAATATGACATAAAAGTCATACTATAGCATGTCGTCTAAATATGACATAAAAGTCATACCTATAGCATGTCGTCTAAAATATGAATAAAAAAGTCATACTATAGCATGTCGTCTAAAATATGATAAAAAAGTCATACTATAGCATGTCGTCTAAAATATGAAATAAAAGTCATACTATAGCATGTCGTCTAAAATATGATAAAAAAGTCATACTATAGCATGTCGTCTAAAATATGATAAAAAAGTCATACTATAGCATGTCATCTAAAATATGACATAAAAGTCATACTATAGCATGTCGTCTAAAATATGATAAAAAAGTCATACTATAGCATGTCATCTAAAATATGATAAAAAAGTCATACTATAGCATGTCATCTAAAATATGACATAAAGTCATACTATAGCATGTCGTCTAAAATATGATAAAAAAGTCATACTATAGCATGTCATCTAAAATATGACATAAAGTCATACTATAGCATGTCGTCTAAAATATGATATAAAAGTCGATACTATAGCATGTCGTCTAAAATATGACATAAAAGTCATACTATAGCATGTCGTCTAAAATATGATAAAAAAGTCATACTATAGCATGTCATCTAAAATATGATAAAAAAGTCATACTATAGCATGTCGTCTAAAATATGATATAAAAGTCATTACTATAGCATGTCGTCTAAAATATGACATAAAGTCATACTATAGCATGTCGTCTAAAATATGATAAAAAAGTCATACTATAGCATGTCGTCTAAAATATGAAATAAAAGTCATACTATAGCATGTCGTCTAAAATATGATAAAAAAGTCATACTATAGCATGTCGTCTAAAATATGAAATAAAAGTCATACTATAGCATGTCGTCTAAAATATGACATAAAGTCATACTATAGCATGTCGTCTAAAATATGACATAAGGTCATACTATAGCATGTCGTCTAAAATATGAAATAAAAGTCATACTATAGCATGTCGTCTAAAATATGATAAAAAAGTCATACTATAGCATGTCGTCTAAAATATGAAATAAAAGTCATACTATAGCATGTCGTCTAAAATATGATAAAAAAGTCATACTATAGTATGTCATCTAAAATATGACATAAAGTCATACTATAGCATGTCGTTCTAAAATATGACATAAGGTCATACGATAGCATGTCGTCTAAAATATGATAAAAAAATTCATACTATAGCATGTCATCTAAAATATGACATAAGGTCATACTATAGCATGTCGTCTAAAATATGACATAAGGTCATACTATAGCATGTCGTCTAAAATATGATAAAAAAGTCATACTATAGCATGTCATCTAAAATATGACATAAAGTCATACTATAGCATGTCGTCTAAAATGTGATATTAAAGTCATACTATAGTATGTCATCTAAAATATGACATAAAAGTCATACTATAGCATGTCATCTAAAATATGACATAAAGTCATACTATAGCATGTCGTCTAAAATGTGATATTAAAGTCATACTATAGCATGTCATCTAAAATATGACATAAAGTCATACTATAGCATGTCGTCTAAAATATGATAAAAAAAGTCATACTATAGCATGTCATCTAAAATATGACATAAAGTCATATCTATAGCATGTCGTCTAAAATATGACATAAGGTCATACTATAGCATGTCGTCTAAAATATGATAAAAAAGTCATATACTATAGCATGTCGTCTAAAATATGACATAAAAGTCATACTATAGCATGTCGTCTAAAATATGACATAAAAGTCATACTATAGCATGTCGTCTAAAATATGATAAAAAAGTCATACTATAGTATGTCATCTAAAATATGACATAAAAGTCATACTATAGCATGTCGTCTAAAAATATGATAAAAAAGTCATACTATAGCATGTCGTCTAAAATATGACATAAAAGTCATACTATAGCATGTCGTCTAAAATATGACATAAAAGTCATTACTATAGCATGTCGTCTAAAATATGATAAAAAAGTCATACTATAGTATGTCATCTAAAATATGACATAAGGTCATACTATAGCATGTCGTCTAAAATATGATAAAAAAGTCATACTATAGTATGTCATCTAAAATATGACATAAAAGTCATACTATAGCATGTCGTCTAAAATATGACATAAAAAGTCATACTATAAGCATGTCGTCTAAAATATGATAAAAAAGTCATACTATAGCATGTCGTCTAAAATATGAAATAAAAGTCATACTATAGCATGTCGTCTAAAATATGATAAAAAAAGTCATACTATAGCATGTCGTCTAAAATGTGATATTAAAGTCATACTATAGCATGTCGTCTAAAATATGACAAAAAAGTCATAGTATAGTATGTCGTCTAAATGTGATATTAAAGTCATACTATAGTATGTCATCTAAAATGTGATATTAAAGTCATACTATAGCATGTCGTCTAAAATATGACATAAAAGTCATACTATAGCATGTCGTCTAAAATATGACATAAAAGTCATACTATAGCATGTCGTCTAAAATATGATAAAAAAGTCATACTATAGCATGTCGTCTAAAATATGAAATAAAAGTCATACTATAGCATGTCGTCTAAAATATGATAAAAAGTCATACTATAGTATGTCGTCTAAAATGTGATATTAAAGTCATACTATAGCATGTCGTCTAAAATATGACAAAAAAGTCATAGTATAGTATGTCGTCTAAAATATGACATAAAAGTCATACTATAGCATGTCGTCTAAAATATGATATAAAAGTCATACTATAGTATATCGTCTAAAAATATGATAAAAAGTCATACTATAGTATGTCGTCTAAAATATGACATAAAAGTCATACTATAGTATATCGTCTAAAATATGATAAAAAGTCATACTATAGCATGTCGTCTAAAATATGACATAAAAGTCATACTATAGCATGTCGTCTAAAATATGATAAAAAGTCATACTATAGTATGTCGTCTAAAATATGATAAAAAGTCATACTATAGCATGTCGTCTAAAATATGATATAAAAGTCATACTATAGTATGTCGTCTAAAATATGATAAAAAAGTCATACTATAGCATGTCGTCTAAAATATGACAAAAAAGTCATACTAAAAGTATATCTTCTAAAATATGATAAAAAGTCATACTATAGCATGTCGTCTAAAATATGACATAAAAGTCATACTATAGTATATCGTCTAAAATATGATAAAAAGTCATACTATAGCATGTCGTCTAAAATATGATATAAAAGTCATACTATAGCAATGTCGTCTAAAATATGATAAAAAAGTCATACTATAGCATGTCGTCTAAAATATGACAAAAAAAGTCATACTATAGTATATCGTCTAAAATTTGATAAAAAGTCATACTATAGCATGTCGTCTAAAATATGATCAAAAAGTCATTACTATAGCATGTCGTCTAAAATATGACAAAAAAGTCATACTATAGCATGTCATCTAAAATATGATAAAAAAGTCATACTATAGTATGTCGTCTAAAATGTGATATTAAAGTCATACTATAGTATGTCATCTAAAATATGACAAAAAAGTCATTGTATAGTATGTAGTCTAAAATATGATAAAAAAGTCATACTATAGTATGTAGTCTAAAATATGATAAAAAAGTCATACTATAGTATGTCGTCTAAAATATGACATAAAAGTCATACTATAGTATATCGTCTAAAATATGATAAAAAGTCATACTATAGCATGTCGTCTAAAATATGATATAAAAGTCATACTATAGCATGTCGTCTAAAATATGATAAAAAAGTCATACTATAGCATGTCGTCTAAAATATGACAAAAAAGTCATACTAATAGTATATCGTCTAAAATTTGATAAAAAGTCATACTATAGCATGTCGTCTAAAATATGATCAAAAAGTCATACTATAGCATGTCGTCTAAAATATGACAAAAAAGTCATACTATAGCATGTCATCTAAAATATGATAAAAAGTCATACTATAGTATGTCGTCCTAAAATGTGATATTAAAGTCATACTATAGTATGTCATCTAAAATATGATAAAAAAGTCATACTATAGTATGTAGTCTAAAATATGATAAAAAAGTCATACTATAGTATGTCGTCCTAAAATGTGATATTAAAGTCATACTATAGTACTGTCATCTAAATATGACATACAGTCATACTATAGCATGTCGTCTAAAATATGACAAAAAAGTCATTGTATAGTATGTCGTCTAAAATATGACATAAAAGTCATACTATAGCATGTCGTCTAAAATATGATATAAAAGTCATACTATAGCATGTCGTCTAAAATATGACATAAAAGTCATACTATAGCATGTCGTCTAAAATATGATAAAAAAGTCATACTATAGCATGTCATCTAAAATATGATAAAAAAGTCATACTATAGCATGTCATCTAAAATATGACATAAAGTCATACTATAGCATTTCGTCTAAAATATGATAAAAAAGTCATACTATAGCATGTCGTCTAAAATATGACATAAAAGTCATACTATAGCATGTCGTCTAAAATATGATAAAAAAGGCATACTATAGCATGTCATCTAAAATATGATAAAAAAGTCATACTATAGCATGTCATCTAAAATATGACATAAAGTCATACTATAGCATTTCGTCTAAAGATAAAAAAGTCATACTATAGCATGTCATCTAAAATATGACATAAAGTCATACTATAGCATGTCGTCTAAAATATGACATAAAAGTCATAGTATAGTATGTCGTCTAAAATATGATAAAAAAGTCATACTATAGCATGTCGTCAAAAATATGACATAAAAGTCATACTATAGCATGTCGTCTAAAATATGACATAAAAGTCATACTATAGTATGTCGTCTAAAATATGACATAAAAGTCATACTATAGTATGTCGTCTAAAATATGATATAAAAGTCATACTATAGCATGTCGTCTAAAATATGACATAAAAGTCATACTATAGTATGTCGTCTAAAATATGACATAAAAGTCATACTATAGCATGTCGTCTAAAATATGATATAAAAGTCATACTATAGCATGTCGTCTAAAATATGACATAAAAGTCATACTATAGCATGTCGTCTAAAATATGATAAAAAAGTCATACTATAGCATGTCATCTAAAATATGATAAAAAAGTCATACTATAGCATGTCATCTAAAATATGACATAAAAGTCATACTATAGCATGTCATCTAAAATATGATAAAAAAGTCATACTACAGCATGTCATCTAAAATATGATATAAAATCATACTATAGCATGTCATCTAAAATATGATCAAAAAGTCATACTATAGCATGTCGTCTATAATATGATATAAAAGTCATACTATAGCATGTCATCTAAAATATGATCAAAAAGTCATATTATAGCATGTCATCTAAAATATGATATAAAAGTCATACTATAGCATGTCGTCTAAAATATGACATAAAAGTCATATTATAGTATGTCGTCTAAAATATGATAAAAAGTCATATTATAGCATGTCATCTAAAATATGACATAAAAGTCAAACTATAGTATGTCGTCTAAAATATGATCAAAAAGTCATATTATAGCATGTCATCTAAAATATGATATAAAAGTCATACTATAGTATATCGTCTAAAATATGATAAAAAGTCATACTATAGTATGTCGTCTAAAATATGATAAAAAAGTCATACTATAGCATGTCGTCTAAAATATGATAAAAAAGTCATAGTATAGTATGTCGTCTAAAATATGATATAAAAGTCATACTATAGTATATCGTCTAAAATATGATAAAAAGTCATACTATAGTATGTCGTCTAAAATATGATAAAAAAGTCATACTATAGCATGTCGTCTAAAATATGATAAAAAAGTCATAGTATAGTATGTCGTCTAAAATATGATATAAAAGTCATACTATAGTATATCGTCTAAAATATGATAAAAAGTCATACTATAGTATGTCGTCTAAAATATGACATAAAAGTCATACTATAGTATATCGTCTAAAATATGACATAAAAGTCATACTATAGCATGTCATCTAAAATATGATAAAAAAGTCATACTATAGTATGTCGTCTAAAATATGACATAAAAGTCATACTATAGCATGTCATCTAAAATATGATAAAAAAGTCATACTATAGTATGTCGTCTAAAATGTGATATTAAAGTCATACTATAGTATGTCATCTAAAATATGACATAAAGTCATAATATAGCATGTCGTCTAAAATATGACAAAAAAGTCATAGTATAGTATGTCGTCTAAAATATGACAAAAAAGTCATACTATAGTATATCGTCTAAAATATGATATAAAAGTCATACTATAGCATGTCGTCTAAAATATGACATAAAAGTCATACTATAGTATGTCGTCTAAAATATGATAAAAAAGTCATACTATAGCATGTCGTCTAAAATATGACAAAAAAGTCATACTATAGTATATCGTCTAAAATATGATATAAAAGTCATACTATAGCATGTCGTCTAAAATATGACATAAAAGTCATACTATAGTATATCGTCTAAAATATGATAAAAAGTCATACTATAGTATGTCGTCTAAAATATGATAAAAAGTCATACTATAGTATGTCGTCTAAAATATGATAAAAAAGTCATACTATAGCATGTCGTCTATAATATGACAAAAAAGTCATAGTATAGCATGTCGTCTAAAATATGATATAAAAGTCATACTATAGTATATCGTCTAAAATATGATAAAAAGTCATACTATAGTATGTCGTCTAAAATATGACATAAAAGTCATACTATAGTATATCGTCTAAAATATGATAAAAAGTCATACTATAGTATGTCGTCTAAAATATGATAAAAAAGTCATACTATAGCATGTCGTCTAAAATATGACAAAAAAGTCATACTATAGTATATCGTCTAAAATATGATATAAAAGTCATACTATAGCATGTCGTCTAAAATATGACATAAAAGTCAAACTATAGTATATCGTCTAAAATATGATAAAAAGTCATACTATAGTATGTCGTCTAAAATATGATAAAAAAGTCATACTATAGCATGTCGTCTAAAATATGACATAAAAGTCATACTATAGCATGTCGTCTAAAATATGATAAAAAAGTCATACTATAGTATGTCGTCTAAAATGTGATATTAAAGTCATACTATAGTATGTCATCTAAAATATGACATAAAGTCATACTATAGCATGTCGTCTAAAATATGACAAAAAAGTCATAGTATAGTATGTCGTCTAAAATATGACATAAAAGTCATACTATAGCATGTCGTCTAAAATATGATATAAAAGTCATACTATAGCATGTCGTCTAAAATATGATAAAAAAGTCATACTATAGCATGTCATCTAAAATATGATAAAAAAGTCATACTATAGCATGTCATCTAAAATATGACATAAAGTCATACTATAGCATGTCGTCTAAAATATGACATAAGGTCATACTATAGCATGTCGTCTAAAATATGATAAAAAAGTCATACTATAGCATGTCATCTAAAATATGACATAAAGTCATACTATAGCATGTCGTCTAAAATGTGATATTAAAGTCATACTATAGTATGTCATCTAAAATATGACATAAAAGTCATACTATAGCATGTCGTCTAAAATATGACATAAAAGTCATACTATAGCATGTCGTCTAAAATATGATAAAAAAGTCATACTATAGCATGTCGTCTAAAATATGAAATAAAAGTCATACTATAGCATGTCGTCTAAAATATGATAAAAAAGTCATACTATAGCATGTCGTCTAAAATATGATAAAAAAGTCATACTATAGCATGTCATCTAAAATATGACATAAAAGTCATACTATAGCATGTCGTCTAAAATATGATAAAAAAGTCATACTATAGCATGTCATCTAAAATATGATAAAAAAGTCATACTATAGCATGTCATCTAAAATATGACATAAAGTCATACTATAGCATGTCGTCTAAAATATGATAAAAAAGTCATACTATAGCATGTCATCTAAAATATGACATAAAGTCATACTATAGCATGTCGTCTAAAATATGATATAAAAGTCATACTATAGCATGTCGTCTAAAATATGACATAAAAGTCATACTATAGCATGTCGTCTAAAATATGATAAAAAAGTCATACTATAGCATGTCATCTAAAATATGATAAAAAAGTCATACTATAGCATGTCGTCTAAAATATGATATAAAAGTCATACTATAGCATGTCGTCTAAAATATGACATAAAAGTCATACTATAGCATGTCGTCTAAAATATGATAAAAAAGTCATACTATAGCATGTCGTCTAAAATATGAAATAAAAGTCATACTATAGCATGTCGTCTAAAATATGATAAAAAAGTCATACTATAGCATGTCGTCTAAAATATGAAATAAAAGTCATACTATAGCATGTCGTCTAAAATATGACATAAAGTCATACTATAGCATGTCGTCTAAAATATGACATAAGGTCATACTATAGCATGTCGTCTAAAATATGAAATAAAAGTCATACTATAGCATGTCGTCTAAAATATGATAAAAAAGTCATACTATAGCATGTCGTCTAAAATATGAAATAAAAGTCATACTATAGCATGTCGTCTAAAATATGATAAAAAAGTCATACTATAGTATGTCATCTAAAATATGACATAAAGTCATACTATAGCATGTCGTCTAAAATATGACATAAGGTCATACTATAGCATGTCGTCTAAAATATGATAAAAAATTCATACTATAGCATGTCATCTAAAATATGACATAAAGTCATACTATAGCATGTCGTCTAAAATATGACATAAGGTCATACTATAGCATGTCGTCTAAAATATGATAAAAAAGTCATACTATAGCATGTCATCTAAAATATGACATAAAGTCATACTATAGCATGTCGTCTAAAATGTGATATTAAAGTCATACTATAGTATGTCATCTAAAATATGACATAAAAGTCATACTATAGCATGTCATCTAAAATATGACATAAAGTCATACTATAGCATGTCGTCTAAAATGTGATATTAAAGTCATACTATAGCATGTCATCTAAAATATGACATAAAGTCATACTATAGCATGTCGTCTAAAATATGATAAAAAAGTCATACTATAGCATGTCATCTAAAATATGACATAAAGTCATACTATAGCATGTCGTCTAAAATATGACATAAGGTCATACTATAGCATGTCGTCTAAAATATGATAAAAAAGTCATACTATAGCATGTCGTCTAAAATATGACATAAAAGTCATACTATAGCATGTCGTCTAAAATATGACATAAAAGTCATACTATAGCATGTCGTCTAAAATATGATAAAAAAGTCATACTATAGTATGTCATCTAAAATATGACATAAAAGTCATACTATAGCATGTCGTCTAAAATATGATAAAAAAGTCATACTATAGCATGTCGTCTAAAATATGACATAAAAGTCATACTATAGCATGTCGTCTAAAATATGACATAAAAGTCATACTATAGCATGTCGTCTAAAATATGATAAAAAAGTCATACTATAGTATGTCATCTAAAATATGACATAAGGTCATACTATAGCATGTCGTCTAAAATATGATAAAAAAGTCATACTATAGTATGTCATCTAAAATATGACATAAAAGTCATACTATAGCATGTCGTCTAAAATATGACATAAAAGTCATACTATAGCATGTCGTCTAAAATATGATAAAAAAGTCATACTATAGCATGTCGTCTAAAATATGAAATAAAAGTCATACTATAGCATGTCGTCTAAAATATGATAAAAAAAGTCATACTATAGCATGTCGTCTAAAATGTGATATTAAAGTCATACTATAGCATGTCGTCTAAAATATGACAAAAAAGTCATAGTATAGTATGTCGTCTAAAATGTGATATTAAAGTCATACTATAGTATGTCATCTAAAATGTGATATTAAAGTCATACTATAGCATGTCGTCTAAAATATGACATAAAAGTCATACTATAGCATGTCGTCTAAAATATGACATAAAAGTCATACTATAGCATGTCGTCTAAAATATGATAAAAAAGTCATACTATAGCATGTCGTCTAAAATATGAAATAAAAGTCATACTATAGCATGTCGTCTAAAATATGATAAAAAGTCATACTATAGTATGTCGTCTAAAATGTGATATTAAAGTCATACTATAGCATGTCGTCTAAAATATGACAAAAAAGTCATAGTATAGTATGTCGTCTAAAATATGACATAAAAGTCATACTATAGCATGTCGTCTAAAATATGATATAAAAGTCATACTATAGTATATCGTCTAAAATATGATAAAAAGTCATACTATAGTATGTCGTCTAAAATATGACATAAAAGTCATACTATAGTATATCGTCTAAAATATGATAAAAAGTCATACTATAGCATGTCGTCTAAAATATGACATAAAAGTCATACTATAGCATGTCGTCTAAAATATGATAAAAAGTCATACTATAGTATGTCGTCTAAAATATGATAAAAAGTCATACTATAGCATGTCGTCTAAAATATGATATAAAAGTCATACTATAGTATGTCGTCTAAAATATGATAAAAAAGTCATACTATAGCATGTCGTCTAAAATATGACAAAAAAGTCATACTATAGTATATCGTCTAAAATATGATAAAAAGTCATACTATAGCATGTCGTCTAAAATATGACATAAAAGTCATACTATAGTATATCGTCTAAAATATGATAAAAAGTCATACTATAGCATGTCGTCTAAAATATGATATAAAAGTCATACTATAGCATGTCGTCTAAAATATGATAAAAAAGTCATACTATAGCATGTCGTCTAAAATATGACAAAAAAGTCATACTATAGTATATCGTCTAAAATTTGATAAAAAGTCATACTATAGCATGTCGTCTAAAATATGATCAAAAAGTCATACTATAGCATGTCGTCTAAAATATGACAAAAAAGTCATACTATAGCATGTCATCTAAAATATGATAAAAAAGTCATACTATAGTATGTCGTCTAAAATGTGATATTAAAGTCATACTATAGTATGTCATCTAAAATATGACAAAAAAGTCATTGTATAGTATGTAGTCTAAAATATGATAAAAAAGTCATACTATAGTATGTAGTCTAAAATATGATAAAAAAGTCATACTATAGTATGTCGTCTAAAATATGACATAAAAGTCATACTATAGTATATCGTCTAAAATATGATAAAAAGTCATACTATAGCATGTCGTCTAAAATATGATATAAAAGTCATACTATAGCATGTCGTCTAAAATATGATAAAAAAGTCATACTATAGCATGTCGTCTAAAATATGACAAAAAAGTCATACTATAGTATATCGTCTAAAATTTGATAAAAAGTCATACTATAGCATGTCGTCTAAAATATGATCAAAAAGTCATACTATAGCATGTCGTCTAAAATATGACAAAAAAGTCATACTATAGCATGTCATCTAAAATATGATAAAAAAGTCATACTATAGTATGTCGTCTAAAATGTGATATTAAAGTCATACTATAGTATGTCATCTAAAATATGATAAAAAAGTCATACTATAGTATGTAGTCTAAAATATGATAAAAAAGTCATACTATAGTATGTCGTCTAAAATGTGATATTAAAGTCATACTATAGTATGTCATCTAAAATATGACATAAAGTCATACTATAGCATGTCGTCTAAAATATGACAAAAAAGTCATTGTATAGTATGTCGTCTAAAATATGACATAAAAGTCATACTATAGCATGTCGTCTAAAATATGATATAAAAGTCATACTATAGCATGTCGTCTAAAATATGACATAAAAGTCATACTATAGCATGTCGTCTAAAATATGATAAAAAAGTCATACTATAGCATGTCATCTAAAATATGATAAAAAAGTCATACTATAGCATGTCATCTAAAATATGACATAAAGTCATACTATAGCATTTCGTCTAAAATATGATAAAAAAGTCATACTATAGCATGTCATCTAAAATATGACATAAAGTCATACTATAGCATGTCGTCTAAAATATGACATAAAAGTCATAGTATAGTATGTCGTCTAAAATATGATAAAAAAGTCATACTATAGCATGTCGTCAAAAATATGACATAAAAGTCATACTATAGCATGTCGTCTAAAATATGACATAAAAGTCATACTATAGTATGTCGTCTAAAATATGACATAAAAGTCATACTATAGTATGTCGTCTAAAATATGATATAAAAGTCATACTATAGCATGTCGTCTAAAATATGACATAAAAGTCATACTATAGTATGTCGTCTAAAATATGACATAAAAGTCATACTATAGCATGTCGTCTAAAATATGATATAAAAGTCATACTATAGCATGTCGTCTAAAATATGACATAAAAGTCATACTATAGCATGTCGTCTAAAATATGATAAAAAAGTCATACTATAGCATGTCATCTAAAATATGATAAAAAAGTCATACTATAGCATGTCATCTAAAATATGACATAAAGTCATACTATAGCATGTCGTCTAAAATATGATAAAAAAGTCATACTATAGCATGTCGTCTAAAATATGATAAAAAAGTCATACTATAGCATGTCGTCTAAAATATGACATAAAAGTCATACTATAGCATGTCGTCTAAAATATGACATAAAAGTCATGCTATAGCATGTCGTCTAAAATATGATAAAAAAGTCATACTATAGCATGTCGTCTAAAATATGACATAAAAGTCATACTATAGTATGTAGTCTAAAATATGATAAAAAAGTCATACTATAGCATGTCGTCTAAAATGTGATATTAAAGTCATACTATAGCATGTCGTCTAAAATATGATAAAAAAGTCATACTATAGCATGTCGTCTAAAATATGATAAAAAAAGTCATACTATAGCATGTCGTCTAAAATATGACATAAAAGTCATACTATAGCATGTCGTCTAAAATATGACATAAAAGTCATGCTATAGCATGTCGTCTAAAATATGAAATAAAAGTCATACTATAGCATGTCGTCTAAAATATGATAAAAAAGTCATACTATAGCATGTCGTCTAAAATATGATATAAAAGTCATACTATAGCATGTCGTCTAAAATATGACATAAAAGTCATACTATAGCATGTCGTCTAAAATATGATAAAAAAGTCATACTATAGCATGTCATCTAAAATATGATAAAAAAGTCATACTATAGCATGTCATCTAAAATATGACATAAAGTCATACTATAGCATGTCGTCTAAAATATGACATAAAAGTCATAGTATAGTATGTCGTCTAAAATATGATAAAAAAGTCATACTATAGCATGTCGTCTAAAATATGACATAAAAGTCATACTATAGCATGTCGTCTAAAATATGACATAAAAGTCATGCTATAGCATGTCGTCTAAAATATGAAATAAAAGTCATACTATAGCATGTCGTCTAAAATATGATAAAAAAGTCATACTATAGCATGTCGTCTAAAATGTGATATTAAAGTCATACTATAGCATGTCGTCTAAAATATGACAAAAAAGTCATAGTATAGTATGTCGTCTAAAATGTGATATTAAAGTCATACTATAGTATGTCATCTAAAATGTGATATTAAAGTCATACTATAGCATGTCGTCTAAAATATGACAAAAAAGTCATAGTATAGTATGTCGTCTAAAATGTGATATTAAAGTCATACTATAGTATGTCGTCTAAAATGTGATATTAAAGTCATACTATAGCATGTCATCTAAAATATGACATAAAAGTCATACTATAGCATGTCGTCTTAAATATGACATAAAAGTCATACTATAGCATGTCGTCTAAAATATGATAAAAAAGTCATACTATAGCATGTCGTCTAAAATATGAAATAAAAGTCATACTATAGCATGTCGTCTAAAATATGATAAAAAGTCATACTATAGTATGTCGTCTAAAATGTGATATTAAAGTCATACTATAGTATGTCATCTAAAATATGATAAAAAGTCATACTATAGCATGTCGTCTAAAATATGACAAAAAAGTCATAGTATAGTATGTCGTCTAAAATGTGATATTAAAGTCATACTATAGCATGTCGTCTAAAATATGATAAAAAAGTCATACTATAGCATGTCATCTAAAATATGACATAAAGTCATACTATAGCATGTCGTCTAAAATGTGATATTAAAGTCATACTATAGTATGTCATCTAAAATATGACATAAAAGTCATACTATAGCATGTCGTCTAAAATATGACATAAAAGTCATACTATAGCATGTCGTCTAAAATATGATAAAAAAGTCATACTATAGCATGTCGTCTAAAATATGAAATAAAAGTCATATTATAGCATGTCGTCTAAAATATGATAAAAAAGTCATACTATAGTATGTCGTCTAAAATGTGATATTAAAGTCATACTATAGCATGTCGTCTAAAATATGACAAAAAAGTCATAGTATAGTATGTCGTCTAAAATGTGATATTAAAGTCATACTATAGCATGTCGTCTAAAATATGACATAAAAGTCATACTATAGTATATCGTCTAAAATATGATAAAAAGTCATACTATAGCATGTCGTCTAAAATATGACATAAAAGTCATACTATAGTATATCGTCTAAAATATGATAAAAAGTCATACTATAGCATGTCGTCTAAAATATGATATAAAAGTCATACTATAGTATGTCGTCTAAAATATGATAAAAAAGTCATACTATAGCATGTCGTCTAAAATATGACAAAAAAGTCATACTATAGTATATCGTCTAAAATATGATAAAAAGTCATATTATAGCATGTCGTCTAAAATATGATATAAAAGTCATACTATAGTATGTCGTCTAAAATATGATAAAAAAGTCATACTATAGCATGTCGTCTAAAATATGACAAAAAAGTCATACTATAGTATATCGTCTAAAATATGATAAAAAGTCATACTATAGCATGTCGTCTAAAATATGACATAAAAGTCATACTATAGTATATCGTCTAAAATATGATAAAAAGTCATACTATAGCATGTCGTCTAAAATATGATATAAAAGTCATACTATAGCATGTCGTCTAAAATATGATAAAAAAGTCATACTATAGCATGTCGTCTAAAATATGACAAAAAAGTCATACTATAGTATATCGTCTAAAATATGATATAAAAGTCATACTATAGCATGTCGTCTAAAATATGACATAAAAGTCATACTATAGTATATCGTCTAAAATATGATAAAAAGTCATACTATAGTATGTCGTCTAAAATATGATCAAAAAGTCATACTATAGCATGTCGTCTAAAATATGACAAAAAAGTCATAGTATAGTATGTCGTCTAAAATATGATATAAAAGTCATAGTATAGCATGTCGTCTAAAATATGACATAAAAGTCATACTATAGCATGTCGTCTAAAATATGATAAAAAAGTCATAGTATAGTATGTCGTCTAAAATATGACATAAAAGTCATACTATAGCATGTCGTCTAAAATATGACATAAAAGTCATACTATAGCATGTCGTCTAAAATATGATAAAAAAGTCATACTATAGTATGTCGTCTAAAATGTGATATTAAAGTCATACTATAGTATGTCATCTAAAATATGACATAAAGTCATACTATAGCATGTCGTCTAAAATATGACAAAAAAGTCATTGTATAGTATGTCGTCTAAAATATGACATAAAAGTCATACTATAGCATGTCGTCTAAAATATGATATAAAAGTCATACTATAGCATGTCGTCTAAAATATGACATAAAAGTCATACTATAGCATGTCGTCTAAAATATGATAAAAAAGTCATACTATAGCATGTCATCTAAAATATGATAAAAAAGTCATACTATAGCATGTCATCTAAAATATGACATAAAGTCATACTATAGCATGTCGTCTAAAATATGATAAAAAAGTCATACTATAGTATGTCGTCTAAAATGTGATATTAAAGTCATACTATAGTATGTCATCTAAAATATGACATAAAGTCATACTATAGCATGTCGTCTAAAATATGACAAAAAAGTCATTGTATAGTATGTCGTCTAAAATATGACATAAAAGTCATACTATAGCATGTCGTCTAAAATATGATATAAAAGTCATACTATAGCATGTCGTCTAAAATATGACATAAAAGTCATACTATAGCATGTCGTCTAAAATATGATAAAAAAGTCATACTATAGCATGTCATCTAAAATATGATAAAAAAAGTCATACTATAGCATGTCATCTAAAATATGACATAAAGTCATACTATAGCATGTCGTCTAAAATATGACATAAAAGTCATAGTATAGTATGTCGTCTAAAATATGATAAAAAAGTCATACTATAGCATGTCGTCTAAAATATGACATAAAAGTCATACTATAGCATGTCATCTAAAATATGACATAAAGTCATACTATAGCATGTCGTCTAAAATATGACATAAAAGTCATACTATAGTATGTCGTCTAAAATATGACATAAAAGTCATACTATAGTATGTCGTCTAAAATATGATATAAAAGTCATACTATAGCATGTCGTCTAAAATATGACATAAAAGTCATACTATAGCATGTCGTCTAAAATATGATAAAAAAGTCATACTATAGCATGTCGTCTAAAATATGATAAAAAAGTCATACTATAGCATGTCGTCTAAAATATGATAAAAAAGTCATACTATAGTATGTCGTCTAAAATATGATAAAAAAGTCATACTATAGCATGTCGTCTAAAATATGATAAAAAAGTCATACTATAGCATGTCATCTAAAATATGACATAAAGTCATACTATAGCATGTCGTCTAAAATATGACATAAAAGTCATACCATAGTATGTCATCTAAAATATGATCAAAAAGTCATACCATAGCATGTCATCTAAAATATGATAAAAAAGTCATACTATAGTATGTCATCTAAAATATGATAAAAAAGTCATACTATAGTATGTCATCTAAAATATGATAAAAAAGTCATACTATAGTTTGTCATCTAAAATATGATAAAAAAGTCATACTATAGTATGTCATCTAAAATATGATAAAAAAGTCATACTATAGTTTGTCATCTAAAATATGATAAAAAAGTCATACTATAGTATGTCATCTAAAATATGATAAAAAAGTCATACTATAGTTTGTCATCTAAAATATGATAAAAAAGTCATACTATAGTATGTCATCTAAAATATGATCAAAAAGTCATACCATAGCATGTCGTCTAAAATATGATAAAAAAGTCATACTATAGCATGTCGTCTAAAATATGACAAAAAAGTCATACTATAGCATGTCGTCTAAAATGTGATATTAAAGTCATACTATAGCATGTCGTCTAAAATATGACAAAAAAGTCATAGTATAGTATGTCGTCTAAAATGTGATATTAAAGTCATACTATAGTATGTCATCTAAAATGTGATATTAAAGTCATACTATAGCATGTCGTCTAAAATATGACAAAAAAGTCATAGTATAGTATGTCGTCTAAAATGTGATATTAAAGTCATACTATAGTATGTCGTCTAAAATGTGATATTAAAGTCATACTATAGCATGTCATCTAAAATATGACATAAAAGTCATACTATAGCATGTCGTCTTAAATATGACATAAAAGTCATACTATAGCATGTCGTCTAAAATATGATAAAAAAGTCATACTATAGCATGTCGTCTAAAATATGAAATAAAAGTCATACTATAGCATGTCGTCTAAAATATGATAAAAAGTCATACTATAGTATGTCGTCTAAAATGTGATATTAAAGTCATACTATAGCATGTCGTCTAAAATATGACAAAAAAGTCATAGTATAGTATGTCGTCTAAAATGTGATATTAAAGTCATACTATAGCATGTCGTCTAAAATATGATAAAAAAGTCATACTATAGCATGTCATCTAAAATATGACATAAAGTCATACTATAGCATGTCGTCTAAAATGTGATATTAAAGTCATACTATAGTATGTCATCTAAAATATGACATAAAAGTCATACTATAGCATGTCGTCTAAAATATGACATAAAAGTCAAACTATAGCATGTCGTCTAAAATATGATAAAAAAGTCATACTATAGCATGTCGTCTAAAATATGAAATAAAAGTCATACTATAGCATGTCGTCTAAAATATGATAAAAAAGTCATACTATAGCATGTCGTCTAAAATGTGATATTAAAGTCATACTATAGCATGTCGTCTAAAATATGACAAAAAAGTCATAGTATAGTATGTCGTCTAAAATGTGATATTAAAGTCATAGTATAGTATGTCGTCTAAAATGTGATATTAAAGTCATACTATAGCATGTCGTCTAAAATATGACATAAAAGTCATACTATAGCATGTCGTCTAAAATATGATAAAAAAGTCATACTATAGCATGTCGTCTAAAATATGAAATAAAAGTCATACTATAGCATGTCGTCTAAAATATGATAAAAAGTCATACTATAGTATGTCGTCTAAAATGTGATATTAAAGTCATACTATAGCATGTCGTCTAAAATATGACAAAAAAGTCATAGTATAGTATGTCGTCTAAAATGTGATATTAAAGTCATACTATAGCATGTCGTCTAAAATATGACATAAAAGTCATACTATAGTATATCGTCTAAAATATGATAAAAAGTCATACTATAGCATGTCGTCTAAAATATGACATAAAAGTCATACTATAGTATATCGTCTAAAATATGATAAAAAGTCATACTATAGCATGTCGTCTAAAATATGATATAAAAGTCATACTATAGTATGTCGTCTAAAATATGATAAAAAAGTCATACTATAGCATGTCGTCTAAAATATGACAAAAAAGTCATACTATAGTATATCGTCTAAAATATGATAAAAAGTCATATTATAGCATGTCGTCTAAAATATGATATAAAAGTCATACTATAGTATGTCGTCTAAAATATGATAAAAAAGTCATACTATAGCATGTCGTCTAAAATATGACAAAAAAGTCATACTATAGTATATCGTCTAAAATATGATAAAAAGTCATACTATAGCATGTCGTCTAAAATATGACATAAAAGTCATACTATAGTATATCGTCTAAAATATGATAAAAAGTCATACTATAGCATGTCGTCTAAAATATGATATAAAAGTCATACTATAGCATGTCGTCTAAAATATGATAAAAAAGTCATACTATAGCATGTCGTCTAAAATATGACAAAAAAGTCATACTATAGTATATCGTCTAAAATATGATATAAAAGTCATACTATAGCATGTCGTCTAAAATATGACATAAAAGTCATACTATAGTATATCGTCTAAAATATGATAAAAAGTCATACTATAGTATGTCGTCTAAAATATGATCAAAAAGTCATACTATAGCATGTCGTCTAAAATATGACAAAAAAGTCATAGTATAGTATGTCGTCTAAAATATGATATAAAAGTCATAGTATAGCATGTCGTCTAAAATATGACATAAAAGTCATACTATAGCATGTCGTCTAAAATATGATAAAAAAGTCATAGTATAGTATGTCGTCTAAAATATGACATAAAAGTCATACTATAGCATGTCGTCTAAAATATGACATAAAAGTCATACTATAGCATGTCGTCTAAAATATGATAAAAAAGTCATACTATAGTATGTCGTCTAAAATGTGATATTAAAGTCATACTATAGTATGTCATCTAAAATATGACATAAAGTCATACTATAGCATGTCGTCTAAAATATGACAAAAAAGTCATTGTATAGTATGTCGTCTAAAATATGACATAAAAGTCATACTATAGCATGTCGTCTAAAATATGATATAAAAGTCATACTATAGCATGTCGTCTAAAATATAACATAAAAGTCATACTATAGCATGTCGTCTAAAATATGATAAAAAAGTCATACTATAGCATGTCATCTAAAATATGATAAAAAAGTCATACTATAGCATGTCATCTAAAATATGACATAAAGTCATACTATAGCATGTCGTCTAAAATATGATAAAAAAGTCATACTATAGTATGTCGTCTAAAATGTGATATTAAAGTCATACTATAGTATGTCATCTAAAATATGACATAAAGTCATACTATAGCATGTCGTCTAAAATATGACAAAAAAGTCATTGTATAGTATGTCGTCTAAAATATGACATAAAAGTCATACTATAGCATGTCGTCTAAAATATGATATAAAAGTCATACTATAGCATGTCGTCTAAAATATGACATAAAAGTCATACTATAGCATGTCGTCTAAAATATGATAAAAAAGTCATACTATAGCATGTCATCTAAAATATGATAAAAAAGTCATACTATAGCATGTCATCTAAAATATGACATAAAGTCATACTATAGCATGTCGTCTAAAATATGACATAAAAGTCATAGTATAGTATGTCGTCTAAAATATGATAAAAAAGTCATACTATAGCATGTCGTCTAAAATATGACATAAAAGTCATACTATAGCATGTCGTCTAAAATATGACATAAAAGTCATACTATAGTATGTCGTCTAAAATATGACATAAAAGTCATACTATAGTATGTCGTCTAAAATATGATATAAAAGTCATACTATAGCATGTCGTCTAAAATATGACATAAAAGTCATACTATAGCATGTCGTCTAAAATATGATAAAAAAGTCATACTATAGCATGTCGTCTAAAATATGACATAAAAGTCATACTATAGCATGTCGTCTAAAATATGATAAAAAAGTCACACTATAGCATGTCGTCTAAAATATGATAAAAAAGTCATACTATAGTATGTCGTCTAAAATATGATAAAAAAGTCATACTATAGCATGTCGTCTAAAATATGATAAAAAAGTCATACTATAGCATGTCATCTAAAATATGACATAAAGTCATACTATAGCATGTCGTCTAAAATATGACATAAAAGTCATACTATAGTATGTCATCTAAAATATGATCAAAAAGTCATACCATAGCATGTCATCTAAAATATGATAAAAAAGTCATACTATAGTATGTCATCTAAAATATGATAAAAAAGTCATACTATAGTATGTCATCTAAAATATGATAAAAAAGTCATACTATAGTTTGTCATCTAAAATATGATAAAAAAGTCATACTATAGTATGTCATCTAAAATATGATCAAAAAGTCATACCATAGCATGTCGTCTAAAATATGACATAAAAGTCATACTATAGTATGTCATCTAAAATATGATCAAAAAGTCATACTATAGTATGTCATCTAAAATATGATAAAAAAGTCATACTATAGTATGTCATCTAAAATATGATAAAAAAGTCATACTATAGTATGTCATCTAAAATATGATAAAAAAGTCATACTATAGTTTGTCATCTAAAATATGATAAAAAAGTCATACTATAGTATGTCGTCTAAAATATGATAAAAAAGTCATACTATAGCATGTCGTCTAAAATATGATAAAAAAGTCATACTATAGCATGTCGTCTAAAATATGACATAAAAGTCATACTATAGCATGTCGTCTAAAATATGATAAAAAAGTCATACTATAGTATGTCGTCTAAAATATGATAAAAAAGTCATACTATAGCATGTCGTCTAAAATATGATAAAAAAGTCATACTATAGCATGTCATCTAAAATATGACATAAAAGTCATACTATAGCATGTCGTCTAAAATATGACATAAAAGTCATACTATAGTATGTCATCTAAAATATGATAAAAAAGTCATACTATAGTATGTCATCTAAAATATGATAAAAAAGTCATACTATAGTATGTCATCTAAAATATGATCAAAAAGTCATACCATAGCATGTCATCTAAAACATGATAAAAAAGTCATACTATAGTATGTCATCTAAAATATGATCAAAAAGTCATACCATAGCATGTCATCTAAAATATGATAAAAAAGTCATACTATAGTATGTCATCTAAAATATGATCAAAAAGTCATACCATAGCATGTCATCTAAAATATGATAAAAAAGTCATACTATAGTATGTCATCTAAAATATGATCAAAAAGTCATACCATAGCATGTCATCTAAAACATGATAAAAAAGTCATACTATAGTATGTCATCTAAAATATGATCAAAAAGTCATACCATAGCATGTCATCTAAAATATGATAAAAAAGTCATACTATAGTATGTCATCTAAAATATGATCAAAAAGTCATACCATAGCATGTCATCTAAAATATGATAAAAAAGTCATACTATAGTATGTCATCTAAAATATGATCAAAAAGTCATACCATAGCATGTCATCTAAAATATGATAAAAAAAGTCATACTATAGTATGTCATCTAAAATATGATAAAAAAGTCATACTATAGCATGTCATCTAAAATATGATCAAAAAGTCATACTATAGTATGTCGTCTAAAATGTGATATAAAAGTCATACTGTAGCATGTCGTCGAAAATATGATATAAAAGTCATACTATAGCATGTCATCTAAAATATGATCAAAAAGTCATACTATAGCATGTCGTCTAAAATATGAAAAAAAGTCATACTGTAGCATGTCGTCGAAAATATGATATAAAAGTCATACTATAGCATGTCGTCTAAAATATGATATAAAAGTCATACTATAGCATGTCGTCTAAAATATGATATAAAAGTCATACTATAGCATGTCGTCTAAAATATGAAATAAAAGTCATACTATAGCATGTCGTCTAAAATATGATATAAAAGTCATACTATAGCATGTTGTCTAAAATATGAAATAAAAGTCATACTATAGCATGTCGTCTAAAATATGAAATAAAAGTCATACTATAGCATGTCGTCTAAAATATGACATAAAAGTCATACTATAGTATGTCGTCTAAAATATGACATAAAAGTCATACTATAGTATGTCGTCTAAAATATGATATAAAAGTCATACTATAGTATGTCGTCTAAAATATGACATAAAAGTCATACTATAGTATGTCGTCTAAAATATGATATAAAAGTCATACTATAGCATGTCGTCTAAAATATGATATAAAAGTCAGACTATAGTATGTCGTCTAAAATATGACATAAAAGTCATACTAAAGTATGTCGTCTAAAATATGATATAAAAGTCATACTATAGCATGTCATCTAAAATATGATAAAAAAAAGTCATACTATAGCATGTCATCTAAAATATGATCAAAAAGTCATACTATAGCATGTCATCTAAAATATGATAAAAAGTCATATTATAGGATGTCGTCTAAAATATGATCAAAAAGTCATACTATAGCATGTCATCTAAAATATGATAAAAAAAGTCATACTATAGCATGTCATCTAAAATATGATAAAAAAAAGTCATACTATAGCATGTCATCTAAAATATGATCAAAAAGTCATACTACAGCATGTCATCTAAAATATGAAAAAAGTCATATTATAGGATGTCGTCTAAAATATGATCAAAAAGTCATACTATAGCATGTCATCTAAAATATGATAAAAAAAGTCATACTATAGCATGTCATCTAAAATATGATAAAAAAAAGTCATACTATAGCATGTCATCTAAAATATGAAAAAAAGTCATACTATAGCATGTCATCTAAAATATGAAAAAAGTCATATTATAGGATGTCGTCTAAAATATGATCAAAAAGTCATACTATAGCATGTCATCTAAAATATGAAAAAAAGTCATACTATAGCATGTCATCTAAAATATGAAAAAAGTCATATTATAGGATGTCGTCTAAAATATGATCAAAAAGTCATACTATAGCATGTCATCTAAAATATGAAAAAAGTCATATTATAGGATGTCGTCTAAAATATGATCAAAAAGTCATACTATAGCATGTCGTCTAAAATATGTTAAAAAAAAGTCATACTATAGCATGTCATCTAAAATATGAAAAAAAGTTATATTACAGGATGTCGTCTAAAATAAGATCAAAAAGTCATACTATAGCATGTCGTCTAAAATATGATAAAAAAGTCACACTATAGCATGTCGTCTAAAATATTATAAAAAAGTCATACTATAGTATGTCGTCTTAAATATGTTAAAAAAAGTCATACTATAGTATGTCGTCTAAAAATGATCAAAATGTCATACGATAGCATGTCGTCTATAATATGAAAAAAAGTTATATTATAGCATGTCGTCTAAAATATGATAAAAAAGTCATACTATAGCATGTCGTCTATAATATGAAAAAAAGTTATATTATAGCATGTCGTCTAAAATATGATAAAAAAGTCATACTATAGCATGTCGTCTATAATATGAAAAAAAGTTATATTATAGCATGTCGTCTAAAATATGATAAAAAAGTCATACTATAGCATGTCGTCTAAAATATGACATAAAAGTCATACTATAGCATGTCGTCTAAAATATGATAAAAAAGTCATACTATAGTATGTCGTCTAAAATATGATAAAAAAGTCATACTATAGCATGTCGTCTAAAATATGATAAAAAAGTCATACTATAACATGTCATCTAAAATATGACATAAAAGTCATACTATAGCATGTCGTCTAAAATATGACATAAAAGTCATACTATAGTATGTCATCTAAAATATGATAAAAAAGTCATACTATAGTATGTCATCTAAAATATGATAAAAAAAGTCATACTATAGTATGTCATCTAAAATATGATAAAAAAGTCATACTATAGTATGTCATCTAAAATATGATCAAAAAGTCATACCATAGCATGTCATCTAAAATATGATAAAAAAAGTCATACTATAGTATGTCATCTAAAATATGATCAAAAAGTCATACCATAGCATGTCATCTAAAATATGATAAAAAAGTCATACTATAGTATGTCATCTAAAATATGATCAAAAAGTCATACCATAGCATGTCATCTAAAATATGATAAAAAAAGTCATACTATAGTATGTCATCTAAAATATGATAAAAAAGTCATACTATAGCATGTCATCTAAAATATGATCAAAAAGTCATACTATAGCATGTCATCTAAAATATGATCAAAAAGTCATACTATAGCATGTCATCTAAAATATGATAAAAAAGTCATACTATAGTATGTCGTCTAAAATGTGATATAAAAGTCATACTGTAGCATGTCGTCGAAAATATGATATAAAAGTCATACTATAGCATGTCGTCTAAAATATGATATAAAAGTCATACTATAGCATGTCATCTAAAATATGATAAAAAAGTCATACTATAGTATGTCATCTAAAATATGATCAAAAAGTCATACCATAGCATGTCATCTAAAATATGATAAAAAAGTCATACTATAGCATGTCATCTAAAATATGATCAAAAAGTCATACTATAGCATGTCGTCTAAAATATGAAAAAAAGTCATACTGTAGCATGTCGTCGAAAATATGATATAAAAGTCATACTATAGCATGTCGTCTAAAATATGATATAAAAGTCATACTATAGCATGTCGTCTAAAATATGATATAAAAGTCATACTATAGCATGTCGTCTAAAATATGAAATAAAAGTCATACTATAGCATGTCGTCTAAAATATGATATAAAAGTCATACTATAGCATGTCGTCTAAAATATGAAATAAAAGTCATACTATAGCATGTCGTCTAAAATATGACATAAAAGTCATACTATAGTATGTCGTCTAAAATATGACATAAAAGTCATACTATAGTATGTCGTCTAAAATATGATATAAAAGTCATACTATAGCATGTCGTCTAAAATATGATATAAAAGTCATACTATAGTATGTCGTCTAAAATATGACATAAAAGTCATACTATAGTATGTCGTCTAAAATATGATATAAAAGTCATACTATAGCATGTCATCTAAAATATGATAAAAAAAAAGTCATACTATAGCATGTCATCTAAAATATGATCAAAAAGTCATTCTACAGCATGTCATCTAAAACATGACAAAAAGTCATACTATAGCATGTCATCTAAAATATGAAAAAAGTCATATTATAGGATGTCGTCTAAAATATGATCAAAAAGTCATACTATAGCATGTCATCTAAAATATGATAAAAAAAGTCATACTATAGCATGTCATCTAAAATATGATAAAAAAAAGTCATACTATAGCATGTCATCTAAAATATGAAAAAAAGTCATACTATAGCATGTCATCTAAAATATGAAAAAAGTCATATTATAGCATGTCATCTAAAATATGAAAAAAAGTCATACTATAGCATGTCGTCTAAAATATGTTAAAAAAAAGTCATACTATAGCATGTCATCTAAAATATGAAAAAAGTCATACTATAGCATGTCATCTAAAATATGAAAAAAGTCATACTATAGCATGTCGTCTAAAATATGAAAAAAGTCATACTATAGCATGTCGTCTAAAATATGTTAAAAAAAAGTCATACTATAGCATGTCGTCTAAAATATGATATAAAAGTCATACTATAGCATGTCGTCTAAAATATTTTAAAAATGTCATACTATAGCATGTCGTCTAAAATATGATCAAAAAGTCATACTATAGCATGTCGTCTATAATATGAAAAAAAGTTATATTATAGCATATCGTCTAAAATATGATATAAAAGTCATACTATAGCATGTTGTCTAAAATATGATAAAAAGTCATACTATAGCATGTCGTCTAAAATATGATAAAAAAGTCATACTATAGCATGTCATCTAAAATATGATCAAAAAGTCATACTATAGCATGTCGTCTATAATATGAAAAAAAGTTATATTATAGCATGTCGTCTAAAATATGATATAAAAGTCAAACTATAGCATGTCGTCTATAATATGAAAAAAAGTTATATTATAGCATGTCGTCTAAAATATGATAAAAAAGTCAAACTATAGCATGTCGTCTAAAATATGATAAAAAAGTCATACTATTGCATGTCGTCTAAAATATGATCAAAAAGTCATATTATAGCATGTCGTCTAAAATATGAAAAAAAGTCATACTATAGTATGTCGTCTTAAATATGTTAAAAAAAGTCATACTATAGTATGTCGTCTAAAATATGATAAAAAAGTCATACTATTGCATGTCGTCTAAAATATGAAAAAAAGTCATACTATAGTATGTCGTCTTAAATATGTTAAAAAAAAGTCATACAATAGTATGTCGTCTTAAATATGTTAAAAAAAGTCATACTATAGTATGTCGTCTAAAAATGATCAAAATGTCATACGATAGCATGTCGTCTATAATATGAAAAAAAGTTATATTATAGCATGTCGTCTAAAATATGATATAAAAGTCAAACTATAGCATGTCGTCTATAATATGAAAAAAAGTTATATTATAGCATGTCGTCTAAAATATGATAAAAAAGTCAAACTATAGCATGTCGTCTAAAATATGATAAAAAAGTCATACTATTGCATGTCGTCTAAAATATGATCAAAAAGTCATATTATAGCATGTCGTCTAAAATATGAAAAAAAGTCATACTATAGTATGTCGTCTTAAATATGTTAAAAAAAGTCATACTATAGTATGTCGTCTAAAATATGATAAAAAAGTCATACTATTGCATGTCGTCTAAAATATGAAAAAAAGTCATACTATAGTATGTCGTCTTAAATATGTTAAAAAAAAGTCATACAATAGTATGTCGTCTTAAATATGTTAAAAAAAGTCATACTATAGTATGTCGTCTAAAAATGATCAAAATGTCATACGATAGCATGTCGTCTATAATATGAAAAAAAGTTATATTATAGCATGTCGTCTAAAATATGATATAAAAGTCAAACTATAGCATGTCGTCTATAATATGAAAAAAAGTTATATTATAGCATGTCGTCTAAAATATGATAAAAAAGTCAAACTATAGCATGTCGTCTAAAATATGATAAAAAAGTCATACTATTGCATGTCGTCTAAAATATGATCAAAAAGTCATATTATAGCATGTCGTCTAAAATATGAAAAAAAGTCATACTATAGTATGTCGTCTTAAATATGTTAAAAAAAGTCATACTATAGTATGTCGTCTAAAAATGATCAAAAAGTCATACTATAGCATGTCGTCTAAAGTATGACATAAAAGTCATACTATAGCATGTCGTCTAAAATATGATAAAAAAGTCATACTATAGCATGTCATCTAAAATATGATAAAAAAGTCATACTATAGCATGTCATCTAAAATATGATAAAAAAAGTCATACTATAGCATGTCGTCTATAATATGAAAAAAAGTTATATTATAGCGTGTCGTCTAAAATATGAAAAAAGTCATACTATAGCATGTCGTCTAAAATATTTTAAAAATGTCATACTATAGCATGTCGTCTAAAATATGTTAAAAAAAAGTCATACTATAGCATGTCGTCTAAAATATGATCAAAAAGTCACACTATAGCATGTCGTCTAAAATATTTTAAAAATGTCATACTATAGCATGTCGTCTAAAATATGATCAAAAAGTCATACTATAGCATGTCATCTAAAATATGATCAAAAAGTCATACTATAGCATGTCGTCTATAATATGAAAAAAAGTTATATTATAGCATGTCGTCTAAAATATGATATAAAAGTCATACTATAGCATGTCGTCTAAAATATGATAAAAAAGTCAAACTATAGCATGTCGTCTAAAATATGATAAAAAAGTCACACTATAGCATGTAGTCTAAAATATGATCAAAAAGTCATACCATAGCATGTCATCTAAAATATGATAAAAAATTCATACTATAGTATGTCATCTAAAATATGATCAAAAAGTCATACCATAGCATGTCATCTAAAATATGATAAAAAAAAGTCATACTATAGTATGTCATCTAAAATATGATCAAAAAGTCATACCATAGCATGTCATCTAAAATATGATAAAAAAGTCATACTATAGCATGTCATCTAAAATATGATCAAAAAGTCATACTATAGCATGTCATCTAAAATATGATAAAAAAGTCATACTATAGCATGTCATCTAAAATATGATCAAAAAGTCATACTATAGCATGTCGTCTAAAATATGAAAAAAAGTCATACTGTAGCATGTCGTCGAAAATATGATATAAAAGTCATACTATAGCATGTCGTCTAAAATATGATATAAAAGTCATACTATAGCATGTCGTCTAAAATATGACATAAAAGTCATAGTATAGTATGTCGTCTAAAATGTGATATAAAAGTCATACTGTAGCATGTCGTCGAAAATATGATATAAAAGTCATACTATAGCATGTCGTCTAAAATATGATATAAAAGTCATACTATAGCATGTCGTCTAAAATATGAAATAAAAGTCATACTATAGCATGTCGTCTAAAATATGACATAAAAGTCATACTATAGTATGTCGTCTAAAATATGACATAAAAGTCATACTATAGTATGTCGTCTAAAATATGATATAAAAGTCATACTATAGCATGTCGTCTAAAATATGATATAAAAGTCATACTATAGTATGTCGTCTAAAATATGACATAAAAGTCATACTATAGTATGTCGTCTAAAATATGATATAAAAGTCATACTATAGTATGTCGTCTAAAATATGATCAAAAAGTCATACTATAGCATGTCATCTAAAATATGATAAAAAAAGTCATACTATAGCATGTCATCTAAAATATGATAAAAAAAGTCATACTATAGCATGTCATCTAAAATATGAAAAAAAGTCATACTATAGCATGTCATCTAAAATATGAAAAAAGTCATATTATAGCATGTCATCTAAAATATGAAAAAAAGTCATACTATAGCATGTCGTCTAAAATATGTTAAAAAAAAGTCATACTATAGCATGTCATCTAAAATATGAAAAAAGTCATACTATAGCATGTCATCTAAAATATGAAAAAAGTCATACTATAGCATGTCGTCTAAAATATGAAAAAAGTCATACTATAGCATGTCGTCTAAAATATGTTAAAAAAAAGTCATACTATAGCATGTCGTCTAAAATATGATATAAAAGTCATACTATAGCATGTCGTCTAAAATATTTTAAAAATGTCATACTATAGCATGTCGTCTAAAATATGATCAAAAAGTCATACTATAGCATGTCGTCTATAATATGAAAAAAAGTTATATTATAGCATATCGTCTAAAATATGATATAAAAGTCATACTATAGCATGTTGTCTAAAATATGATAAAAAGTCATACTATAGCATGTCGTCTAAAATATGATAAAAAAGTCATACTATAGCATGTCATCTAAAATATGATCAAAAAGTCATACTATAGCATGTCGTCTATAATATGAAAAAAAGTTATATTATAGCATGTCGTCTAAAATATGATATAAAAGTCAAACTATAGCATGTCGTCTATAATATGAAAAAAAGTTATATTATAGCATGTCGTCTAAAATATGATAAAAAAGTCAAACTATAGCATGTCGTCTAAAATATGATAAAAAAGTCATACTATTGCATGTCGTCTAAAATATGATCAAAAAGTCATATTATAGCATGTCGTCTAAAATATGAAAAAAAGTCATACTATAGTATGTCGTCTTAAATATGTTAAAAAAAGTCATACTATAGTATGTCGTCTAAAATATGATAAAAAAGTCATACTATTGCATGTCGTCTAAAATATGAAAAAAAGTCATACTATAGTATGTCGTCTTAAATATGTTAAAAAAAAGTCATACAATAGTATGTCGTCTTAAATATGTTAAAAAAAGTCATACTATAGTATGTCGTCTAAAAATGATCAAAATGTCATACGATAGCATGTCGTCTATAATATGAAAAAAAGTTGTATTATAGCATGTCGTCTAAAATATGATATAAAAGTCAAACTATAGCATGTCGTCTATAATATGAAAAAAAGTTATATTATAGCATGTCGTCTAAAATATGATAAAAAAGTCAAACTATAGCATGTCGTCTAAAATATGATAAAAAAGTCATACTATTGCATGTCGTCTAAAATATGATCAAAAAGTCATATTATAGCATGTCGTCTAAAATATGAAAAAAAGTCATACTATAGTATGTCGTCTTAAATATGTTAAAAAAAGTCATACTATAGTATGTCGTCTAAAATATGATAAAAAAGTCATACTATTGCATGTCGTCTAAAATATGAAAAAAAGTCATACTATAGTATGTCGTCTTAAATATGTTAAAAAAAAGTCATACAATAGTATGTCGTCTTAAATATGTTAAAAAAAGTCATACTATAGTATGTCGTCTAAAAATGATCAAAATGTCATACGATAGCATGTCGTCTATAATATGAAAAAAAGTTATATTATAGCATGTCGTCTAAAATATGATATAAAAGTCAAACTATAGCATGTCGTCTATAATATGAAAAAAAGTTATATTATAGCATGTCGTCTAAAATATGATAAAAAAGTCAAACTATAGCATGTCGTCTAAAATATGATAAAAAAGTCATACTATTGCATGTCGTCTAAAATATGATCAAAAAGTCATATTATAGCATGTCGTCTAAAATATGAAAAAAAGTCATACTATAGTATGTCGTCTTAAATATGTTAAAAAAAGTCATACTATAGTATGTCGTCTAAAAATGATCAAAAAGTCATACTATAGCATGTCGTCTAAAGTATGACATAAAAGTCATACTATAGCATGTCGTCTAAAATATGATAAAAAAGTCATACTATAGCATGTCATCTAAAATATGATAAAAAAGTCATACTATAGCATGTCATCTAAAATATGATAAAAAAAGTCATACTATAGCATGTCGTCTATAATATGAAAAAAAGTTATATTATAGCGTGTCGTCTAAAATATGAAAAAAGTCATACTATAGCATGTCGTCTAAAATATTTTAAAAATGTCATACTATAGCATGTCGTCTAAAATATGTTAAAAAAAAGTCATACTATAGCATGTCGTCTAAAATATGATCAAAAAGTCACACTATAGCATGTCGTCTAAAATATTTTAAAAATGTCATACTATAGCATGTCGTCTAAAATATGATCAAAAAGTCATACTATAGCATGTCATCTAAAATATGATCAAAAAGTCATACTATAGCATGTCGTCTATAATATGAAAAAAAGTTATATTATAGCATGTCGTCTAAAATATGATATAAAAGTCATACTATAGCATGTCGTCTAAAATATGATAAAAAAGTCAAACTATAGCATGTCGTCTAAAATATGATAAAAAAGTCACACTATAGCATGTAGTCTAAAATATGATCAAAAAGTCATACCATAGCATGTCATCTAAAATATGATAAAAAATTCATACTATAGTATGTCATCTAAAATATGATCAAAAAGTCATACCATAGCATGTCATCTAAAATATGATAAAAAAAAGTCATACTATAGTATGTCATCTAAAATATGATCAAAAAGTCATACCATAGCATGTCATCTAAAATATGATAAAAAAGTCATACTATAGCATGTCATCTAAAATATGATCAAAAAGTCATACTATAGCATGTCATCTAAAATATGATAAAAAAGTCATACTATAGCATGTCATCTAAAATATGATCAAAAAGTCATACTATAGCATGTCGTCTAAAATATGAAAAAAAGTCATACTGTAGCATGTCGTCGAAAATATGATATAAAAGTCATACTATAGCATGTCGTCTAAAATATGATATAAAAGTCATACTATAGCATGTCGTCTAAAATATGACATAAAAGTCATAGTATAGTATGTCGTCTAAAATGTGATATAAAAGTCATACTGTAGCATGTCGTCGAAAATATGATATAAAAGTCATACTATAGCATGTCGTCTAAAATATGATATAAAAGTCATACTATAGCATGTCGTCTAAAATATGAAATAAAAGTCATACTATAGCATGTCGTCTAAAATATGACATAAAAGTCATACTATAGTATGTCGTCTAAAATATGACATAAAAGTCATACTATAGTATGTCGTCTAAAATATGATATAAAAGTCATACTATAGCATGTCGTCTAAAATATGATATAAAAGTCATACTATAGTATGTCGTCTAAAATATGACATAAAAGTCATACTATAGTATGTCGTCTAAAATATGATATAAAAGTCATACTATAGCATGTCATCTAAAATATGATAAAAAAAAAGTCATACTATAGCATGTCATCTAAAATATGATCAAAAAGTCATTCTACAGCATGTCATCTAAAACATGACAAAAAGTCATACTATAGCATGTCATCTAAAATATGAAAAAAGTCATATTATAGGATGTCGTCTAAAATATGATCAAAAAGTCATACTATAGCATGTCATCTAAAATATGATAAAAAAAGTCATACTATAGCATGTCATCTAAAATATGATAAAAAAAAGTCATACTATAGCATGTCATCTAAAATATGAAAAAAAGTCATACTATAGCATGTCATCTAAAATATGAAAAAAGTCATATTATAGCATGTCATCTAAAATATGAAAAAAAGTCATACTATAGCATGTCGTCTAAAATATGTTAAAAAAAAGTCATACTATAGCATGTCATCTAAAATATGAAAAAAGTCATACTATAGCATGTCATCTAAAATATGAAAAAAGTCATACTATAGCATGTCGTCTAAAATATGAAAAAAGTCATACTATAGCATGTCGTCTAAAATATGTTAAAAAAAAGTCATACTATAGCATGTCGTCTAAAATATGATATAAAAGTCATACTATAGCATGTCGTCTAAAATATTTTAAAAATGTCATACTATAGCATGTCGTCTAAAATATGATCAAAAAGTCATACTATAGCATGTCGTCTATAATATGAAAAAAAGTTATATTATAGCATATTGTCTAAAATATGATATAAAAGTCATACTATAGCATGTTGTCTAAAATATGATAAAAAGTCATACTATAGCATGTCGTCTAAAATATGATAAAAAAGTCATACTATAGCATGTCATCTAAAATATGATCAAAAAGTCATACTATAGCATGTCGTCTATAATATGAAAAAAAGTTATATTATAGCATGTCGTCTAAAATATGATATAAAAGTCAAACTATAGCATGTCGTCTATAATATGAAAAAAAGTTATATTATAGCATGTCGTCTAAAATATGATAAAAAAGTCAAACTATAGCATGTCGTCTAAAATATGATAAAAAAGTCATACTATTGCATGTCGTCTAAAATATGATCAAAAAGTCATATTATAGCATGTCGTCTAAAATATGAAAAAAAGTCATACTATAGTATGTCGTCTTAAATATGTTAAAAAAAGTCATACTATAGTATGTCGTCTAAAATATGATAAAAAAGTCATACTATTGCATGTCGTCTAAAATATGAAAAAAAGTCATACTATAGTATGTCGTCTTAAATATGTTAAAAAAAAGTCATACAATAGTATGTCGTCTTAAATATGTTAAAAAAAGTCATACTATAGTATGTCGTCTAAAAATGATCAAAATGTCATACGATAGCATGTCGTCTATAATATGAAAAAAAGTCATACTATAGCATGTCGTCTAAAATATGACATAAAAGTCATAGTATAGTATGTCGTCTAAAATGTGATATAAAAGTCATACTGTAGCATGTCGTCGAAAATATGATATAAAAGTCATACTATAGCATGTCGTCTAAAATATGATATAGAAGTCATACTATAGCATGTCATCTAAAATATGATAAAAAAAAGTCATACTATAGTATGTCATCTAAAATATGATCAAAAAGTCATACCATAGCATGTCGTCTAAAATATGATAAAAAAGTCATACTATAGCATGTCATCTAAAATATGATCAAAAAGTCATACTATAGCATGTCGTCTAAAATATGAAAAAAAGTCATACTGTAGCATGTCGTCGAAAATATGATATAAAAGTCATACTATAGCATGTCGTCTAAAATATGATATAAAAGTCATACTATAGCATGTCGTCTAAAATATGACATAAAAGTCATACTATAGTATGTCGTCTAAAATGTGATATAAAAGTCATACTATAGCATGTCGTCTAAAATATGAAATAAAAGTCATACTATAGCATGTCGTCTAAAATATGATATAAAAGTCATACTATAGCATGTCGTCTAAAATATGAAATAAAAGTCATACTATAGCATGTCGTCTAAAATATGACATAAAAGTCATACTATAGTATGTCGTCTAAAATATGACATAAAAGTCATACTATAGTATGTCGTCTAAAATATGATATAAAAGTCATACTATAGCATGTCGTCTAAAATATGATATAAAAGTCATACTATAGTATGTCGTCTAAAATATGACATAAAAGTCATACTATAGTATGTCGTCTAAAATATGATATAAAAGTCATACTATAGCATGTCGTCTAAAATATGATATAAAAGTCATACTATAGTATGTCGTCTAAAATATGACATAAAAGTCATACTATAGTATGTCGTCTAAAATATGATATAAAAGTCATACTATAGCATGTCATCTAAAATATGATAAAAAAAAGTCATACTATAGCATGTCATCTAAAATATGATCAAAAAGTCATTCTACAGCATGTCATCTAAAACATGACAAAAAGTCATACTATAGCATGTCATCTAAAATATGATAAAAAAAGTCATACTATAGCATGTCATCTAAAATATGATAAAAAAAGTCATACTATAGCATGTCATCTAAAATATGATAAAAAAAAGTCATACTATAGCATGTCATCTAAAATATGAAAAAAAGTCATACTATAGCATGTCATCTAAAATATGAAAAAAGTCATATTATAGGATGTCGTCTAAAATATGATCAAAAAGTCATACTATAGCATGTCATCTAAAATATGAAAAAAAGTCATACTATAGCATGTCGTCTAAAATATGTTAAAAAAAAGTCATACTATAGCATGTCATCTAAAATATGAAAAAAAGTTATATTACAGGATGTCGTCTAAAATAAGATCAAAAAGTCATACTATAGCATGTCGTCTAAAATATGAAAAAAGTCATACTATAGCATGTCGTCTAAAATATGTTAAAAAAAAGTCATACTATAGCATGTCGTCTAAAATATGATCAAAAAGTCACACTATAGCATGTCGTCTAAAATATTTTAAAAATGTCATACTATAGCATGTCGTCTAAAATATGACATAAAAGTCATACTATAGCATGTCGTCTAAAATATGACATAAAAGTCATACTATAGTATGTCGTCTAAAATATGATCAAAAAGTCACACTATAGCATGTCGTCTAAAATATTTTAAAAATGTCATACTATAGCATGTCATCTAAAATATGACATAAAAGTCATACTATAGCATGTCGTCTAAAATATGACATAAAAGTCATACTATAGTATGTCGTCTAAAATATGACATAAAAGTCATACTATAGTATGTCGTCTAAAATATGATATAAAAGTCATACTATAGCATGTCGTCTAAAATATGACATAAAAGTCATACTATAGTATGTCGTCTAAAATATGATATAAAAGTCATACTATAGCATGTCGTCTAAAATATGACATAAAAGTCATACTATAGCATGTCGTCTAAAATATGATAAAAAAGTCATACTATAGCATGTCGTCTAAAATATGACATAAAAGTCATACTATAGCATGTCGTCTAAAATATGACATAAAAGTCATACTATAGCATGTCGTCTAAAATATGATAAAAAAGTCATACTATAGCATGTCGTCTAAAATATGATAAAAAAGTCACACTATAGCATGTCGTCTAAAATATGATAAAAAAGTCATACTATAGTATGTCGTCTAAAATATGATAAAAAAGTCATACTATAGCATGTCGTCTAAAATATGATAAAAAAGTCATACTATAGCATGTCGTCTAAAATATGATAAAAAAGTCATACTATAGCATGTCGTCTAAAATATGTTAAAAAAAAGTCATACTATAGCATGTCGTCTAAAATATGATCAAAAAGTCATACTATAGCATGTCGTCTAAAATATGTTAAAAAAAAGTCACACTATAGCATGTCGTCTAAAATATTTTAAAAATGTCATACTATAGCATGTCGTCTAAAATATGACATAAAAGTCATACTATAGCATGTCGTCTAAAATATGACATAAAAGTCATACTATAGTATGTCGTCTAAAATATGATATAAAAGTCATACTATAGCATGTCGTCTAAAATATGACATAAAAGTCATACTATAGCATGTCGTCTAAAATATGATAAAAAAGTCATACTATAGCATGTCGTCTAAAATATGACATAAAAGTCATACTATAGCATGTCGTCTAAAATATGATAAAAAAGTCACACTATAGCATGTCGTCTAAAATATGATAAAAAAGTCATACTATAGTATGTCGTCTAAAATATGATAAAAAAGTCACACTATAGCATGTCGTCTAAAATATGATAAAAAAGTCATACTATAGTATGTCGTCTAAAATATGATAAAAAAGTCATACTATAGCATGTCGTCTAAAATATGATAAAAAAGTCATACTATAGTATGTCATCTAAAATATGATAAAAAAGTCATACTATAGCATGTCATCTAAAATATGACATAAAGTCATACTATAGCATGTCGTCTAAAATATGACATAAAAGTCATACTATAGTATGTCATCTAAAATATGATCAAAAAGTCATACCATAGCATGTCATCTAAAATATGATAAAAAAGTCATACTATAGTATGTCATCTAAAATATGATAAAAAAGTCATACTATAGTTTGTCATCTAAAATATGATAAAAAAGTCATACCATAGCATGTCGTCTAAAATATGATAAAAAAGTCATACTATAGCATGTCGTCTAAAATATGATCAAAAAGTCATACCATAGCATGTCATCTAAAATATGATAAAAAAGTCATACTATAGTATGTCATCTAAAATATGATCAAAAAGTCATACCATAGCATGTCATCTAAAATATGATAAAAAAGTCATACTATAGTATGTCATCTAAAATATGATAAAAAAGTCATACCATAGCATGTCGTCTAAAATATGATAAAAAAGTCATACTATAGTATGTCATCTAAAATATGATAAAAAAGTCATACCATAGCATGTCATCTAAAATATGATAAAAAAGTCATACCATAGCATGTCGTCTAAAATATGATAAAAAAGTCATACTATAGCATGTCGTCTAAAATATGACATAAAAGTCATACTATAGCATGTCGTCTAAAATATGATAAAAAAGTCATACTATAGTATGTCGTCTAAAATATGATAAAAAAGTCATACTATAGCATGTCGTCTAAAATATGATAAAAAAGTCATACTATAGCATGTCATCTAAAATATGACATAAAAGTCATACTATAGTATGTCATCTAAAATATGATAAAAAAGTCATACTATAGTATGTCATCTAAAATATGATAAAAAAGTCATACTATAGTATGTCATCTAAAATATGATAAAAAAGTCATACTATAGTATGTCATCTAAAATATGATCAAAAAGTCATACCATAGCATGTCATCTAAAATATGATAAAAAAGTCATACTATAGTATGTCATCTAAAATATGATCAAAAAGTCATACCATAGCATGTCATCTAAAATATGATAAAAAAGTCATACTATAGTATGTCATCTAAAATATGATCAAAAAGTCATACCATAGCATGTCATCTAAAATATGATAAAAAAGTCATACTATAGTATGTCATCTAAAATATGATCAAAAAGTCATACCATAGCATGTCATCTAAAATATGATAAAAAAGTCATACTATAGTATGTCATCTAAAATATGATAAAAAAGTCATACTATAGCATGTCATCTAAAATATGATCAAAAAGTCATACTATAGTATGTCGTCTAAAATATGATATAAAAGTCATACTATAGCATGTCGTCTAAAATATGATATAAAAGTCATACTATAGTATGTCGTCTAAAATGTGATATAAAAGTCATACTATAGCATGTCGTCTAAAATATGATATAAAAGTCATACTATAGTATGTCGTCTAAAATGTGATATAAAAGTCATACTGTAGCATGTCGTCGAAAATATGATATAAAAGTCATACTATAGCATGTCGTCTAAAATATGATATAAAAGTCATACTATAGTATGTCATCTAAAATATGATCAAAAAGTCATACCATAGCATGTCATCTAAAATATGATAAAAAAGTCATACTATAGCATGTCATCTAAAATATGATCAAAAAGTCATACTATAGCATGTCGTCTAAAATATGAAAAAAAGTCATACTGTAGCATGTCGTCGAAAATATGATATAAAAGTCATACTATAGCATGTCGTCGAAAATATGATATAAAAGTCATACTATAGCATGTCGTCTAAAATATGATATAAAAGTCATACTATAGCATGTCGTCTAAAATATGACATAAAAGTCATAGTATAGCATGTCGTCTAAAATATGAAATAAAAGTCATACTATAGCATGTCGTCTAAAATATGAAATAAAAGTCATACTATAGCATGTCGTCTAAAATATGATATAAAAGTCATACTATAGCATGTCGTCTAAAATATGAAATAAAAGTCATACTATAGCATGTCGTCGAAAATATGATATAAAAGTCATACTATAGCATGTCGTCTAAAATATGACATAAAAGTCATAGTATAGCATGTCGTCTAAAATATGAAATAAAAGTCATACTATAGCATGTCGTCTAAAATATGATATAAAAGTCATACTATAGCATGTCGTCTAAAATATGAAATAAAAGTCATACTATAGCATGTCGTCTAAAATATGACATAAAAGTCATACTATAGTATGTCGTCTAAAATATGATATAAAAGTCATACTATAGCATGTCGTCTAAAATATGATATAAAAGTCATACTATAGTATGTCGTCTAAAATATGACATAAAAGTCATACTATAACATGTCGTCTAAAATATGATAAAAAAGTCATTCTACAGCATGTCATCTAAAACATGACAAAAAGTCATACTATAGCATGTCATCTAAAATATGATAAAAAAAAGTCATACTATAGCATGTCATCTAAAATATGATAAAAAAAGTCATACTATAGCATGTCATCTAAAATATGATAAAAAAAAGTCATACTATAGCATGTCATCTAAAATATGAAAAAAAGTCATACTATAGCATGTCATCTAAAATATGAAAAAAAGTCATATTATAGGATGTCGTCTAAAATATGATCAAAAAGTCATACTATAGCATGTCATCTAAAATATGAAAAAAAGTCATACTATAGCATGTCATCTAAAACATGACAAAAAGTCATACTATAGCATGTCATCTAAAATATGATAAAAAAAGTCATACTATAGCATGTCATCTAAAATATGATAAAAAAAAGTCATACTATAGCATGTCATCTAAAATATGAAAAAAAGTCATACTATAGCATGTCATCTAAAATATGAAAAAAGTCATATTATAGGATGTCGTCTAAAATATGATCAAAAAGTCATACTATAGCATGTCATCTAAAATATGAAAAAAAGTCATACTATAGCATGTCGTCTAAAATATGTTAAAAAAAAGTCATACTATAGCATGTCATCTAAAATATGAAAAAAAGTTATATTACAGGATGTCGTCTAAAATAAGATCAAAAAGTCATACCATAGCATGTCATCTAAAATATGATAAAAAAGTCATACTATAGTATGTCATCTAAAATATGATAAAAAAGTCATACTATAGCATGTCATCTAAAATATGATCAAAAAGTCATACTATAGCATGTCGTCTAAAATATGATATAAAAGTCATACTATAGCATGTCGTCTAAAATATGATATAAAAGTCATACTATAGTATGTCATCTAAAATATGATCAAAAAGTCATACCATAGCATGTCATCTAAAATATGATAAAAAAGTCATACTATAGCATGTCATCTAAAATATGATCAAAAAGTCATACTATAGCATGTCGTCTAAAATATGAAAAAAAGTCATACTGTAGCATGTCGTCGAAAATATGATATAAAAGTCATACTATAGCATGTCGTCTAAAATATGATATAAAAGTCATACTATAGCATGTCGTCTAAAATATGACATAAAAGTCATAGTATAGCATGTCGTCTAAAATATGAAATAAAAGTCATACTATAGCATGTCGTCTAAAATATGATATAAAAGTCATACTATAGCATGTCGTCTAAAATATGAAATAAAAGTCATACTATAGCATGTCGTCTAAATTATGAAATAAAAGTCATACTATAGCATGTCGTCTAAAATATGACATAAAAGTCATACTATAGTATGTCGTCTAAAATATGACATAAAAGTCATACTATAGTATGTCGTCTAAAATATGATATAAAAGTCATACTATAGCATGTCGTCTAAAATATGATATAAAAGTCATACTATAGTATGTCGTCTAAAATATGACATAAAAGTCATACTATAACATGTCGTCTAAAATATGATAAAAAAGTCATTCTACAGCATGTCATCTAAAACATGACAAAAAAAGTCATACTATAGCATGTCATCTAAAATATGATAAAAAAAAGTCATACTATAGCATGTCATCTAAAATATGAAAAAAAGTCATACTATAGCATGTCATCTAAAATATGAAAAAAGTCATATTATAGGATGTCGTCTAAAATATGATCAAAAAAGTCATACTATAGCATGTCATCTAAAATATGAAAAAAAGTCATACTATAGCATGTCATCTAAAATATGATAAAAAAAAGTCATACTATAGCATGTCATCTAAAATATGAAAAAAAGTCATACTATAGCCATGTCATCTAAAATATGAAAAAAGTCATATTATAGGATGTCGTCTAAAATATGATCAAAAAGTCATACTATAGCATGTCATCTAAAATATGAAAAAAAGTCATACTATAGCATGTCGTCTAAAATATGTTAAAAAAAAGTCATACTATAGCATGTCATCTAAAATATGAAAAAAAAGTTATATTACAGGATGTCGTCTAAAATAAGATCAAAAAGTCATACTATAGCATGTCGTCTAAAATATGAAAAAAGTCATACTATAGCATGTCGTCTAAAATATGTTAAAAAAAAGTCATACTATAGCATGTCGTCTAAAATATGATCAAAAAGTCACACTATAGCATGTCGTCTAAAATATTTTAAAAAAGTCATACTATAGCATGTCGTCTAAAATATGATCAAAAAGTCACACTATAGCATGTCGTCTAAAATATTTTAAAAATGTCATACTATAGCATGTCGTCTAAAATATGATCAAAAAGTCATACTATAGCATGTCATCTAAAATATGATCAAAAAGTCTTCTATAGCATGTCGTCTATAATATGAAAAAAAGTTATATTATAGCAATGTCGTCTAAAATATGATATAAAAGTCATACTATAGCATGTCGTCTAAAATATGATAAAAAAGTCAAACTATAGCATGTCGTCTAAAATATGATAAAAAAGTCACACTATAGCATGTAGTCTAAAATATGATCAAAAAGTCATACATAGCATGTCATCTAAAATATGATAAAAAATTCATACTATAGTATGTCATCTAAAATATGATCAAAAAGTCATACCATAGCATGTCATCTAAAATATGATAAAAAAAAGTCATACTATAGTATGTCATCTAAAATATGATCAAAAAGTCATACCATAGCATGTCATCTAAAATATGATAAAAAAGTCATACTATAGCATGTCATCTAAAATATGATCAAAAAGTCATACTATAGCATGTCATCTAAAATATGATAAAAAAGTCATACTATAGCATGTCATCTAAAATATGATCAAAAAGTCATACTATAGCATGTCGTCTAAATATGAAAAAAAGTCATACTGTAGCATGTCGTCGAAAATATGATATAAAAGTCATACTATAGCATGTCGTCTAAAATATGATATAAAAGTCATACTATGCATGTCGTTCTAAAATATGACATAAAAGTCATAGTATAGTATGTCGTCTAAAATGTGATATAAAAGTCATACTGTAGCATGTCGTCGAAAATATGATATAAAAGTCATACTATAGCATGTCGTCTAAAATATGATATAAAAGTCATACTATAGCATGTCATCTAAAATATGATAAAAAAAAGTCATACTATAGTATGTCATCTAAAATATGATCAAAAAGTCATACCATAGCATGGCGTCTAAAATATGATAAAAAAGTCATACTATTGCATGTCATCTAAAATATGATCAAAAAGTCATACTATAGCATGTCGTCTAAAATATGAAAAAAAGTCATACTGTAGCATGTCGTCGAAAATATGATATAAAAGTCATACTATAGCATGTCGTCTAAAATATGATATAAAAGTCATACTATAGCATGTCGTCTAAAATATGACATAAAAGTCATACTATAGTATGTCGTCTAAAATGTGATATAAAAGTCATACTATAGCATGTCGTCTAAAATATGAAATAAAAGTCATACTATAGCATGTCGTCTAAAATATGATATAAAAGTCATACTATAGCATGTCGTCTAAAATATGAAATAAAAGTCATACTATAGCATGTCGTCTAAAATATGACATAAAAGTCATACTATAGTATGTCGTCTAAAATATGACATAAAAGTCATACTATAGTATGTCGTCTAAAATATGATATAAAAGTCATACTATAGCATGTCGTCTAAAATATGATATAAAAGTCATACTATAGTATGTCGTCTAAAATATGACATAAAAGTCATACTATAGTATGTCGTCTAAAATATGATATAAAAGTCATACTATAGCATGTCGTCTAAAATATGATATAAAAGTCATACTATAGTATGTCGTCTAAAATATGACATAAAAGTCATACTATAGTATGTCGTCTAAAATATGATAAAAAAGTCATACTATAGCATGTCATCTAAAATATGATAAAAAAAAGTCATACTATAGCATGTCATCTAAAATATGATAAAAAAAAGTCATACTATAGCATGTCATCTAAAATATGATAAAAAAAAGTCATACTATAGCATGTCATCTAAAATATGATAAAAAAAAGTCATACTATAGCATGTCGTCTAAAATATGACATAAAAGTCATACTATAGTATGTCGTCTAAAATATGATATAAAAGTCATACTATAGCATGTCGTCTAAAATATGATATAAAAGTCATACTATAGTATGTCGTCTAAAATATGACATAAAAGTCATACTATAGTATGTCGTCTAAAATATGATATAAAAGTCATACTATAGCATGTCATCTAAAATATGATAAAAAAAAGTCATACTATAGCATGTCATCTAAAATATGATCAAAAAGTCATTCTACAGCATGTCATCTAAAACATGACAAAAAGTCATACTATAGCATGTCATCTAAAATATGATAAAAAAAGTCATACTATAGCATGTCATCTAAAATATGATAAAAAAAAAGTCATACTATAGCATGTCATCTAAAATATGATAAAAAAAAGTCATACTATAGCATGTCATCTAAAATATGAAAAAAAGTCATACTATAGCATGTCATCTAAAATATGAAAAAAGTCATATTATAGGATGTCGTCTAAAATATGATCAAAAAGTCATACTATAGCATGTCATCTAAAATATGAAAAAAAGTCATACTATAGCATGTCGTCTAAAATATGTTAAAAAAAAGTCATACTATAGCATGTCATCTAAAATATGAAAAAAGTCATATTATAGGATGTCGTCTAAAATTATGATATAAAAGTCATACTATAGCATGTCGTCTAAAATATGAAAAAAGTCATACTATAGCATGTCGTCTAAAATATGTTAAAAAAAAGTCATACTATAGCATGTCGTCTAAAATATGATCAAAAAGTCACACTATAGCATGTCGTCTAAAATATTTTAAAAATGTCATACTATAGCATGTCGTCTAAAATATGACATAAAAGTCATACTATAGCATGTCGTCTAAAATATGACATAAAAGTCATACTATAGTATGTCGTCTAAAATATGATCAAAAAGTCACACTATAGCATGTCGTCTAAAATATTTTAAAAATGTCATACTATAGCATGTCATCTAAAATATGACATAAAAGTCATACTATAGCATGTCGTCTAAAATATGACATAAAAGTCATACTATAGTATGTCGTCTAAAATATGACATAAAAGTCATACTATAGTATGTCGTCTAAAATATGATATAAAAGTCATACTATAGCATGTCGTCTAAAATATGACATAAAAGTCATACTATAGTATGTCGTCTAAAATATGATATAAAAGTCATACTATAGCATGTCGTCTAAAATATGACATAAAAGTCATACTATAGCATGTCGTCTAAAATATGATAAAAAAGTCATACTATAGCATGTCGTCTAAAATATGACATAAAAGTCATACTATAGCATGTCGTCTAAAATATGATAAAAAAGTCACACTATAGCATGTCGTCTAAAATATGATAAAAAAGTCATACTATAGTATGTCGTCTAAAATATGATAAAAAAGTCATACTATAGCATGTCGTCTAAAATATGATAAAAAAGTCATACTATAGCATGTCGTCTAAAATATGATAAAAAAGTCATACTATAGCATGTCGTCTAAAATATGTTAAAAAAAAGTCATACTATAGCATGTCGTCTAAAATATGATCAAAAAGTCACACTATAGCATGTCGTCTAAAATATTTTAAAAATGTCATACTATAGCATGTCGTCTAAATATGACATAAAAGTCATACTATAGCATGTCGTCTAAAATATGACATAAAAGTCATACTATAGTATGTCGTCTAAAATATGATATAAAAGTCATACTATAGCATGTCGTCTAAAAATATGACATAAAAGTCATACTATAGCATGTCGTCTAAAATATGATAAAAAAGTCATACTATAGCATGTCGTCTAAAATATGACATAAAAGTCATACTATAGCATGTCGTCTAAAATATGATAAAAAAGTCACACTATAGCATGTCGTCTAAAATATGATAAAAAAGTCATACTATAGTATGTCGTCTAAAATATGATAAAAAAGTCATACTATAGCATGTCGTCTAAAATATGATAAAAAAGTCATACTATAGTATGTCATCTAAAATATGATAAAAAAGTCATACTATAGCATGTCATCTAAAATATGACATAAAGTCATACTATAGCATGTCGTCTAAAATATGACATAAAAGTCATACTATAGTATGTCATCTAAAATATGATCAAAAAGTCATACCATAGCATGTCATCTAAAATATGATAAAAAAGTCATACTATAGTATGTCATCTAAAATATGATAAAAAAGTCATACTATAGTTTGTCATCTAAAATATGATAAAAAAGTCATACCATAGCATGTCGTCTAAAATATGATAAAAAAGTCATACTATAGCATGTCGGTCTAAAATATGATCAAAAAGTCATACCATAGCATGTCATCTAAAATATGATAAAAAAGTCATACTATAGTATGTCATCTAAAATATGATCAAAAAGTCATACCATAGCATGTCATCTAAAATATGATAAAAAAGTCATACTATAGTATGTCATCTAAAATATGATAAAAAAGTCATACCATAGCATGTCGTCTAAAATATGATAAAAAAGTCATACTATAGCATGTCGTTCTAAAATATGAAAAAAAGTCATACTGTAGCATGTCGTCGAAAATATGATATAAAAGTCATACTATAGCATGTCGTCTAAAATATGATATAAAAGTCATACTATAGCATGTCGTCTAAAATATGACATAAAAGTCATAGTATAGCATGTCGTCTAAAATATGAAATAAAAGTCATACTATAGCATGTCGTCTAAAATATGATATAAAAGTCATACTATAGCATGTCGTCTAAAATATGAAATAAAAGTCATACTATAGCATGTCGTCTAAAATATGACATAAAAGTCATACTATAGTATGTCGTCTAAAATATGATATAAAAGTCATACTATAGCATGTCGTCTAAAATATGATATAAAAGTCATACTATAGTATGTCGTCTAAAATATGACATAAAAGTCATACTATAACATGTCGTCTAAAATATGATAAAAAAGTCATTCTACAGCATGTCATCTAAAACATGACAAAAAGTCATACTATAGCATGTCATCTAAAATATGATAAAAAAAAGTCATACTATAGCATGTCATCTAAAATATGATAAAAAAAGTCATACTATAGCATGTCATCTAAAATATGATAAAAAAAAGTCATACTATAGCATGTCATCTAAAATATGAAAAAAAGTAATACTATAGCATGTCATCTAAAATATGAAAAAAGTCATATTATAGGATGTCGTCTAAAATATGATCAAAAAGTCATACTATAGCATGTCATCTAAAATATGAAAAAAAGTCATACTATAGCATGTCGTCTAAAATATGATCAAAAAGTCATTCTACAGCATGTCATCTAAAACATGACAAAAAGTCATACTATAGCATGTCATCTAAAATATGATAAAAAAAAGTCATACTATAGCATGTCATCTAAAATATGATAAAAAAAGTCATACTATAGCATGTCATCTAAAATATGATAAAAAAGTCATTCTACAGCATGTCATCTAAAACATGACAAAAAGTCATACTATAGCATGTCATCTAAAATATGATAAAAAAAAGTCATACTATAGCATGTCATCTAAAATATGATAAAAAAAGTCATACTATAGCATGTCATCTAAAATATGATAAAAAAAAGTCATACTATAGCATGTCATCTAAAATATGAAAAAAAGTCATACTATAGCATGTCATCTAAAATATGATAAAAAAAAGTCATACTATAGCATGTCATCTAAAATATGATAAAAAAAGTCATACTATAGCATGTCATCTAAAATATGATAAAAAAAAGTCATACTATAGCATGTCATCTAAAATATGAAAAAAAGTCATACTATAGCATGTCGTCTAAAATATGTTAAAAAAAAGTCATACTATAGCATGTCATCTAAAATATGATTAAAAAAAGTCATACTATAGCATGTCATCTAAAATATGATAAAAAAAGTCATACTATAGCATGTCATCTAAAATATGATAAAAAAAAGTCATACTATAGCATGTCATCTAAAATATGAAAAAAAGTCATACTATAGCATGTCATCTAAAATATGAAAAAAGTCATATTATAGGATGTCGTCTAAAATATGATCAAAAAGTCATACTATAGCATGTCGTCTAAAATATGAAAAAAGTCATACTATAGCATGTCATCTAAAATATGAAAAAAAGTCATACTATAGCATGTCGTCTAAAATATGTTAAAAAAAAGTCATACTATAGCATGTCATCTAAAATATGAAAAAAAGTTATATTACAGGATGTCGTCTAAAATAAGATCAAAAAGTCATACTATAGCATGTCGTCTAAAATATGAAAAAAGTCATACTATAGCATGTCATCTAAAATATGATAAAAAAGTCATACTATAGTATGTCATCTAAAATATGATCAAAAAGTCATACCATAGCATGTCATCTAAAATATGATAAAAAAGTCATACTATAGTATGTCATCTAAAATATGATAAAAAAGTCATACTATAGCATGTCATCTAAAATATGATCAAAAAGTCATACTATAGCATGTCGTCTAAAATATGATATAAAAGTCATACTATAGCATGTCGTCTAAAATATGATATAAAAGTCATACTATAGTATGTCGTCTAAAATGTGATATAAAAGTCATACTGTAGCATGTCGTCGAAAATATGATATAAAAGTCATACTATAGCATGTCGTCTAAAATATGATATAAAAGTCATACTATAGTATGTCATCTAAAATATGATCAAAAAGTCATACCATAGCATGTCATCTAAAATATGATAAAAAAGTCATACTATAGCATGTCATCTAAAATATGATCAAAAAGTCATACTATAGCATGTCGTCTAAAATATGAAAAAAAGTCATACTGTAGCATGTCGTCGAAAATATGATATAAAAGTCATACTATAGCATGTCATCTAAAATATGATATAAAAGTCATACTATAGCATGTCGTCTAAAATATGACATAAAAGTCATAGTATAGCATGTCGTCTAAAATATGAAATAAAAGTCATACTATAGCATGTCGTCTAAAATATGATATAAAAGTCATACTATAGCATGTCGTCTAAAATATGAAATAAAAGTCATACTATAGCATGTCGTCTAAAATATGACATAAAAGTCATACTATAGTATGTCGTCTAAAATATGACATAAAAGTCATACTATAGTATGTCGTCTAAAATATGATATAAAAGTCATACTATAGCATGTCGTCTAAAATATGATATAAAAGTCATACTATAGTATGTCGTCTAAAATATGACATAAAAGTCATACTATAACATGTCGTCTAAAATATGATAAAAAAGTCATTCTACAGCATGTCATCTAAAACATGACAAAAAAAGTCATACTATAGCATGTCATCTAAAATATGATAAAAAAAAGTCATACTATAGCATGTCATCTAAAATATGAAAAAAAGTCATACTATAGCATGTCATCTAAAATATGAAAAAAGTCATATTATAGGATGTCGTCTAAAATATGATCAAAAAGTCATACTATAGCATGTCATCTAAAATATGAAAAAAAGTCATACTATAGCATGTCGTCTAAAATATGATCAAAAAGTCATTCTACAGCATGTCATCTAAAACATGACAAAAAGTCATACTATAGCATGTCATCTAAAATATGATAAAAAAAGTCATACTATAGCATGTCATCTAAAATATGATAAAAAAAAGTCATACTATAGCATGTCATCTAAAATATGAAAAAAAGTCATACTATAGCATGTCATCTAAAATATGAAAAAAGTCATATTATAGGATGTCGTCTAAAATATGATCAAAAAGTCATACTATAGCATGTCATCTAAAATATGAAAAAAAGTCATACTATAGCATGTCGTCTAAAATATGTTAAAAAAAAGTCATACTATAGCATGTCATCTAAAATATGAAAAAAAGTTATATTACAGGATGTCGTCTAAAATAAGATCAAAAAGTCATACTATAGCATGTCGTCTAAAATATGAAAAAAGTCATACTATAGCATGTCGTCTAAAATATGTTAAAAAAAAGTCATACTATAGCATGTCGTCTAAAATATTTTAAAAATGTCATACTATAGCATGTCGTCTAAAATATGATCAAAAAGTCATACTATAGCATGTCATCTAAAATATGATCAAAAAGTCATACTATAGCATGTCGTCTATAATATGAAAAAAAGTTATATTATAGCATATCGTCTAAAATATGATATAAAAGTCATACTATAGCATGTTGTCTAAAATATGATAAAAAGTCATACTATAGCATGTCGTCTAAAATATGATAAAAAAGTCACACTATAGCATGTCGTCTAAAATATTATAAAAAAGTCATGCTATAGTATGTCGTCTTAAATATGTTAAAAAAAGTCATACTATAGTATGTCGTCTAAAAATGATCAAAATGTCATACGATAGCATGTCGTCTATAATATGAAAAAAAGTTATATTATAGCATGTCGTCTAAAATATGATATAAAAGTCAAACTATAGCATGTCGTCTATAATATGAAAAAAAGTTATATTATAGCATGTCGTCTAAAATATGATAAAAAAGTCAAACTATAGCATGTCGTCTAAAATATGATAAAAAAGTCATACTATTGCATGTCGTCTAAAATATGATCAAAAAGTCATATTATAGCATGTCGTCTAAAATATGAAAAAAAGTCATACTATAGTATGTCGTCTTAAATATGTTAAAAAAAGTCATACTATAGTATGTCGTCTAAAATATGATAAAAAAGTCATACTATTGCATGTCGTCTAAAATATGAAAAAAAGTCATACTATAGTATGTCGTCTTAAATATGTTAAAAAAAAGTCATACTATAGTATGTCGTCTAAAAATGATCAAAAAGTCATACTATAGCATGTCGTCTAAAATATGATAAAAAAGTCATACTATAGCATGTCATCTAAAATATGATAAAAAAGTCATACTATAGCATGTCATCTAAAATATGATAAAAAAAGTCATACTATAGCATGTCGTCTATAATATGAAAAAAAGTTATATTATAGCGTGTCGTCTAAAATATGAAAAAAGTCATACTATAGCATGTCGTCTAAAATATTTTAAAAATGTCATACTATAGCATGTCGTCTAAAATATGTTAAAAAAAAGTCATACTATAGCATGTCGTCTAAAATATGATCAAAAAGTCACACTATAGCATGTCGTCTAAAATATTTTAAAAATGTCATACTATAGCATGTCGTCTAAAATATGATATAAAAGTCATACTATAGCATGTCGTCTAAAATATGATAAAAAAGTCAAACTATAGCATGTCGTCTAAAATATGATAAAAAAGTCACACTATAGCATGTAGTCTAAAATATGATCAAAAAGTCATACCATAGCATGTCATCTAAAATATGATAAAAAAGTCATACTATAGTATGTCATCTAAAATATGATCAAAAAGTCATACCATAGCATGTCATCTAAAATATGATAAAAAAAGTCATACTATAGTATGTCATCTAAAATATGATCAAAAAGTCATACCATAGCATGTCATCTAAAATATGATAAAAAAGTCATACTATAGCATGTCATCTAAAATATGATCAAAAAGTCATACTATAGCATGTCGTCTAAAATATGAAAAAAAGTCATACTGTAGCATGTCGTCGAAAATATGATATAAAAGTCATACTATAGCATGTCGTCTAAAATATGATATAAAAGTCATACTATAGCATGTCGTCTAAAATATGACATAAAAGTCATACTATAGTATGTCGTCTAAAATGTGATATAAAAGTCATACTATAGCATGTCGTCTAAAATATGAAATAAAAGTCATACTATAGCATGTCGTCTAAAATATGATATAAAAGTCATACTATAGCATGTCGTCTAAAATATGAAATAAAAGTCATACTATAGCATGTCGTCTAAAATATGACATAAAAGTCATACTATAGTATGTCGTCTAAAATATGACATAAAAGTCATACTATAGTATGTCGTCTAAAATATGATATAAAAGTCATACTATAGCATGTCGTCTAAAATATGATATAAAAGTCATACTATAGTATGTCGTCTAAAATATGACATAAAAGTCATACTATAGTATGTCGTCTAAAATATGATATAAAAGTCATACTATAGCATGTCGTCTAAAATATGATATAAAAGTCATACTATAGTATGTCGTCTAAAATATGACATAAAAGTCATACTATAGTATGTCGTCTAAAATATGATAAAAAAGTCATACTATAGCATGTCATCTAAAATATGATAAAAAAAAGTCATACTATAGCATGTCATCTAAAATATGATAAAAAAAAGTCATACTATAGCATGTCATCTAAAATATGATAAAAAAAAGTCATACTATAGCATGTCATCTAAAATATGATAAAAAAAAGTCATACTATAGCATGTCGTCTAAAATATGACATAAAAGTCATACTATAGTATGTCGTCTAAAATATGATATAAAAGTCATACTATAGCATGTCGTCTAAAATATGATATAAAAGTCATACTATAGTATGTCGTCTAAAATATGACATAAAAGTCATACTATAGTATGTCGTCTAAAATATGATATAAAAGTCATACTATAGCATGTCATCTAAAATATGATAAAAAAAAGTCATACTATAGCATGTCATCTAAAATATGATCAAAAAGTCATTCTACAGCATGTCATCTAAAACATGACAAAAAGTCATACTATAGCATGTCATCTAAAATATGATAAAAAAAGTCATACTATAGCATGTCATCTAAAATATGATAAAAAAAAGTCATACTATAGCATGTCATCTAAAATATGATAAAAAAAAGTCATACTATAGCATGTCATCTAAAATATGAAAAAAAGTCATACTATAGCATGTCATCTAAAATATGAAAAAAGTCATATTATAGGATGTCGTCTAAAATATGATCAAAAAGTCATACTATAGCATGTCATCTAAAATATGAAAAAAAGTCATACTATAGCATGTCGTCTAAAATATGTTAAAAAAAAGTCATACTATAGCATGTCATCTAAAATATGAAAAAAAGTTATATTACAGGATGTCGTCTAAAATAAGATCAAAAAGTCATACTATAGCATGTCGTCTAAAATATGAAAAAAGTCATACTATAGCATGTCGTCTAAAATATGTTAAAAAAAAGTCATACTATAGCATGTCGTCTAAAATATGATCAAAAAGTCACACTATAGCATGTCGTCTAAAATATTTTAAAAATGTCATACTATAGCATGTCGTCTAAAATATGACATAAAAGTCATACTATAGCATGTCGTCTAAAATATGACATAAAAGTCATACTATAGTATGTCGTCTAAAATATGATCAAAAAGTCACACTATAGCATGTCGTCTAAAATATTTTAAAAATGTCATACTATAGCATGTCATCTAAAATATGACATAAAAGTCATACTATAGCATGTCGTCTAAAATATGACATAAAAGTCATACTATAGTATGTCGTCTAAAATATGACATAAAAGTCATACTATAGTATGTCGTCTAAAATATGATATAAAAGTCATACTATAGCATGTCGTCTAAAATATGACATAAAAGTCATACTATAGTATGTCGTCTAAAATATGATATAAAAGTCATACTATAGCATGTCGTCTAAAATATGACATAAAAGTCATACTATAGCATGTCGTCTAAAATATGATAAAAAAGTCATACTATAGCATGTCGTCTAAAATATGACATAAAAGTCATACTATAGCATGTCGTCTAAAATATGATAAAAAAGTCACACTATAGCATGTCGTCTAAAATATGATAAAAAAGTCATACTATAGTATGTCGTCTAAAATATGATAAAAAAGTCATACTATAGCATGTCGTCTAAAATATGATAAAAAAGTCATACTATAGCATGTCGTCTAAAATATGATAAAAAAGTCATACTATAGCATGTCGTCTAAAATATGTTAAAAAAAAGTCATACTATAGCATGTCGTCTAAAATATGATCAAAAAGTCACACTATAGCATGTCGTCTAAAATATTTTAAAAATGTCATACTATAGCATGTCGTCTAAAATATGACATAAAAGTCATACTATAGCATGTCGTCTAAAATATGACATAAAAGTCATACTATAGTATGTCGTCTAAAATATGATATAAAAGTCATACTATAGCATGTCGTCTAAAATATGACATAAAAGTCATACTATAGCATGTCGTCTAAAATATGATAAAAAAGTCATACTATAGCATGTCGTCTAAAATATGACATAAAAGTCATACTATAGCATGTCGTCTAAAATATGATAAAAAAGTCACACTATAGCATGTCGTCTAAAATATGATAAAAAAGTCATACTATAGTATGTCGTCTAAAATATGATAAAAAAGTCACACTATAGCATGTCGTCTAAAATATGATAAAAAAGTCATACTATAGTATGTCGTCTAAAATATGATAAAAAAGTCATACTATAGCATGTCGTCTAAAATATGATAAAAAAGTCATACTATAGTATGTCATCTAAAATATGATAAAAAAGTCATACTATAGCATGTCATCTAAAATATGACATAAAGTCATACTATAGCATGTCGTCTAAAATATGACATAAAAGTCATACTATAGTATGTCATCTAAAATATGATCAAAAAGTCATACCATAGCATGTCATCTAAAATATGATAAAAAAGTCATACTATAGTATGTCATCTAAAATATGATAAAAAAGTCATACTATAGTTTGTCATCTAAAATATGATAAAAAAGTCATACCATAGCATGTCGTCTAAAATATGATAAAAAAGTCATACTATAGCATGTCGTCTAAAATATGATCAAAAAGTCATACCATAGCATGTCATCTAAAATATGATAAAAAAGTCATACTATAGTATGTCATCTAAAATATGATCAAAAAGTCATACCATAGCATGTCATCTAAAATATGATAAAAAAGTCATACTATAGTATGTCATCTAAAATATGATAAAAAAGTCATACCATAGCATGTCGTCTAAAATATGATAAAAAAGTCATACTATAGCATGTCGTCTAAAATATGAAAAAAAGTCATACTGTAGCATGTCGTCGAAAATATGATATAAAAAGTCATACTATAGCATGTCGTCTAAAATATGATATAAAAGTCATACTATAGCATGTCGTCTAAAATATGACATAAAAGTCATAGTATAGCATGTCGTCTAAAATATGAAATAAAAGTCATACTATAGCATGTCGTCTAAAATATGATATAAAAGTCATACTATAGCATGTCGTCTAAAATATGAAATAAAAGTCATACTATAGCATGTCGTCTAAAATATGACATAAAAGTCATACTATAGTATGTCGTCTAAAATATGATATAAAAGTCATACTATAGCATGTCGTCTAAAATATGATATAAAAGTCATACTATAGTATGTCGTCTAAAATATGACATAAAAGTCATACTATAACATGTCGTCTAAAATATGATAAAAAAGTCATTCTACAGCATGTCATCTAAAACATGACAAAAAGTCATACTATAGCATGTCATCTAAAATATGATAAAAAAAAGTCATACTATAGCATGTCATCTAAAATATGATAAAAAAAGTCATACTATAGCATGTCATCTAAAATATGATAAAAAAAAGTCATACTATAGCATGTCATCTAAAATATGAAAAAAAGTAATACTATAGCATGTCATCTAAAATATGAAAAAGTCATATTATAGGATGTCGTCTAAAATATGATCAAAAAGTCATACTATAGCATGTCATCTAAAATATGAAAAAAAGTCATACTATAGCATGTCGTCTAAAATATGATCAAAAAGTCATTCTACAGCATGTCATCTAAAACATGACAAAAAGTCATACTATAGCATGTCATCTAAAATATGATAAAAAAAGTCATACTATAGCATGTCATCTAAAATATGATAAAAAAAAGTCATACTATAGCATGTCATCTAAAATATGAAAAAAAGTCATACTATAGCATGTCATCTAAAATATGAAAAAAGTCATATTATAGGATGTCGTCTAAAATATGATCAAAAAGTCATACTATAGCATGTCATCTAAAATATGAAAAAAAGTCATACTATAGCATGTCGTCTAAAATATGTTAAAAAAAAGTCATACTATAGCATGTCATCTAAAATATGAAAAAAAGTTATATTACAGGATGTCGTCTAAAATAAGATCAAAAAGTCATACTATAGCATGTCGTCTAAAATATGAAAAAAGTCATACTATAGCATGTCATCTAAAATATGATAAAAAAGTCATACTATAGTATGTCATCTAAAATATGATCAAAAAGTCATACCATAGCATGTCATCTAAAATATGATAAAAAAGTCATACTATAGTATGTCATCTAAATATGATAAAAAAGTCATACTATAGCATGTCATCTAAATATGATCAAAAAGTCATACTATAGCATGTCGTCTAAAATATGATATAAAAGTCATACTATAGCATGTCGTCTAAAATATGATATAAAAGTCATACTATAGTATGTCGTCTAAAATGTGATATAAAAGTCATACTGTAGCATGTCGTCGAAAATATGATATAAAAGTCATACTATAGCATGTCGTCTAAAATATGATATAAAAGTCATACTATAGTATGTCATCTAAAATATGATCAAAAAGTCATACCATAGCATGTCATCTAAAATATGATAAAAAAGTCATACTATAGCATGTCATCTAAAATATGATCAAAAAGTCATACTATAGCATGTCGTCTAAAATATGAAAAAAAGTCATACTGTAGCATGTCGTCGAAAATATGATATAAAAGTCATACTATAGCATGTCATCTAAAATATGATATAAAAGTCATACTATAGCATGTCGTCTAAAATATGACATAAAAGTCATAGTATAGCATGTCGTCTAAAATATGAAATAAAAGTCATACTATAGCATGTCGTCTAAAATATGATATAAAAGTCATACTATAGCATGTCGTCTAAAATATGAAATAAAAGTCATACTATAGCATGTCGTCTAAAATATGACATAAAAGTCATACTATAGTATGTCGTCTAAAATATGACATAAAAGTCATACTATAGTATGTCGTCTAAAATATGATATAAAAGTCATACTATAGCATGTCGTCTAAAATATGATATAAAAGTCATACTATAGTATGTCGTCTAAAATATGACATAAAAGTCATACTATAACATGTCGTCTAAAATATGATAAAAAAGTCATTCTACAGCATGTCATCTAAAACATGACAAAAAAAGTCATACTATAGCATGTCATCTAAAATATGATAAAAAAAAGTCATACTATAGCATGTCATCTAAAATATGAAAAAAAGTCATACTATAGCATGTCATCTAAAATATGAAAAAAGTCATATTATAGGATGTCGTCTAAAATTATGATCAAAAAGTCATACTATAGCATGTCATCTAAAATATGAAAAAAAGTCATACTATAGCATGTCGTCTAAAATATGATCAAAAAGTCATTCTACAGCATGTCATCTAAAACATGACAAAAAGTCATACTATAGCATGTCATCTAAAATATGATAAAAAAAGTCATACTATAGCATGTCATCTAAAATATGATAAAAAAAAGTCATACTATAGCATGTCATCTAAAATATGAAAAAAAGTCATACTATAGCATGTCATCTAAAATATGAAAAAAGTCATATTATAGGATGTCGTCTAAAATATGATCAAAAAGTCATACTATAGCATGTCATCTAAAATATGAAAAAAAGTCATACTATAGCATGTCGTCTAAAATATGTTAAAAAAAGTCATACTATAGCATGTCATCTAAAATATGAAAAAAAGTTATATTACAGGATGTCGTCTAAAATAAGATCAAAAAGTCATACTATAGCATGTCGTCTAAAATATGAAAAAAGTCATACTATAGCATGTCGTCTAAAATATGTTAAAAAAAAGTCATACTATAGCATGTCCGTCTAAAATATTTTAAAAATGTCATACTATAGCATGTCGTCTAAAATATGATCAAAAAGTCATACTATAGCATGTCATCTAAAATATGATCAAAAAGTCATACTATAGCATGTCGTCTATAATATGAAAAAAAGTTATATTATAGCATATCGTCTAAAATATGATATAAAAGTCATACTATAGCATGTTGTCTAAAATATGATAAAAAGTCATACTATAGCATGTCGTCTAAAATATGATAAAAAAGTCACACTATAGCATGTCGTCTAAAATATTATAAAAAAGTCATGCTATAGTATGTCGTCTTAAATATGTTAAAAAAAGTCATACTATAGTATGTCGTCTAAAAATGATCAAAATGTCATACGATAGCATGTCGTCTATAATATGAAAAAAAGTTATATTATAGCATGTCGTCTAAAATATGATATAAAAGTCAAACTATAGCATGTCGTCTATAATATGAAAAAAAGTTATATTATAGCATGTCGTCTAAAATATGATAAAAAAGTCAAACTATAGCATGTCGTCTAAAATATGATAAAAAAGTCATACTATTGCATGTCGTCTAAAATATGATCAAAAAGTCATATTATAGCATGTCGTCTAAAATATGAAAAAAAAGTCATACTATAGTATGTCGTCTTAAATATGTTAAAAAAAGTCATACTATAGTATGTCGTCTAAAATATGATAAAAAAGTCATACTATTGCATGTCGTCTAAAATATGAAAAAAAGTCATACTATAGTATGTCGTCTTAAATATGTTAAAAAAAGTCATACTATAGTATGTCGTCTAAAAATGATCAAAAAGTCATACTATAGCATGTCGTCTAAAATATGATAAAAAAGTCATACTATAGCATGTCATCTAAAATATGATAAAAAAGTCATACTATAGCATGTCATCTAAAATATGATAAAAAAAGTCATACTATAGCATGTCGTCTATAATATGAAAAAAAGTTATATTATAGCGTGTCGTCTAAAATATGAAAAAAGTCATACTATAGCATGTCGTCTAAAATATTTTAAAAATGTCATACTATAGCATGTCGTCTAAAATATGTTAAAAAAAAGTCATACTATAGCATGTCGTCTAAAATATGATCAAAAAGTCACACTATAGCATGTCGTCTAAAATATTTTAAAAATGTCATACTATAGCATGTCGTCTAAAATATGATATAAAAGTCATACTATAGCATGTCGTCTAAAATATGATAAAAAAGTCAAACTATAGCATGTCGTCTAAAATATGATAAAAAAGTCACACTATAGCATGTAGTCTAAAATATGATCAAAAAGTCATACCATAGCATGTCATCTAAAATATGATAAAAAAGTCATACTATAGTATGTCATCTAAAATATGATCAAAAAGTCATACCATAGCATGTCATCTAAAATATGATAAAAAAAGTCATACTATAGTATGTCATCTAAAATATGATCAAAAAGTCATACCATAGCATGTCATCTAAAATATGATAAAAAAGTCATACTATAGCATGTCATCTAAAATATGATCAAAAAGTCATACTATAGCATGTCGTCTAAAATATGAAAAAAAGTCATACTGTAGCATGTCGTCGAAAATATGATATAAAAGTCATACTATAGCATGTCGTCTAAAATATGACATAAAAGTCATAGTATAGCATGTCGTCTAAAATATGAAATAAAAGTCATACTATAGCATGTCGTCTAAAATATGATATAAAAGTCATACTATAGCATGTCGTCTAAAATATGAAATAAAAGTCATACTATAGCATGTCGTCTAAAATATGACATAAAAGTCATACTATAGTATGTCGTCTAAAATATGACATAAAAGTCATACTATAGTATGTCGTCTAAAATATGATATAAAAGTCATACTATAGCATGTCGTCTAAAATATGATATAAAAGTCATACTATAGTATGTCGTCTAAAATATGACATAAAAGTCATACTATAGCATGTCATCTAAAATATGATATAAAAGTCATACTATAGCATGTCATCTAAAATATGATAAAAAAAAGTCATACTATAGCATGTCATCTAAAATATGATCAAAAAGTCATTCTACAGCATGTCATCTAAAACATGACAAAAAGTCATACTATAGCATGTCATCTAAAATATGACAAAAAAAAGTCATACTATAGCATGTCATCTAAAATATGATAAAAAAAGTCATACTATAGCATGTCATCTAAAATATGATAAAAAAAAGTCATACTATAGCATGTCATCTAAAATATGAAAAAAAGTCATACTATAGCATGTCATCTAAAATATGAAAAAAGTCATATTATAGGATGTCGTCTAAAATATGATCAAAAAGTCATACTATAGCATGTCATCTAAAATATGAAAAAAAGTCATACTATAGCATGTCGTCTAAAATATGTTAAAAAAAAGTCATACTATAGCATGTCATCTAAAATATGAAAAAAAGTTATATTATAGGATGTCGTCTAAAATAAGATCAAAAAGTCATACTATAGCATGTCGTCTAAAATATGAAAAAAGTCATACTATAGCATGTCGTCTAAAATATGTTAAAAAAAAGTCATACTATAGCATGTCGTCTAAAATATGATCAAAAAGTCATACTATAGCATGTCATCTAAAATATGATCAAAAAGTCATACTATAGCATGTCGTCTATAATATGAAAAAAAGTTATATTATAGCATGTCGTCTAAAATATGATATAAAAGTCATACTATAGCATGTCGTCTAAAATATGATAAAAAAGTCAAACTATAGCATGTCGTCTAAAATATGATAAAAAAGTCACACTATAGCATGTAGTCTAAAATATGATCAAAAAGTCATACCATAGCATGTCATCTAAAATATGATAAAAAAGTCATACTATAGCATGTCGTCTAAAATATGATCAAAAAGTCATACCATAGCATGTCATCTAAAATATGATCAAAAAGTCATACCATAGCATGTCATCTAAAATATGATAAAAAAGTCATACTATAGTATGTCATCTAAAATATGATCAAAAAGTCATACCATAGCATGTCATCTAAAATATGATCAAAAAGTCATACCATAGCATGTCATCTAAAATATGATAAAAAAGTCATACTATAGTATGTCATCTAAAATATGATCAAAAAGTCATACCATAGCATGTCATCTAAAATATGATAAAAAAGTCATACTATAGCATGTCGTCTAAAATATGAAAAAAAGTCATACTGTAGCATGTCGTCGAAAATATGATATAAAAGTCATACTATAGCATGTCGTCTAAAATATGATATAAAAGTCATACTATAGCATGTCGTCTAAAATATGACATAAAAGTCATAGTATAGTATGTCGTCTAAAATGTGATATAAAAGTCATACTGTAGCATGTCGTCGAAAATATGATATAAAAGTCATACTATAGCATGTCGTCTAAAATATGATATAAAAGTCATACTATAGCATGTCATCTAAAATATGATAAAAAAGTCATACTATAGTATGTCATCTAAAATATGATCAAAAAGTCATACCATAGCATGTCATCTAAAATATGATAAAAAAGTCATACTATAGCATGTCATCTAAAATATGATCAAAAAGTCATACTATAGCATGTCGTCTAAAATATGAAAAAAAGTCATACTGTAGCATGTCGTCGAAAATATGATATAAAAGTCATACTATAGCATGTCGTCTAAAATATGATATAAAAGTCATACTATAGCATGTCGTCTAAAATATGACATAAAAGTCATAGTATAGCATGTCGTCTAAAATATGAAATAAAAGTCATACTATAGCATGTCGTCTAAAATATGATATAAAAGTCATACTATAGTATGTCGTCTAAAATATGACATAAAAGTCATAGTATAGCATGTCGTCTAAAATATGAAATAAAGTCATAGTATAGCATGTCGTCTAAAATATGATATAAAAGTCATACTATAGTATGTCGTCTAAAATATGACATAAAAGTCATACTATAGTATGTCGTCTAAAATATGACATAAAAGTCATACTATAGTATGTCGTCTAAAATATGATATAAAAGTCATACTATAGCATGTCGTCTAAAATATGATATAAAAGTCATACTATAGTATGTCGTCTAAAATATGACATAAAAGTCATACTATAGTATGTCGTCTAAAATATGATATAAAAGTCATACTATAGCATGTCGTCTAAAATATGATATAAAAGTCATACTATAGTATGTCGTCTAAATATGACATAAAAGTCATACTATAGTATGTCGTCTAAAATATGATATAAAAGTCATACTATAGCATGTCATCTAAAATATGATAAAAAAAAGTCATACTATAGCATGTCATCTAAAATATGATCAAAAAGTCATTCTACAGCATGTCATCTAAAATATGATAAAAAAAGTCATACTATAGCATGTCATCTAAAATATGATAAAAAAAGTCATACTATTGCATGTCATCTAAAATATGATAAAAAAAAGTCATACTATAGCATGTCATCTAAAATATGAAAAAAAGTCATACTATAGCATGTCATCTAAAATATGAAAAAAGTCATATTATAGGATGTCGTCTAAAATATGATCAAAAAGTCATACTATAGCATGTCATCTAAAATATGAAAAAAAGTCATACTATAGCATGTCGTCTAAAATATGTTAAAAAAAAAGTCATACTATAGCATGTCATCTAAAATATGAAAAAAAGTTATATTATAGGATGTCGTCTAAAATAAGATCAAAAAGTCATACTATAGCATGTCGTCTAAAATAGGAAAAAATCATACTATAGCATGTCGTCTAAAATATGTTAAAAAAAAGTCATACTATAGCATGTCGTCTTAAATATGTTAAAAAAAGTCATACTATAGCATGTCGTCTATAATATGAAAAAAAGTTATATTATAGCATATCGTCTAAAATATGATATAAAAGTCATACTATAGCATGTTGTCTAAAATATGATAAAAAAGTCACACTATAGCATGTCGTCTATAATATGAAAAAAAGTTATATTATAGCATATCGTCTAAAATATGATAAAAAGTCATACTATAGCATGTCGTCTAAAATATGATAAAAAAGTCACACTATAGCATGTCGTCTAAAATATTATAAAAAAGTCATACTATAGTATGTCGTCTTAAATATGTTAAAAAAAGTCATACTATAGTATGTCGTCTAAAAATGATCAAAATGTCATACGATAACGATAGCATGTCGTCTATAATATGAAAAAAAGTTATATTATAGCATGTCGTCTAAAATATGATATAAAAGTCATACTATAGCATGTCGTCTATAATATGAAAAAAAGTTATATTATAGCATGTCGTCTAAAATATGATAAAAAAGTCAAACTATAGCATGTCGTCTAAAATATGATAAAAAAGTCATACTATTGCATGTCGTCTAAAATATGATCAAAAAGTCATATTATAGCATGTCGTCTAAAATATGAAAAAAAGTCATACTATAGTATGTCGTCTTAAATATGTTAAAAAAAAGTCATACTATAGTATGTCGTCTAAAATATGATAAAAAAGTCATACTATTGCATGTCGTCTAAAATATGAAAAAAAGTCATACTATAGTATGTCGTCTTAAATATGTTAAAAAAAAGTCATACTATAGCATGTCGTCTAAAAATGATCAAAAAGTCATACTATAGCATGTCGTCTAAAGTATGACATAAAAGTCATACTATAGCATGTCGTCTAAAATATGATAAAAAAGTCATACTATAGCATGTCATCTAAATATGATAAAAAAGTCATACTATAGCATGTCATCTAAAATATGATAAAAAAAGTCATACTATAGCATGTCATCTAAAATATGTTAAAAAAAAGTCATACTATAGCATGTCATCTAAAATATGATCAAAAAGTCATACTATAGCATGTCGTATATAATATGAAAAAAAGTTATATTATAGCATGTCGTCTAAAATATGATATAAAAGTCATACTATAGCATGTCGTCTAAAATATGATAAAAAAGTCAAACTATAGCATGTCGTCTAAATATGATAAAAAAGTCACACTATAGCATGTAGTCTAAAATATTATAAAAAAGTCATACTATAGTATGTCGTCTTAAATATGTTAAAAAAAGTCATACTATAGTATGTCGTCTAAAAATGATCAAAAAGTCATACGATAGCATGTCGTCTAAAATATGACATAAAAGTCATACTATAGCATGTCATCTAAAATATGATAAAAAAGTCATACTATAGCATGTATTCTAAAATATGATTAAAAAGTCATACTATAGCATGTCGTTTCTAAAATATGATAAAAAAGTCACACTATAGCATGTCGTCTAAAATATGATAAAAAAGTCACACTATAGCATGTCGTCTAAAATATTATAAAAAAGTCACACTATAGCATGTCGTCTAAAATATTATAAAAAAGTCATACTATAGTATGTCGTCTTAAATATGTTAAAAAAAAGTCATACTATAGTATGTCGTCTAAAAATGATCAAAAAG
>NW_027185299.1:79914-84316 GCF_022577435.1 Embiotoca jacksoni | reverse complement strand
GAAACCAGAAGACTCTGAAAGGTTATCAAACCATTAATTTATCCTCTGTCGTCATGGAGACCACCGACCGGGGCGTGTCTTCGTCGTCACGGTAACAGTTATAAACACAGGGGTAACGTTATGGCGCTGTCACCGTTTTGGTTGAAATAAGTACGTTAGGTTTTTTCCATCAGGGAAGTCTGTTCGGCCATTTAACGATAAAAATAAACTTTACTGACGACATTTAAAGGGCCGCGAACACCCGACCGGCCGCTAGCTGCTCCTCTGCTTCCTGTCCTGCTCAGTGGCGCCCCCTGCTGCTGCCAGCGGCTCACTACAGAGCTCTCCTGCTCTGATTAAGTGGGACAATAGTTGCAAATCTGCTGGCGTGTTTGCTGACGAGTAAGGATCAGATCTGATCACCTCCTGGAGGAGTTATCTCCACTCAGCCGGGTCGTTGCTGCTGAATTGTCTCAGCAGCCTGGAAACCGTCCTCGTCTCACACATGAGAGACAACAGATCGCCGTCCAACCGAGAACGAGCTGCAGCTGTAATCATTTACAGGGTTCCTCCTCCACCGCGCGCCTCCTCCATCACAGATACAAGTGCTGCTGCAGAGGGAGAACCGGAGGAGGCGTGTCGGAGGCTCAGGGGGGGAACATGGTGATGCAGATCAAACTGCAGGAGGAGGAGGAGGGAGGGAGGAAGAGGAGGAGGAGGAGGGAGGAGGAGGGGGGGAAGAGAAGGAGGAGGAGGAGGGAGGGAGGAAGAGGAGGAGGGGGAAGAGGAGGAGGAGGGAGGAAGAGGAGGAGGGAGGAGGAGGAGGGAGGAAGAGGAGGAGGAGGGAGGAGGAGGGGGGAAGAGGAGGGAGGAGGAGGAGGGGGAGGGGGGGAAGAGGAGGAGGAGGAGGGAGGAAGAGGAGGGAGGAGGAGGGGGGGAGGAGGAGGAGGAATGAGGAGGAGGAGGGGGGAGGAAGAGGAGGAGGAGGAGGAGAGGGGGGGGAGGAAGAGGAGGAGGAGGGAGGAGGAGGAAGAGGAGGAGGAGGAGAGGGGGGGGGTTCCCACTTTCTTAATGTGTCTTTTGTTGTGTGTGTGTCAGCCTCACTTCCCCTCTCTCAGGATCCCTCCATTTCTGTTACCATGGGGACGGCATGCTTCTACCCCCCCCCCCCCCACCACCCCCCCACCCCCACCTCTCTTTTTCCCTCTCTTCTCCTTTACTCACTGGTTTCAGTGTTACCATGGCGACACATGTCTGTCTCCTCTGTGCCTGCTACCTGTTTCATATGCTGCCCTGTCTCTCTGTCTCTGTCTGTCTGTCTCTGTCTGTCTGTCTGTCTCTGTCTGTCTGTCTCTGTCTGTCTGTCTCTCCGTCTCTGTCTGTCTGTCTCTGGGTGTTTGTTGTCCTTGGTTTACCTTCCTTTGTTGACTCTTTGTTTGTTTATTTGTTTTGTGTGTCAGTCTCTCTGTCTGCCTGCCGTCCGTCCTTGCCTGTCTCTCTGTCTGTCTGTCTCTGTGTCCACCAGTCCCCCCCCACCCCCTCCTGTCCACCTCTCTCCCCCCCGTCTTTTCTTCCATCACCCGACTCCTGTGTTTGTTCTCACATCAAAACAGCCTCCATTGAATGTCACTGGGAACACAGAATAAAAAAGGAGGATTTAGGTAATTTTCACAGAAGGCAGCTGTTGCTATGGCGACACAACTTTTGGATTTGCCAGGGAGAGCTGGAGATGAATAGAGGAATGGAAAAGGAGAAAGGGAGAGAGGGGGGAGAGAGGGGGGGAGAGAGGGAGCAAGACAGGGAGAGAGGGGGGAGAGAGGGAGGAGAGAGGGAGCAAGACAGGGAGAGAGGGGGGAGAGAGGGAGCAAGACAGGGAGAGAGGGGGGAGAGAGGGAGCAAGACAGGGAGAGAGAGGGGAGAGAGGGGGGAGAGAGGGAGCAAGACAGGGAGAGAGGGGGGAGAGAGGGAGCAAGACAGGGAGAGAGAGGGGGGAGAGAGGGAGCAAGACAGGGAGAGAGGGGGGGAGAGAGGGAGCAAGACGGGGAGAGAGGGGAGAGAGGGAGCAAGACCGGGAGAGAGGGGGGAGAGAGGGGGGAGAGAGGGAGCAAGACAGGGAGAGAGGGGGGAGAGAGGGAGCAAGACAGGGAGAGAGAGGGGGAGAGAGGGGGGAGAGAGGGAGCAAGACAGGGAGAGAGGGGGGAGAGAGGGAGCAAGACAGGGAGAGAGAGGGGAGAGAGGGGGGGAGAGAGGGAGCAAGACAGGGAGAGAGGGGGGAGAGAGGGAGCAAGACCGGGAGAGAGGGGGGAGAGAGGGAGCAAGACAGGGAGAGAGAGGGGAGAGAGGGAGCAAGAAGGGGGGAGAGAGGGAGCAAGACCGGAAAGAGAGGGGGGGAGAGAGGGAGCAAGACCTGGAGAGAGGGGAGAGAGTGTTTGGCTGTGAGTTTTAATCCAGAACAGGAGGAGAGAAAGAAAACCAGAACCAAGGGTTCTGTAGAACTCATCAGATGTTTACCTTCTAGTGGGTAGGAGAGAGAGAGAGAGAGAGAGAGTGTGTGTGTGTGTGTGTGTGTGTGTGTGTGTGTGTGTGTGTGTGTGTGTGTGTGTGTGTGTGTGTGTGTGTGTGTGTGAACCCTCTCCATGAAGCTCTCAGCTGCTTCGTTCCTCCAGATTTAACCAGGAGAACCTCAATGTGAAGTCCAGAGGTCAGAATCTAGATTTAAACATCTTCCTCTTCAGAAACCTCCTTCTGGATCCCCCCCCCTCCCCCCCTTCCCCCCTCTTCCCCCCCCCCCCCTCTCTCTGCTTGCTAATGCATTTAGAAAAAACATTTTATTATAATATGCATTTGAATATTCACGTGGGGGGGGAGGGGGGCAGCCATCCTGTGTTGATGCAGAGCTGTGGGGGGGGGGGGGGGCTATTAATGAAGGAGGAGAAAGACAGAAAGAAAGACTCAGAGAACACAAGAGGAAGAGAAGGAGGAGGAGAAGAGGAAGAGCAGAGAAGGAAGAGGAGAGAAGAGAAGAGAAGGAGGAGGAGAGAAAAGAAGGAGGAGGAGAGAAGAGAAGGAGGAGGAGAGAAGAGAAGGAGGAGGAGAAGAGGAAGAGCAGATTATCAGTCAGCAGAGAATTGAATGAAATGGAGACAGAAGGAGAAAGTGAAGAAAGAAAAGGAGATTATGGAGCAACACAGAGGAGGACTGAACAAAGACAAAAGTCACAGAGAGAAAGGAGGAGCATTGAGAACTCCTGCAGGAGAGAAAGAAGGAGCACAAAGAACTCCTGCAGGAGAGAAAGGAGGAGAAACATGATGAAGGAGCCAGCAGAAAGAAAAGGAAGCAAACCCAGGGAACGGGGTGAAAGGTCACGACTGACACTGACACTACAGCACCTCCTCCTGCAACACTGGGGAGGAGGACCAAGTTGACAAATGTCAAAGTTTACATTTCATTAGAGGAGGCGGGGGGAGCCAGGGAGGGGATGGAGGGAGAGATGGAGGAGAACCAGGGGGAGGGATAGAAAGGAGGAAATGCCATGCATTCCATTAAGTGGGCAGAAAACCACAGAGAGGAGGGGAGGGGGGGGATACGGGAAATGGAGGAGGAGGAGATACCGGAGGGGGACCAGAGATCAGAGTACATGTGGACACACTGAGACAGTGAGGAGGAGGTGAGGAGGAGGTACTGAGACAGAAAAGAGGAGGTGGAGGCGGTGCTGAGACAGAAAGGAGGAGGTGCTGAGCTCGATTCATCTCTGTCCTGACCTTTGAAAAAGGAGTTCATGTTGGAAGAGGCAGCACTTAACATTCTTCCGGCCTCCATGTTTGTTCTGAAGTTGTGGAGGCGGAGCTTCAGTAGAGGCCCCGCCCTCTGCTGATCCCCACATTCCTCCTGTCCCTCTGAGATCAGCAGTGTTGCACACTTAGCTTCCAACCCTCCATCCTGCTGACTCCTCAGGTGTGACTCCTCAGGTGTGGCTCCTCAGGTGTAACTCCTCAGGTGTGACTCCTCAGGTGTGGCTCCTCAGGTGTGACTCCTCAGGTGTGACTCCTCATGTGTGACTCCTCAGGTGTGACTCCTCAGGTGTGGCTCCTCAGGTGTGACTCCTCAGGTGTGACTCCTCAGGTGTGACTCCTCATGTGTGACTCCTCAGGTGTGACTCCTCAGGTGTGGCTCCTCAGGTGTGACTCCTCATGTGTGACTCCTCAGGTGTGACTCCTCAGGTGTGACTCCTCAGGTGTGGCTCCTCAGGTGTGACTCCTCAGGTGTGACTCCTCATGTGTGACTCCTCATGTGTGACTCCTCAGGTGTGACTCCTCATGTGTGACTCCTCAGGTGTGACTCCTCAGGTGTGACTCCTCATGTGTGACTCCTCATGTGTGACTCCTCAGGTGTGACTCCTCAGGTGTGACTCCTCAGGTGTGAC
>NW_027185299.1:67414-69914 GCF_022577435.1 Embiotoca jacksoni | reverse complement strand
AAACATGCTGCTGTAAACACGCAGCTGTAAACATGCTGCTGTAAACACACAGCTGTAAACATGCCGCTGTAAAACACGCTGCTGTAAACACGCAGCTGTAAACATGCTGCTGTAAACACGCTGCTGTAAACATGCTGCTGTAAACACGCAGCTGTAAACATGCTGCTGTAAACATGCTGCTGTAAACATGCTGCTGTAAACACGCAGCTGTAAACATGCTGCTGTAAACACACAGCTGTAAACACGCCGCTGTAAACACGCTGCTGTAAACACGCAGCTGTAAACATGCTGCTGTAAACACGCAGCTGTAAACATGCTGCTGTAAACACGCTGCTGTAAACACGCAGCTGTAAACATGCTGCTGTAAACACGCTGCTGTAAACACGCAGCTGTAAACATGCTGCTGTAAACACACAGCTGTAAACACGCTGCTGTAAACACGCAGCTGTAAACATGCTGCTGTAAACACACAGCTGTAAACATGCTGCTGTAAACACGCTGCTGTAAACACGCAGCTGTAAACATGCTGCTGTAAACACACAGCTGTAAACATGCTGCTGTAAACACGCAGCTGTAAACACGCAGCTGTAAACATGCTGCTGTAAACATGCTGCTGTAAACACGCAGCTGTAAACATGCTGCTGTAAACACGCTGCTGTAAACATGCTGCTGTAAACATGCTGCTGTAAACATGCTGCTGCTGTAAACATGCAGCTGTAAACATGCTGCTGTAAACATGCTGCTGCTGTAAACACACAGCTGTAAACATGCTGCTGTAAACACGCAGCTGTAAACATGCTGCTGCAAACATGCAGCTGCTTTGAAAAATCAGCATCAGTTGGATGAAGTCAGTGTTCTTTTAGTGCCGTCATCGAACCGGATCACCTTCGTTCTGCCCAGTCAGCAGATTCATCAGAGATCACTTTTATAGAAGTATTTTCCCAAAGATAAACTTCAGCTAGTCATCAGGGCAGAGAGAGTCTCGGTCCCCCCGACACAAATACTTCTAATATGTGGAGTTCACAAATAGAAGAGATAAATTAATTCACAGTTTAATGCAGTAACAGAACTGAGTTCTCAGAACCACACATCACTGAACAGAAAATAATCCAACGATTTGACTGCTCTTTACGTCTTTGTGCTAAATTATGATTTTTAACTCATTTTATTTAAATCAGGATGACTGAACATTGAAAACTGAATATTGCTTTAACATATCGTTGCTGAATTAACCAACAGGCTGGGAGTACAGAGGCTCCCTGAACCATCACTGCACGTCCCAGACTGAAAACACACACAGACCTGAAAGGGCTTCTTTTTTTTTTCTTCATATTTTACTTTCTTTGCAGAGCCACGATCAGACGTTCAAAGTGTGCAGCAGCCGAGGTATCTCTCGCTGACATCAGAGGGAAAAAAGATGATGAATGTTGAATGCAGCTCCGCTCTGAAGTTCTGACAGAAAACGGCCTCCAACGCAGTGCAGCTCTGTAATATGTGCAGGAGGAACGTCAGACTTCTCATGCAGCCAATGGAACCCAAAACGCAAATGACGTGTTTCTATCAGCGGCGTTGAAGGAAGGTGTCAACCATCAGTGAGGTCATCAACCATCAGTGAGGTCATCAACCATCAGTGATGTCATCAACCATCAGTGAGGTCATCAACCATCAGTGATGTCATCGTTGGTTTGTGAATGTTATGAATCCTCCAGTTCAGATTCTGTCCGTCACCATCTTGCTAGTTCGGAGCGGTTTGGAGCAGGAAGTGACCATATTTGGACGAGCTGGGGGAGGAGCCAGCGGTGGATCTGACAGATCTGATCGGAAACCTGACGATAATACGTCCCGCCCACCGATAGCTGTAACCTGACTGCACCACAGGCCTGTCAATCAAACAGACACGCCCCCAAAAACAGGTGTTCTTGAATCTTCTTTTCTAATGAATGAGGGATTATTTTCAGATGGACCTCCAGAAAACTAATAAGAAGGAGTGACTTTAGCTAACAACACCGAGATAACTGATGGACACATTTTATTCACTTTGGATTTGATGAGAGAAGTTGAATGGGAGTCTATGGAGCCGGAGGCTTTTTGGAGACGACCTCTAGTGGCACTCGCTGGTATTGCAGCTGAAGACACTTCTGGATCAGAACCATTTTACAGACCTGAAGCTACGAACTCTTTTAGAAACAGTCTGATGTTTGCATTCAGGAAGTGATTTCTGTTTTGTATGTTTTACCGTGCCTTTGTGTGTCGGAGATGTTTCATGTCTTCAAGATGGAAATCGAGGACTTCACTCTGCGTGCCGTCTGCATCCACTTTACACAGCAGCAGGCCACAGTTCCCACTAAACATCCTCCTGCAGACCGTCTTCACCTCCTCACAGCAGACAGCTTTTTACTTTTACATCCAGCTGCTTGTTGAGTTCAGCCTGGTTCTTGTTCAGCAGTAACTGCTGTGACTCTGAAAGTCTCTAAGTTATTAACAATCAGATTAAACCGTA
>NW_027185299.1:40000-44814 GCF_022577435.1 Embiotoca jacksoni | reverse complement strand
CGTTGTGATTAGAAACTCGAAGAGCTTCAGTCCAGAACCACTCGGTCGGGTCAGAACTCCCCGATGGACGTGTTTGGTGTGAAGCTCTTCTCTGACCTCCGGTCTTCTGACCGGACTGCCTTTTTTAAAAACGCCGACGACATTCAGAGTGACGGGTGGAGAACCGACGGCTCTCTGAGCTCTGCTGGAAACGGACGAGTTCTAACATATCAAAGTGAAGGTACGGACGGGTCTCTGTGTACGCTGGGTTCAGAACATCTGCTGGTGTCCATGATGATGAGCTGTTAACTCCACATGTTTATCATTCAAGAAAAACAAATCAGATCAAATCAATGTTCTCATGAAGTCGTTCATGTTCCACTCTGACAGTTTCAGTGACTCCGGACTGGACTGGACCGGACCGCTCTTCACCTTCATGGTGACAATCATGCAAACTGCACCAGCATCGGTCTCTGAAACACTCTGAACCTGAAGGTACAAGGTTCCTCCATGAGTTCAAGGTTCCTCCATGAGTTCAAGGTTCTTCCATGAGTTCAAGGTTCCTCCATGAGTTCAAGGTTCTTCCATGAGTTCAAGGTTCCTCCATGAGTTCAAGGTTCCTCTGTGAGTTAAAGGTTCCTCCATGAGTTATAGGTTCCTCCATGAGTTAAAGGTTCCTCCTTGAGTTGAGTTAAAGGTTCCTCCTTGAGTTGAGTTAAAGGTTCCTCCATGAGTTAAAGGTTCCTCCATGAGTTATAGGTTCCTCCATGAGTTAAAGGTTCCTCCATGAGTTGAGATAAAGGTTCCTCCATGAGTTAAAGGTTCCACCATGAGTTGAGTTAAAGGTTCCTCCATGAGTTAAAGGTTCTTCCATGAGTTAAAGGTTCCACCATGAGTTAAAGGTTCCTCCATGAGTTAAAGGTTCCACCATGAGTTAAAGGTTCCTCCATGAGTTAAAGGTTCCTCCATGAGATAAAGGTTCCTCCATGAGTTAAAGTTTCCACGATGATGATGATGATGATGATGATGATGATGATGATGATGCTGCTGATGATGATGATGTGGAACCTTGTACCTCCAGGTTCTCTGTGTCGCGGTGATATATCGAGATGTTTCATGAGGAAGACGCTGTGATCATGAGGAAGATGTTAAAGTGCTTCCTCCACACTGCTGTTACTTCCTGTTTCCACTTGTACCTGCCGTGTGTGCTGATGTCACGGGAACATCCACCAATCAGCTTCCAGATTTAAAGGTTTTACCTTCACATGAAAAAGACTTTATTACGAACTTTTTATTTTATTCATCCGCTTTCTTCCAAATCTTCTTCAGACGGCGACACGTGGCCCGTTTGTATGTTGGGGGCGGGGCTTGTTCTTACAGAATATATATCTTCATGAGGTCACGACATCCGTCTGCTGTCGGTTTATTTGACTCTTGATGAGAATCCGTATTTTAAATCTTGTTTTCTTTGTGTTACGTTGTGTTGTCTCGTCAGCAGTGAAGAAACGACTCTGAGTCTTTCATTCGATTTTTTTTTAGTTATCAGACAGACGGTGAAAAAAAAAAGAGATTCGTGCATCTGTGGCCAAACTGGCTGCACAGCCAGGCCACAAATAGCCGAAACCTTGTTTGAACTAGGCCAACCCGGGCTAGAACCAGGCCAGACCTGCAGCTCTGTTCCATGCTGTGCTGTGCTGTGCTGTTCTGTTCGGTTCGGTTCGGTTCGGTTCGGTTCTGTTCTGGGCCGTCCCCGACCGACAGCAACTGAAGCAGCTCGATGTCCATTTTTACCTTTTTCAGTGAAGCAAAACAACAACAAAAAAGAACTGAGCAACGAATGCAGTGTGTGTGTGTGTGTGTGTGTGTGTGTGTGTGTGTGTGTGTGTGTGTGTGTGTGTGTGCGTGCGTGTGTGTGTGTGTGTGTGTGCGCGTGTGCGTGTGTGTGCGTGTGCGTGTGTGTGTGCGTGTGTGTGTGTGTGTGTATGACAGTACCGATGCTGAGAGTCTTCAGCTTGTAATCACCTCGTTAGCTAAGGTCGTAGTTTTACTTGTTAAAAACGGTTCCATCAACACATCAACTGCAGCGTCTGTGGGACAAACATGAAACAGAGCTGAACCGAACCAGTCCGGGACAGAATCAGCTCATCGCGAGCCGTGACTGATGCTAATACACAGTCAGGTCCGGCAGGTAGTACACTGTCTGGCCACTAGAGGTCACCGCGTCAGTGTCACGTTTCTGAGTCCTTGGAGAGGATAAGTAAACGCTTATATCATCATACATGTTCGGATGGAACAAACACAGGACTGTTGCCACGGAGACCGCTGTTTGAGTTCATGTGGGTCTCATTAATAACATCAGTCAGTTACTGACATAACGTGACATTTTTAACTCACATAACGTACGTTAAGGAGCCTAATTTACGAGATTCTGTCCGTCACCATCTTGTTAGTTCGGAGCGGTTTGGAGCAGGAAGTGACCATATTTGGACGAGCTGGGGGAGGAGCCAGAGGTGGATCTGACCGATCTGATCGGAAACCTGACTATACTACGTCCCGCCCACCGATAGCTGTAACCTGACTGCACCACAGGCCTGTCAATCAAACAGACACGCCCCCAAAAACAGGTCTTCTTGAATCTTCTTTTCTAATGAATGAGGGATTATTTTCAGATGGACCTCCAGAAAACTAATAAGAAGGAGTGACTTTAGCTAACAACACCGAGATAACTGATGGACACATTTTATTCACTTTGGATTTGATGAGAGAAGTTGAATGGGAGTCTATGGAGCCGGAGGCTTTTTGGAGCCGACCTCTAGTGGCACTCGCTGGTATTGCAGCTGAAGACACTTCTGGATCAGAACCATTTTACAGACCTGAAGCTACGAACTCTTTTAGAAACAGTCTGTGGTTCTGACTCAGATGATGCAGAACGTGGCACCAACAGCGGCCTCTAGTGGCCTGACGGAGGTCAAACCCATCGGTACCTCTAAAGTAAACAAGGTCATTTTATTCAGCTGGACGCTCCATCAGCGCTGACGGAGACGTTCGCTGCTCCGTCTTTTGTTCTCGGGGACGTCAACACTTCAGAGTTCAACTCTCGTCTACCTCCGTCTGAAGTGAAGGACGCGTCAGAACTTTCCCAGAATTCTGAGCGGTGAATCGGACTTTTCAGTTGCTGAATGTTGGAGCAGGAAGACCGAATGAGGTGGAGGTGACATCACAGACAGGTGGAGGTGACATCACAGACAGGTGGAGGTGACATCACAGACAGGTGGAGGTGTGAGTGTGTTCAGATCCTCCAACTCTTTATTTCAGTCTTATATATCGTTCACGTGTTTTGTTGCTGTTGTTTATTAATTAAAAAAAAAACTGTACAAAACATTTAAATATTATTAAAATGTTTTTATTTTATTTTTGTTCTTTGGTTTATTTCAGTTTTTTTTTTTTTTTTTTAATTGTATGTAATTATTTTTTCACAGTATTACAGAAAATAAAAGACGACACGTTTCATAAGAACATCTGTGAAGTTTATTTTATATGATCCACTTCTGCAGGAAGAATCGAATGTTTGTTACATATTTATGTTTTTTATTTTCATCCAGTGAACGAAGAACACGTCACTGACCTGCTCGCACATACGTGTTTATTTACGTCATATGGTGAGTGACAGCTGACAAACTCTTATTCTGAAAGTCTGAAGACGAAGTGAGACGCTGCATCCTCCTCCTCTCCGCTCCATCCTCCTCCTCTCTGCTCTGTCCTCCTCCTCTCTGCTCTGTCCTCCTCCTCTCCGCTCCATCCTCCTCCTCTCTGCTCTGTCCTCCTCCTCTCTGCTCCATCCTCCTCCTCTCTGCTCTGTCCTCCTCCTCCTCTCTGCTCCGTCCTCCTCCTCCTCTCTGCTCCGTCCTCCTCCTCCTCTCTGCTCCGTCCTCCTCCTTCTCTCTGCTCCGGTCCTCCTCCTCCTCTCTGCTCCGTCCTCCTCCTCTCTGCTCTGTCCTCCTCCTCTCTGCTCCATCCTCCTCCTCTCTGCTCTGTCCTCCTCCTCCTCTCTGCTCCGTCCTCCTCCTTCTCTCTGCTCCGGTCCTCCTCCTCCTCTCTGCTCCGTCCTCCTCCTTCTCTCTGCTCCGTCCTCCTCCTCCTCTCTGCTCCGTCCTCCTCCACCCTGCTCCGTCCTCCTCCTTCTCCTCCTCTCTGCTCCATCCTCCTCCTTCTCTCTGCTCCGGTCCTCCTCCTCCTCTCTGCTCCGTCCTCCTCCACCTCTTTACTCCATCCTCCTCCTCTCTGCTCCGTCCTATCTCTTCTCCGTCCTCCTCTCTGCTCCGTCCTCCTCCTCTCTGCTCTGTCCTCATCCACCTCTCTTCTCTCCTCCTTCACCTCTGTGCTCCATCCTCCTCCTCCTCCCCCCTCTTTTTCTGTCTCCTCTCCTGCTCCTAAATCTTTGCCCTCTTCTTCTCTGTCCTTTCACTTCCTGTCCTCAGTCATCCTTTGACCTCACAGGGCCTCCCTCCTCTTCTTCCTGCTCTTCTTCCTCCTCCTTCTGCTCTTCCTCCTCTTCTTCCTCCTCCTCCTGTCTCCTCATCTGATGTTGTTTCTCTCCTCTTCCCTCACATCAAGTTGTCAGTCCGTCTCACATCACTGAATCTTCCTCCTTCTTCTCCTCGTTTAACCTTTTATCTCTCCATCATCTGTCTTTCTGTCTTTTAGCTGTAACCACATCTTCTTCATCTCCTCCTCCCCCTCCATCCTCCTCCTCTTCTTCACCTCTTACATCACTTCTCCCTCTTCTCACCCGTTTCTTTCTCCTCTCTTACCTCGTTATCGTTTCCTTCCTCCTC
>NW_027185299.1:32500-35000 GCF_022577435.1 Embiotoca jacksoni | reverse complement strand
ATCTTTGAGAATAAATTTTCTGTGAGGCTGAAGAACGTCACCGCGGCCGACAGCGGAGTTTATTCTGCTCAGTTGATCAGACATAAAACAGAAACGCTGTCTGAACAGAACGTGAGAGTTGAAGGTAGGTTGGTGATCATGTGACACGCGACAGATGATCTGCTGTCTGCTCTCTGACACTCTGCCCCCCCCCCCCAGCTGTAGTGTCTCCAGTTCACCTGCAGGTGGCGTCTGTGTCCGACTCCTGCAACGTCAACGTGACCTGCTGCACCATCACCCACTGCAGCACCTTCACCTGTCACAACGACACCTGTCGCCGGGAGGGAGGGCAGGGGTCAGAGGTCACACCCACCGGGGCTTCTCTCCACGTTTACCCGTCCGACGGAGCCATCTTCTGTAACCATAGCAACCACGTCAGCTGGAAAACAACAGAGGTTAAAGCTCTCTGCCTCCAACCGATCGGTGAGATCGACAGGCAGCAAAATAATTCAACTTTTACACGTCAGTGAATCGTTGTGAAATGAAGTTTCTGAGCGCGTTCTCTACGTCTGGAGGAGGCTCGGCTTCACGCTGTGCTGGTTCTGTTCCTGCAGGTTCTCGTGGGTTCCCCGTCTACCGGCTGAGAACAGTCGGGCTGTCTGTCGGCCTGGTCCTCTTGGTGTCGGCCGTCGTCACCGTCCACCTCGTGGTGAAGCTCAAGAAGCAGAAATAAACGAAGCTCACAGCTGATCTGTGGCTCGAAGTGTTTCACACATAGAAGACGACATTTCATCAAAACATGAACAGAACAGGATGTAAAATGGATTCCAACATGTTTTATGAGGAAGAAAATAGTTTGATGAAGCTGCAGAAACACTTAAAACACACGAGGTGAGATTGTGTGTTTATCAGAAAACAGACTCTTCTTCATCGAGCTGTTCTCAGCCTGTTCCTTCTGACCCAATAAAAATATCACAAATCATCAGGAGATTTCCTGTGTTTGATTCTTTGGAGGGACGACAGGTCTCTGTCCTCCTGCAGCCGTCTGTCTCGTTTTCTTTTGGACGACATGCTATAGTGTGACTTTTTTTTTAATCATATTTAGTTAAGGGTTACATAGTAAATATACTACAGTATGGCTGATTGTTTCTGCTTTGTGGAGCAGCTCACAGAGACACTTTGGTTCTTCTGAGTTGTATCTTAGTACCAACTCTGCTGTGATTTGTCCGTTTGGTGACGGTGTACTCGACAGGACCAGAAGGAAACTGTTCCTCCTAATTTAACCAGTAGATGGCAGCAGAGGTCCGAGGTTTGCTGCTCAGGTTTTAAGACCTTCAGAATATTTATTCCCATATTGTAGATGAAAGCTCGAAAGTGTCGACAGTGAAACACACAGAAGTAGACAAAGGAAATATTTCCTCGGGTTAGGGTTACAGACGTTTAAAATATTGTTTGTGTTAGAGTGATTAAAGTTGGATTAAACGAGAAGATTATTTTTAAATTCCTGGACATCGTGATCTCAAGTTAATTCTGAATAATCAAAGCATCAAATATTATTATTATTTATCAGACAAATAGTTTACACTACGGACACCTTCATGTCACGAGATTAAACAGATATTTCTTTGCGTTTAATCTCGCGTCAGATAAACGACGTCAGTGAAGTGTTTTAAAATGTTATTTTAATAAATGCTGCTTCCTCATCCAGCCTGAACAAGAATAAATCATATTTTTACACTTATTCAGACAAAGAAACAGACTCAGTGGTTCTGGATTTGCTCCTTTAATGGAGCTTCTGTCCTCCGCTAAACACCAACACCTGTCACTCACCTGCAGCAGCTGAAAACACCTGCGTGTCCTCATGGTTTGTTTAGACTCCACGTGCAGTGAAGTTTGGAGTTTTTAAAAAGAGATTCACGACTGATTTATGTTTGTGCTCCAGAGTTCAGGTTGTGTTTGATAAGTCAGAAGACGTCTGAATGATGGTGGTGTCCTCCAGCTGCAGGTTCGTGAGGACCGATCGTCTCTGCAGGGACGGAAACAAGAGTCCGATCTGCCGTGGAGCTTCTTTTTTTTGTAAAGTGCTGCACAGATGCTGATAACATTCATTTCGTCTTCTTCGCTGCCTGCTGGAGTGCAGAGAGACACAAACAGCGTCAGAGCTGGAATAGCTGTCGGTAAGTAAAGCTCATGTCTGTTGCCGAGCTGTTTGTCTCCATCAGATGGGAACACACATCACACCTGCCAATCAAAGCTCGACCTCTGAGGTCGCGTTGAGCGTCCCGACATGAGGCTGAATGGATGTGACACACGCCATTTAAACTCTCGTGTTGGGAATTATTTAAAGTTTAACTGCAGGTGCATTGTGGGAACTCGGGGACCTCTTGATTTCCAAAACTTGACCGGCCTCGACCGCGACAAGCTGCTGAACTCGTGGAAGATGAACAGTGTTGATTGTGCTGGCCACGCCCTCATGTCACCGTGCAGCGCCGCTTCATGGCTGAGGCAGAAGTGACTAAAC
>NW_027185299.1:17500-27500 GCF_022577435.1 Embiotoca jacksoni | reverse complement strand
TCCGCCCGTCAGTTAATAAAAAGAGTCTAAGGTGACGTATCTTTCCAGAACAGACCGTCTGTGACTGTAATATAGAAACAAAGAATATATCTGCTGTCAGTTACGGTTGAGGGGGAATGTTAATAATTTAGATATTTAAGCAATTTTGACCATTAAATTGAACAGAAATCCATCTGATGACTAAGATTTTTCCCGATCAACATTCATAGACTATAAAAAGAGAGAAAGAAGGCCGTTCTCATGTAGAGTCACTTGTCCGCTGTGTGACTCCTCTCCTTAGACTGGATATCACAACAGCATGCCTCAGTTCACTTTGCTGCCTTCCTGGGACCCTTTTCTAGTGCAGAGAGGAAATAAGTGAAGCTGCTGAAGCTTGAAGAGCTGACATCACTCCAGCAGTTCAGACTCCTCTGTGGTTTGACGACAGGAAGTCCTCGTGCAGTCCAGACATGTTGGACGAGGTGAAGTCCTCCAACCAGCCGAGGGTCATTCCAACAGCTCGTCGAGTAAAAAGTCTTTCAGTTGATTTAAAGTTCCCTTTGTGTCTTTTTCTCCAGCCTCGGGCTGCGTTTGTCTCCTGACATGTCTGTCCAGCTCTGGGCTAAATCCTCCGTCTGGTCCCTCTCCGCTCGGTGTCAGTGAGACAAGTCTCCGGCGTCCTCGTCTCAAACACGAGTGATGAGCTTCCGAGAGCTGTCCTCCGAGGAGCCGCAGTTTAACAGCCTCTGGTGGAAAATGACCTTGAAAGTAACAGAAACTAAACTGGGTGCAAAATGTCTCCAATATTAAACATGATTTGAGTCTTTTGAGAGACGCTTTATTTTTCTTGAACGCCGTAGAATATTTTTGTGAACGTTGCTGCGGTGCCCGACGAGCCCAGTTCTGTGTGATTTATGAGAGCCGGTGACAGAGATCATATTTTCTCTGCAATCTCGATGTGAAAAATGAGTTTGGTCGGGTGCAAACAGACAAAAAGTGCAGCCTGAAGCAGAGACAACACAGCTGTGTGATAATTTAACAGAGGAGTGAGTTTAGAGGTTCAAGTTTTACTGTCGGGCACGAAAAGCAGTACTGCATCATGTTGGGTAAATCAAAATCTGACATTTTGCTAAATATGTTTTGGTTTGTTGGAAAAGTTAGCTTAGCATAAAGATTGGGAACAGTGGGAAACTGCTAGCTAGCTGTGTTTCTGTCAACGCAGATGGCGTCTAGAAGCCACAGAGGCTAACAGGTAATACAAAGACTCTGCGGGAAAAGATGATTTAAACATCTTCCTCAGACGTCAGCTGTTATCTAACTTATGAAGACAAATTCTACGTGACTGAAATGACAATATATTATATATGAACCTCCATGACCTCTGACCTTTCTGTAAACGTCCACAAACTCGTCACAAACAGAAGCCTTGTGAACTCGAAGCTTCTAGAAATAGTTGAGTTTTGATGTCGTGACTATCCACCAGATGGCGCCGTTCATACGGACTCTCCTCCTGTACGAGGTGAATACGACGACATTTGAACGCAGCATAATACAAGTATACAGTATCTCTAAAGCTCATCAATCAACACGTACAGAAACAAAGTGTAACTCGTGTCTGGATTTTATTTTTTAAGTTCACAGCTAGCTTAGCTTCGTCAGTTAACAGTTGATTTGTAGCTCTTTTTAGTTTTTGTCATTTTTCATGCTTTGTTTTTTTTGGGGGGTTAATTTGACTAAATAACAAAACATACACGCTAATTAGATGAGCTAATATACAGTTTTATTCAAGTTGTGAAGCGAAGCTAACTAGCTGCAGCTCCATTATTAGCATACAGACATGTGATCTTCTCGTCTGACTCTCAGTGAGAAAGTGAAACGGTTCATTTTAAGTCGTTATTCAGAAAATTGTCATGTGGATTTTATTTATAGTTCAACAAACATGCAGCTGAAAATGATTAAAGTATTTTAAGGATCAGGTGAAAGGAGATCGCTGTGATTCGATTCTGGACAGTTAGCAGTCCTGCAGCCTGCAGCCTGCACCCCCCCCCCCCCCCCCCGCGCCTCAGACCCCTGCAGCCCCCCCCCCCCCCCACCTCACCCCCCCGCGCCTCAGACCCCTGCAGCTCCCCACCAAACCAACCGGTCTAACTCCGCCTGGCCTCCTGCTTCGGTCTGAGCTCCATCTCTTGACCCCTAAACTGTCAATCACCAGCAGCTGCAGCCCGGATCCAGCAGCCCGCTCGCTCTGTTGTCCACCTCAGGCAGCAAAACCAATTAGTGTCTGACGGCCGCAGAGCTGCTCCTCAGCTTTCCCAACTCGGGTTTTATTTTCTTCTCCCCGTGACCACAAAACAATCTGGTGCGCTGACCCGTGTCGGCGCGGGTCAGGCGGCGAGGAGTCGCTGCGGGGCGCCTCGGTGTTGTTGTGATTCACTTCTCCCCCACAATCAGACGCCGTTCGTCCCCGTTCGTGTCTCCAGAAGCTGTTTGGAGCCTCCGATCTTCGTCTTCACCCTGAAAGCACTCCAACGTTCTCAGAGGGAATCACAGAGAGGACGTAACAATCAGCAGAATCACCAGCAGCCTCCCGAACCGAGACGAGACCCGACGCTAACGACCCTCCTGCAACTGCTCACGTCTTCTATTTGCACATGAAATCTGTTTTATTGTTCTCTGATGAGACGTTTTAGAAAACTAGAGTTTACACTTTTGAGTCCAACTGAAGGAGCTTCTGTGAGCAACGCTGGAAGAAGGACACGAAATCTGACGGCATCCTTCATCTTTTCTTTCAATCATTTCATGAATTCCTCTTAATGTTGGGAAAAAAAAAAATGAAATTACTGCTGGTGCCTTGTTAAACCTCTAATTACAGAAATCCAGCAGAAGCCCTGGAGGGACATTAATGCAACAGAAGGACTGTAAAGTTGTTAAATGACAAATTGATGAGTCTTCATATAAGTTTGAATATTTTGGTTAATGGATGGCGGCTATTTAAAAACCATCTTTTCCAGGAACTTCCCTTCATCTGTCTCCACTCAGAGGAGGTCTGAAGTGTCTCAGGGTTGGTTTTGTTGGTTTTGTTGGTCGGAAGCGGCCCGTTCTGATTATTCTGTACATCAGAGACAGAAATAATGAGAGAGCTGCAAGAAAAACAAAGATAAAAGGCCTGCGGTTGTTCTGGAGCAGAAACAAAGATAAGTGCAGTAGGAAGTTCTGAGCAGGTGATTTGGCACAAAAACAGAAGTTTCACAAATTGGAGAAAAACAATAGGGAACGTTTATGGACACAAAGAGTGAGTTCAGATCATTTCAGTGTGAGTGCTTTTTACTGGCTTTCTCATGTCTAATCTCTCTGAAATCTTTCGTCCCGTGTTTTCGTCCTTTCTTTCACCTGAAAAAAAGATCAGAAGTGCCGTTAAATGATCGTTTTGAGTCTGACCGAGAAAAAATCATCAGGAAGAATTTAAAGATTAAGAAAGTGACGTTTTTCTTTGTTATTCCGTCTGTCCGTCTCTGCTCTCCTGCAGACGGCTGATAGCCAGCCGTCAGTCGGGGAGGAGGCGCTCTGATGTTTCTATCAGCAGTCAGACAAAGGAAAGAACTTCCAGCTGAGTCTGTGAAGCCATCAGCCCTCCTCCTCCTCCTCCTCCTCCTCACCACGCTGCCCTCTCACCTCCTGTCTCCTCTGTGCCTTCACTTTGTTTTTTCAGACTCCTTTCTATCTCTTTTAAAACACAGCTGTCTCCTCTGGTTTTATGTTTCACTCCTCTGTTATCTGCTCTGAGTTTCTCATTGTGTTGATCTGAAATATTTCAGCAGTCTCATTAATCTTTTCATTCCTGTTTGGTTATCAGTGTTTGAATATCAGATGAGGTTTGGGAGGCGCGGTGCTTTCGACTCGCCTCCCTCGTCGCTGTGAGTCCGTCCAGAAGGAGCTGCAACAGCCTGAACACAAACTCGCCTGATGTACCAACACATCTGTAACTCACACAGGATGGACAGCATGTATATTTAGGACCAGAGTCTAGATTGGTAGAGAGGTTGCAATAAGAGATTAACAGACACGATAAACATTCCCTCCAAGAAATCTTGATCTTGCGATCGCAATAATTAACGCAAATTCTAGTGCAATGCAGCGCTGCCATAAGCTGCAATACCAGCGAGTGCCACTAGAGGTCGGCTCCAAAAAGCCTCCGGCTCCATAGACTCCCATTCAACTTCTCTCATCAAATCCAAAGTGAATAAAATGTGTCCATCAGTTGTCTCGGTGTTGTTAGCTAAAGTCACTCCTTCTTATTAGTTTTCTGGAGGTCCATCTGAAAATAATCCCTCATTCATTAGAAAAGAAGATTCAAGAAGACCTGTTTTTGGGGGCGTGTCTGTTTGATTGACAGGCCTGTGGTGCAGTCAGGTTACAGCTGTCGGTGGGCGGGACGTAGTATCGTCAGGTTTCCGATCAGATCGGTCAGATCCACCTCTGGCTCCTCCTCCAGCTCATCCAAATATGGTCACTTCCTGCTCTGAACTAGCAAAGATGGTGATGGACAGAATCTGAACTGAAGGCTTCATAACGGCCGTTCGTTTAGTCGGATTTCATCCTTGTTTAAATTTGCACACTCATCAATACTGATGAGGTGAATCTCCTCCAGGAATCAAACTTTGTTCTTGTCCCATAAAAGCAGCAGTTTCTGTGTTAGCTGCTCTAATTCTGCGCTGATGACGGTGTTTGTTAAAAACCACTCAGCCGAATTGATCAGGATTAATTTGTTCTCACAGCAGCACAAAGAGTCAATCTTCCTGCTTTCTGTAGCCGGTGGAAACACGGCACACAGGAGATTAGAAAGTGGTGATTAGATTCTCTAGAAATTCAAAAGTCAAGGCGTTAACCACAGCAAACTATTTTCAGTTGTTTGTGCTTTCTGACTGTCTGTGATCTGATGATTTAAACTTAAATTGTTAAATTTTAATTGTTCACACAACGAAGGAATGCAGGAACTCCATCCTGCACAGTTTACTATCAAGTTAAACTCCTGCATGTTTCCCACATTCAGAACCTTCTAGAAACCAAATATTTCTCCTCCTGTGATCATTTTTCTGTTCGTGCGAAGTGTTTTTGGAGCTGCGAGGAGCGTCGAGCTGTGACGACTCTCATCAAAACCTCCGAGACCGGAGCTGAAGAGAACGAGTGAAACCACGGCAGGCGAACTCGGCCAGGGTTGGCGTTACAGCCGACTTTAATGTGCTTTAGTTTCCTCTCCCAGGGGAATCCTCACAGAACTCATTTTCTACAGCTGAAACAAAACAACACTGAGCGGGTGATTGTCGAGAGCAAAGAACAGGAGTCATTTAATATTAAACAGAGAAAGTAAAATCAATCTGAATGAGACGCATCAGAGACGAGCTTCAAAAACGGGGCAGAAGAATTACTGTAAATTTGGTCTTTGTTTGTGAGAATTAACTGTGAAAAACAAAAAAGATAAACAGGAATAAAATTAGCTTTCATTAAAAAAAAACAAATTAGATAAGATTCATTTAATTCAGATTTTCTAGTGAAGTTTTATTTTACTGTAAAAATTTCCATGTAAAAAAGTTTTATTTTGTGATGATATTTCATGCATGAAGGTAAACCGTGATTCTGTGGCCTCCGGCAGTTCATGAAAATAAAAAGTTAGTTGAGGGGATCAGTGTTTCAGCTACTGATTCTCTTCGGGGCGGACACATTCCCCGCCACAGGTGGAGTCCACAATTAACAATTACAGGAGGTTGATTCCACATGTGGTCTTTTTCATTGAAAGTAATTAAAGATTTCAGTGTCTGCAGCCGCTGTATTCAAAATAATACACCTCAGACATTGATCACAATTAAATATTATAACTGCTCAGTACAGAAATTTTAAAGGCCAAAATGTTTTTGATAATATCCTCTAATGCATAACTACAAATATACAGGCCTTGATAATAATATGGAATATTTACACTAAAAGGGGAGGCAAGCGCAATATAAGGTCAAATCTATAGAGGTACAAGAAAAGGAGGCTCGAAATACACAAAACAACTTTAAAATAATCTTTTTTTTTTTAAAGATGACACGGACCCTGAGTGAACAAATGCATGAACTATTTTTAACTGCAATACCGGGGAGTGCCACTAGGGGCTCCAATAGACTCCTATTCAAAAAAGCATCAAGCTACTGAAGTCAGTGAATGTTTCCCACAAGTCATCATGGTGTCGTTAGATAAACTCCTTCTGATCAGTGTTTCCTTCTGGAAATAACTCCAGCATTCATTACATATTAGGGCTCAAACACAGATATGTTTGGGGGCGGGGCATAGCATCCTCAGGTTCCTAATCACTACGCTCCTCCCCCAGCTCGTCCAAATATGGTCACTTCTGGCTCCAAAATAACAAGATGGCGACGGCTGAAATGTTTGAAACTGGAGGCTTCAGAATAGCCGTTCATAGGCCGACGGCTGATGTCATTGCTGGTTGCCGCTTGGTAGCTACGCATATGTTGTTACCACGGCAACCCACGCAGATAGGTTGTGATGTCTGGACAGGACAAATCCAAAACGGTGCGGACAGTCTGCCCTAAAGATCCAATCTGAGAAACAAAATCCGATTTACCTGCGGTTTGAACAATAATCTTTCTGGGCGATTTAATTCGTATGTAAATTTAAAAAAAATTCTGTTTTATAAGAAATGTGTATTTCCTGGTTCGTCAACAACAGGTCCTTAGAAGCCACGCCCACCACACGTGTCTCAGGTTAAAACGAAACTGCATCTGTCACGTCAGCTGCTTCCTGCTGACGCTCGCACCGCGTTCGGCGTCCTTTGTGCGTCCGCTGCCATGGCGATCGTTTTGTCGAAACCATTTGTCATTAAAAATCAACACCTGACAAAAAAAAGAGACGAACAGCGTCAGCGTGTTTGGTCTGAAGGAAACGAGACGCCGGCTCTGACATGCCAATCACTCAACACGTGCTACAAATATCCTGCAGGACGTTTTTATTTTATAAAACCTCGTCTCAACCGTCCGCGGTCGGCAAATTAAACTCGGCTCCACCTCAGTCTGAACACACAAACAGCAGAAAACAACAACAACAAAAAAGCTCAGTTTAAATAGATCCATTTGCAAATACATTATTCATGTTCATCCTGTAAGCACTAATACATTCCTACCTGTCGCCATGTTTCATTCATTACCTGAAGACATTTTTATTTCTGGCTGAATAAATTGTGAGGTATGTTGTGATATTTCTGGGAGGCAGTTGTGTCCACTCAGACCGAAATCTCCCGGTGGGACTAATGATTCCTGCAGCACCACAATCAGACGTACTTTAGCAGGAAACATTTCTCCAGGGGCGGCAGGATTGGGAGAATAGGAAACTGTCAAAACTTATATTCGGAGTGTTTAAAGTGGCAGCTGCACTAATGAACAAATAAAACCACCCACACCTTACTTTATTTTATTTAGTTTTCTTTTTTCTTACAGAAACTTTCTGTCCAAGTTTCGTTAAATGTAATGAATACACAGGATTCCTCTTAGCTGAAGTTTTAGGAAGTATTTTCTTCACATTGGCAGCCTGATTGATTAGAAACAGCTAAGTTTGGGGGCGTGTCTGTTTGATTGACAGGCCTGTGGTGCAGTCAGGTTACAGCTATCGGTGGGCGGGACGTAGTATCGTCAGGTTTCCAATCAGATCGGTCAGATCCACCGCTGGCTCCTCCCCCAGCTCGTCCAAATATGGTCACTTCCTGCTCCAAACCGCTCCGAACTAGCGGAGTCTATTGGAGCCAGCCCCTAGTGGCCCTCGGCGGTATTACAGTTGAAGTTCTGCATCACTTTTCAGACCCGGAGGCCGCGAACATTTTTACATATACGAGCAGTGAGCAACAGAGAAGGAGGAGTCAACAACGACGGACACGCAGACGACTGCTGTAGAAAATCTGTAGAACGTTTATGTGCAGCTAAAAAAAAAATGAGAGCAGATCTGTCACATTTAAATTCTTACTGCAGATTATTTGATCCTGATGATGTGAGTGTTCCTCAGTGAGTCTTTGATACCACTGATGCTGAGGATGTCAGTTATCAGCCTCCATCAGTGATGAATCATCTTTAAACCGACATGTTCTGATCCGTGATGCATCATCAACATGTTTCACTGCTTTCATGTTGACATCCATCAAACGTTAAAGTGCTGCAGTGGGATGAAGTTGGGTCAAATCTGGTTCTGGGTCAAATCTGGTTCTGGGTCAAATCTGGTTCTGGGTCAAATCTGGTTCTGGGTCAGCTTCATGTAACAGAGAGAAACGGGGCTGAATTTAGATTTTCAAGATTTAATTTACAAAATTATTTTCTATTATTAATTTTCTAATTTTAATTGTTTCAACAGAGAAACCATTTTTTTTGTGGATGCAGAAACAATTTTTTTCTTCACATTTAAAATCCTCCCAATAAAAAAATCCTCCTCAATCTGTGAAAAAAACCTTTTATTTTCATCAAACAGGATTTCGGCTGGAACCAAACACCCAGAACAGGATTCAGATCTCCTGGATACGTCAATGACATCACGGTTATTCACCAACAATATTATTATAGTTACACTGAAAAGCTTCCAGCTCAAACCGCCGTCACAATAATCTCCGTTCTTTAAATACAGATGCAGATATGAAGATACGTTATCGTCGGCTCTTCTCCGTGTGTTGATCGGGAGGCGGCAGATAATCCTGAAGCTCGTTATGACGTGAAAACAGACTCGACTTCTGACTCAAATATTTCTGTTTTAGTTTCGTGGTCTGATGTTTTTTCCTAAAACTTTAAACTTTAAAGTCGACAGTCACGTTCTGTGAGGTAAAAGCTGACATCAGATTGCTGGTTTATTAAATACAGCTGAGTGATGGGAACTTTTCAAAGTGTGGGACACTGAAAATCATTTTGGGATGCTGGTTGTTGTCAGGTGGAACTAAAGAGTGAATATTCTGTCTTCAGACCAACGATCTCAAACTGACAAAATATCCAGAGCTGGTCAGAGAGAGGTGGACAAGCCCCTCCCACAGGAAGTGAAGTCCACCAGTTTCAGACTCCGCCCACCAGAGGAAAGCGTCACATTTCCTGTCTGTACACAATAAAAACACTGATTGGTCCATCAGAGAAACACATGAAGTCACCATGTACATTTTTTTGTTTTTATATTTACAGGTAAGAATATGAACATCTCAAAGTCCACAGCTGTTTCAGAATATTCACAATTTACAGTAAAGACAACACCGTGATTCTTCTTCATAACGCGGAGCCGCTCCTGCCGGAGGAGAGTCCCACCGCGAGGTCACCGCAAGGTCACCGCGAGGTCACCGCAAGGTCAAAGGTCGTATTAAATGAAATACTCCTTGGGGTTTTGGGCGGAGAGGTTCTGAGAGTCCGGTCGGTCGTTGAAGGGAAAGTCCGGGCCGTCCTCCTGCTGCACCTGTTTCACCTCCTGCTTCCGGTACGTGTCCTTCCTCCGGTAGAGGAGGCGGGCGGTCACCGCCAGGCCGGTCGCCGCCGCGAAGATGACGACGGCGATGACACCTGTGGACGGATTTCAAGACGTCAGATTTGTCCTCGGCTGCGGCGGACGGACGCTCCCTCCTGATGTGTTGATCGTCACCCGCGCTGATCAAACTCTCCGGGACATTAAACACCATTTTAAATCTCTTCCGCTCCGTCGAGCACATTTGGGAAGACGAGAGGTTTCGTTTAATTGGAATTCCAGAATCTGCCTGAAATCAATTTAGCAGCCGGTGGTGTGACGCGGTGGCGTTTCTCTTTAAGATAACAGACGGCGTGTTCCCGTCAACAAACACCTCCAGCAAGGCTTTAATTAGAGCAGCTGCCCTTTGTGTACCGGACAGTTTAACAGACAGTTTAAACGACTTTTCTCGGGTTCTCACCTTTTCTATCTGCACAATTATAGATTGGACCTTTTCAGGCCGCAGCTCAGATTGATTCAAACTTTTAAATGAGTTTTAAATGGACTTTTCTCT
>NW_027185299.1:0-10000 GCF_022577435.1 Embiotoca jacksoni | reverse complement strand
ACACACACACACACACACACACACTCTGAAGGCATCGCAGCACTAACAAACAGCTAATCTGTCCGAACCAGGCAGGACTCTGAAATCCTGCTCTGAATGTAAATATCTGATTTCACTGCGTGTGAATATTTTACATTTACAAATAGTAATAAAGAAAACTGGAGGATATAAATGGAGTTAGAGGCAGTAAAATGAGCAACGTGATGTGCTGCATTATAAATCTGTACGAGGAGTAATTATGGCTCATAAACAGACTGTTTATGGAGTAATGAATGTAAAGAAAGCTCCTCTGTGACTCGTCAGGATAATAAATGTGATGAAACGCAGCAGTTCATCTCTTCACCGGACGAACACGGATCAGACGTCCAAACAAAGGCAGATTTATGAATCATAACGAGCCGCACGTCGTGCTGCTGCTCCTGGATGGATCCTCGCTGAGCTGACGGGATGTTGGTGCAGTTATCGTGTAGTTTACGTTCATCTTTCAGGCGTCCTGATTCCACCCAACAAAAACAAAAAGACGTCTCGAAGAAAAACATCCGAATTGTCCCGCGAGACGACAAACCGGCACATTTCCTTTAAAAACACACAAATCCACCGTCGTCGTCCTGCTGCGGATCGTTCGGAGGTAAACTGCGACCGGACGGTTATTCTTATCGGATTATCAGATAAACACGCAGAGAAAATCACTTCTCCTCCGGCTGCTTCGTCCCGTCTCATCAGTTTGTTTCCTCCGAGTGTTACGAGGTGACGTGTGAAACATTCACAGGACGACAGCTGATTTGATGACCTGCAGATGGACTCAGAGCTGAAGAGTTTTGGGCTGTCAATCTCCACAGAGATGCGTCCTTACCTATGAACAGCTGGCTGTTGAGCTGCAGGTGGAAGTGTCCGTCAGCCGGAGCCTCCTGCGTGGAGACGGGAAGTTCGTCCAGCTGCAGCGACGCCTCCTTCACGTTCCGCTCGGCTCGGACTCGATGCCACCGGTTGTCGTTCAGCGGGACGCTCGACTCCGCACGGACCTCCAGCGGGCCGTTGCCCACGTCGAAGGAGAACAGCACCTGAGTGGAGGCTGAAGCGACAGGAGGGACGTCATGAATACGGTTTAAAAAAAACTGTTTCACCAGACGGCTCACCGCAGTTCTGAGAAAACAAATCCTGAAGTCATAAAGTTTCTCATGTTTAAATTCTTGCTGTTCAAATCAAAGTCAACATTCTGATAATACCGGGCTTTAATTATCGTGTCAACATTTAGTTTTGAACCACATGACCAAGTTTAATGTCTTAAAAACACCTGTGTGAAAATTCAAGTTTAAACAAAGACAAAATGTAACAGCAACCAGCTCCTAACTGAGGGAACAGACCTCTGAGGAGATCTACAGACAAAGTAAACTTTTGGGGTTTTGAGCTGATTACGTTGAATAACGCGACCATATTCTCTGATTTTCTTCAAACTGGAACAAGTCCAGACGTCCTGCAGGACGTTTTACGCTGCGGTCTCCTTGATGCTTTACGAGGGTGGATCACTAAGTTCGGAGCTCCTAAAGGTGTGCTGCATCACCACGTGCACGGAGCAAATACTTCCTGATAGCTGCCTCAATCAGAGTTTCCCTTGGAGCGCCAGCATCATGATTCAGGACCAGGGACAGCGCCTCAGCCAGGCTGGTTCAGCACCCTGGACAGCTCCTCGGCACTGAACGTCTGTATCTCGGTTCTCTCGGTTCCCTCCATGAACAGGAAAAGAGCAGCAGACCACCATCCTTCATGTTGTGCTGCTGGAAGCTGAGGATGTGTTGCACGATGAAACAATATCCCGACATCCTGCGCTAACCTCGTTTACAAATCGTTGTCAGAGTTTCAGAGCGACGTGAACAGAGCGGGAACAACAACGCTGGCAGTGATTTCCCCGAGGAGAGACGCTTCTTTGTGTGTCCTTTAAATCCCACGTCTGACACGACTTCCTCCAAAAATGCAACAACATGAAAACAACCAGCGAACACGGAACCAAACTGAATAAGTAAAGAGTTAAAGAGCTCCAACAGTCCAACATGACGATTTAAACGACCCGCAACATAAACGCGTGCTTCCTGCTGCGCTGTAATAACGGTCTAGACACGAGGACATCTCGCTGGGGCATTCAGCCCTATTTTGAAATGACTCAATATACAGTCCATCCAGAAAGTATTCACAGCGCTTCACTTATTCCACATTTTGTTATATTACAGATTTATTCCAAAATGGATTAAATTCATTTTTTCCTCAAAATTCTACACACAATACCCCATCATGACAAAGTGAAAATAGTTTGTTTAAAATTTTTGCAAATCTATTAAAAATAAAGAATGAAATATACCACGTACATAAGTATTCACAGCCTTTGCTCAATACTTTGTTGAAGCACCTTCGGCAGAAATTACAGCCTCAAGTCTTTTTGAGTATGATGCTACAAGCTTGGCTCCTATTCTTGGGCAGTTTCTCCCGTTCTTCTTTGCAGGACCTCTCAAGCTCCATCAGGTTGGATGGGGAGCGTCGGTGCACAGACATTTTCAGATCTCTCCAGAGATGTTCAATCGGGTTCAAGTCTGGGCTCTGGGTGGGACACTGAAAGACATTCACAGAGTTGTCCCGAAGACACTCCTTTGTTATCTTGGCTGTGTGCTTCGGGTCGTTGTCCTGTTGGAAGATGAACCTTCGCCCCAGTCTGAGGTCCAGAGTGCTCTGGAGAAGGTTTTCATCAAGGAGGTCTCTGTACATCACTGCATTCATCTTTCCCTCCATCCTGACTAGTCTCCCAGTTCCTGCTGCTGAAAAACATCCCCACAGCATGATGCTGCCACCACCATGCTTCACTGTAGAGATGGTATTGGCCAGGTGATGAGCGGTGCCTGGTTTCCTCCAAACATGACGCTTGGCATTCAGGCCAAAAAGTTCAATCTTTGTTTCATCAGACCAGAGAATTTAGTTTCTCCTGGTCTGACAGTCCTTCAGGTGCCTTTTGGTAAACTCCAGGTGGGCTGTCATGTTCCTTTTACTGAGGAGTGTCTTCCGTCTGGCCACTCTACCATACAGGCCTGCTTGGTGGAGTGCTGCAGAGATGGTTGTCCTTCTGGAAGGTTCTCCTCTCTTCACAGAACAACGTTGGAGCTCTGTCAGAGTGACCATCGGGTTCTTGGTCACCTCCCTGACTGAGGCTCTTCTCCCCCGATCGCTCAGTTTGGCCGGGCGGCCGACTCCAGGAAGAGTCCTGGTGGTTCCAAACTTCTTCCATTTACAGATGATGGAGGCCACTGTGCTCATTGGGACCTTCAATGGTGCAGAAATGTTTCTGTACCCTTCCCCAGATCTGAGCCTCCATACAATCCTGTCTCGGAGGTCTACAGATGATTCCTTGGACTTCATGTCTTGGTTTGTGCTCTGACATGTCAACTGTGGGACCTTATATAGACGGTGTGTGTCTTTCCAAATCACGTCCAATCAACTGAATTTACCAGGTGGACTCCAATCAAGTTGTAGAAACATCTCAAGGATGATCAGTGGAAACAGGATGCACCTGAGCTCAATGTTGAGTGTAATGGCAAAGGCTGTGAATACTTATGTACATGGGATTTTTTCGTTTTTGATTTTTAATAGATTTGCAAAAATAAAAAAAAAAAAATGTATTTCACGTTGTCATTATGGGATATTGTGTGTAGAATTTTGAGGGAAAAAAATGAATTTAATCCATTTTGGAATAAATCTGTAATATAACAAAATGTGGAAAAAGTGAAGCGCTGTGAATACCTTCTGGATGGACTGTATATTTGGCCGTAAACATACAACAACCAGCCGTACCGTTATGACTCCTATAAACTCAATGACACCCTGCTGGGGATTACAGTCGTAATCTGAATGAGCCCCTGAGGTGCATCACACAAGAGACACAGGAAGGGATGGGGGGGGGGGGGGGGGACTAAAATAAAGTCGTGAATGGATGGAAACGTCACCGTCCTCTTCTGTGAAGCCTCCAGACAATTTCAAACACTTTAATCTGAATGCAGAGAAATCAAATGAATTGTAAAAGAGCTGCAAACTGATCACACAAATACAGAAGCATCTGCTGAATCCATGTCTTCCCCTCCGGCGGTACTCACAGCTCAGCTGGATGCGGATGAAGTCTCGGATGCCCAGGTTCTCCAGAAACACACCGGAGGACGCCGTGGTCTTAAACAGGAAGGAGATGTCGGCGCTCAGCTCTCCGTGGAACGTCGGGAAGTGGAGGTACGACGTCTCCTTGTCGAAAAACGCGGCGTTCCAGAAGCTCTCTGAGAAAAATAGAAAAAGAGAAATCACCTTAAAAACAAATGAGTGAAGACAAGTGATGGAAATGAGGGTCAGAACGGGTTGTTTAAGGTTTTAATTTCAGTTTGAACAATGTTTAACGTTACCGACACACTTCTGATAATCTTTCTCCAGAGGTTAAACAAATGAGAAAAGGCACCTTCATTAATGAGTTTCTGGTTTCCTAACTTTATGCTAAGCTAACCGGCTGCTGCTTCACATTAAGTTGATGCTTTCATTTACAGTGTGATGGAAACTGATGACTGAAGGATTTTTTTGGTTTTAATGAAAAAAGATGTAACTGTACGTTGTACCGGACCTGATGAGGAGCTGAGCCTGAAAACAAAGCTTTTTCTGGGGCGGTTTGGAGCAGGAAGTGACCATATTTGGACGAGCGGGGGAGGAGCCAGCGGTGAATCTGACCGATCTGATTGGAAACCTGACGATACTTCGTCCCGCCCACCGACAGCTGTAACCTGACTGCACCACAGGCCTGTCAATCAAACAGACACGCCCCCAAAAACAGGTCTTCTTGAATCTTCTTTTCTAATGAATGAGGGATTATTTTCAGATGGACCTCCAGAAAACTAATAAGAAGGAGTGACTTTAGCTAACAACACCGAGATAACTGATGGACACATTTTATTCACTTTGGATTTGATGAGAGAAGTTGAATGGGAGTCTATGGAGCCGGAGGCTTTTTGGAGCCGACCTCTAGTGGCACTCGCTGGTATTGCAGCTGACGACACTTCTGGATCAGAACCATTTTACAGACCTGAAGCTACGAACACTTTATATACAGTCTGTGAGCAACGAGGACAAACTAAAGGCGGGCTTACTGTCTCCATGGCAATGCAGTGGTCCCACCCTGTAGGCAGCCTCCGTCCCCGGCCTCTGGAGGTCCCCCAGCACCAGAGACCTGACGGGGAGGCTCTCCTTACGGGCGAGCAGGCCCGTGTCTTCGGTCCTGTAGGAGGATGAAGAAGAAGAAGATAAACAAACTGTCCTCAGATCTGCGGTGTGAATGTTGTTAATGTTGCATCACTCTGACAACATTACATGCCGAATGAAAACCCTGCAGAGTGGAGGTGAGGTCTCAAATCAGAACCAGCTGCCAATCACAAGTCCTAAAATTAACCTCTTGTTTCACGCACTTCACATCATCTGTTCTCCTTCAGTCCGAGCATCAAAACACACGCAGCACTCAGAGTCTGATGAAACATTGAGCAGCAGCTCCGCTCTGTAAAAATAAAACCGTTTGGACGGAGACAAGCTGGAAGGAAGTGAAGCATGCTGGGATTGTTTACTTCATGAGGAAAGGTTAAAACTGTTTGTGTTCCTTCCTCTGCTCCATTTATTGCAGCTGATTCGCTGCTTGTTAAACTGCCGGAGGTACGAGTGAAGCAGAGCTCGTCAGTCTGGTCTGAAGGACGTCAGACTCAGAGAGGTTTTTACTGAAGGTTGGCTGATTTACATATTAATATTTTTAGATATTATCATTAACCAAACATGTTTCTTTTTTTTATTTAAATGTTCATTACTTTTACTTCCTGAACAAAACTGCATGTTTGTGTTTGAAAATAAACACAGATTATTCATTAATATTTTTTTTTTAAATCTTTAAAGTAATATTTGTGGCAACATTGTTTCACATCATGTTTTTTTTTTTTTTTTAATGTGTTTAAACAAACAGTCGTAACTTTGGGACTAAACAAAAGAGAAAACATGAATCATGTTGTTAATAAATGTGATTAAAGGTCCATTCATCCTGTCTGTTATTAAAGGTCCATTCATCATGTCTGTTATTAAAGGTCCATTGATCATGTCTATTATTAAAGGTCCATTGATCATGTCTATTATTAAAGGTCCATTAATCCTGTCTGTTATTAAAGGTCCATTGATCATGTCCATTATTAAAGGTCCATTCATCCTGTCTGTTATTAAAGGTCCATTCATCCTGTCTGTTATTAAAGGTCCATTCATCCTGTCTGTTATTAAAGGTCCATTCATCCTGTCTGTCATTAAAGGTCCGTTCATCCTGTCTGTTATTAAAGGTCCATTAATCCTGTCTGTCATAAAAGGTCCATTCATCCTGTCTGTTATTAAAGGTCCATTCATCCTGTCTGTTATTAAAGGTCCATTCATCCTGTCTGTCATAAAAGGTCCATTCATCCTGTCTGTCATTAAAGGTCCGTTCATCCTGTCTGTTATTAAAGGTCCATTCATCCTGTCTGTTATTAAAGGTCCATTCATCCTGTCTGCCATTAAAGGTCCATTCATCCTGTCTGTCATTAAAGGTCCATTCATCCTGTCTGTTATTAAAGGTCCATTCATCCTGTCTGTCATAAAAGGTCCATTCATCCTGTCTGTTATTAAAGGTCCATTCATCCTGTCTGCCATTAAAGGTCCATTCATCCTGTCTGTTATTAAAGGTCCATTAATCCTGTCTGTCATAAAAGGTCCATTCATCCTGTCTGTTATTAAAGGTCCATTCATGCTGTCTGTTATTAAAGGTCCATTCATCCTGTCTGTTATTAAAGGTCCATTCATCCTGTCTGTTATTAAAGGTCCTCACCACTCGGTGCGGTCAGCGTCACAGTTGCAGTAGTGCTGAGGATCCACACAGTCGCCCTGCAGGCCGCAGGAACACTGCTGGCTGCCCGGCTGAGCTCCACCCCAATACGTCTGGACCCGACCGGGACCGGGACCACCGAGCCACCAGCTGAACGGAGAGCCCTCTGAGACACACACACACACACACACACACACACACACACAAACACACACATACACACACACACACACACACACACACACACACACACACACACACACAAATATCAGTGTCTTACTTCAAGTTTTTGTTCTGAACATAAAACCCAGAGAGGAAGAGGAGAGGAGGACGATAAAACGGGGTTCACCTGGGGTGTTGAGGAGGCGGGACTTCCTGCAGTGGTAGGACAGCTCCTGCTCGCAGTGCTCTGATTGGCTGATGGCGGCCAGCAGCTGCTCCTCATTGGACGAGTACTGGAAGTGGACTGAGAGCTGGTTTCCACCTGCAGACGGTCGGACTCTGGTCAGCTCCGTGTTGTTGTGCTGCAGCACCATCAACGTCTTCTCCTCTGCAGGGCAGGAAGTGACACCATTACTAGAGGAGAGTGTGTGTGTGTGTGTGTGTGTGTGTGTGTGTGCGCGTCACCTGTCATGTTGCAGTAGACCAGCTGTGGTCTGATTGGTCCGCTGCCGTCCACATCGATGTAAAAATGTCCCGACGTGTTGCCGTTGTGTTTGTACGCCTCGCACGACTGTTCGTACACAGCTGGGAGGAGAAGAGTGACATCACAACGACAACGTCACCATGGTGACACACAGGATGAAGACTTTGTTCTGTTATGACTCCTGGATGCTGAAGATGAAACACGCCTCTAATTATTGAACAGGGCGGCTGCTGGAATTACAGCGTTTCTGTGTTTTAATGCTTTAAGTACATTTAATTCTGGTTTTCTACCTGCAGAACGTTTCCCTTTAATTTTAGTTTGAAATACAGCTGGTGATGTGTCATGTGATCTGGTGATGTGTCATGTGATCTGTTGGTGTGTCATGTGATCTGGTGATGTGTCATGTGATCTGGTGGTGTGTCATGTGATCTGTTGGTATGTCATGTGATCTGTTGGTGTGTCATGTGATCTGGTGATGTGTCATGTGATCTGTTGGTGTGTCATGTGACTCACAGCTGTGGCAGGTGGCTCCGCTGTAGCCGCTGTCGGAGCAGTTGCAGAGGAAGACGGTCCAGGACTGACTGCAGAGACCGCCATGTTCACATCGACTGGGAGAACATCTGATGGAGACACAGAGGGACAGAGAGACAGACAAAGAGACAGACAGACAGAGGGACAGAGGGACAGAGAAACAGAGACAGAGAGACAGACAGAGGGACAGAGAAACAGAGACAGGGAGACAGAGAGACAGACAGGGAGGTTCAGTTTTGACTGTCATACAGCAGCTTTCAGCTGTCTGAGGTTTGAAACTTATATCTGCATCTTGTTTTTTTGCGCAGAGACAGCAGTTTTGATCAAATCAGTTGACACCTGGAAACATTGTTCAGGTTCAGGAACAAAAGCCGTCGATGACAGAGACACTTTCTACCTGCTGCCGTCAAGAGACTTTAACAGCATCTCTTGTGTTCCACGCATGTTGCGCTGACTGAGCGCGCTCAGTGTGTCTGACGGATCGAACCTCTGACCTGCTACAGAACTGATGAGGTGAGAAAGAATAATGGTCTCAAACTGTCCGTGTCCTCCCAGAGAATCGAATGTTCCTGAAACGGTTTCCAGAGTGAGTCCATTACATAAAGCTCTTTTATTAAATGGACAGAAAGCCTTTTGAGTTGTGTTTGCTGAAGCGTGTTATTCACTTCACGGCCAGCTGTGTGTGGGAGGGTCACGGGAAAATGTGCAGTTTTAATATTTGGACGAAGCCTCCTTCATCGTGTACAATCAGAGACGGACTGTGAAGGTCGGATCAATAAATCAACACACACGAAGACCGGATCAGGAGCGACGGTGATTCTGGAGAATGACGCTGGATATAAACCAAGCAGCAACCAACAGTTCAGGTTCTGTCTGTCACCATCGTGTCCAACACTAATAATCTGCTGTGAAGAATAAACTGCACATTACGTCCATTCTCCACCTGACTTCACGACCATGAATCCAATCAGCAGCTTTACAGCTGGATGTTTTCAGACGTTTTCACAGGTTTGTTTCAGAGAGCAGTGAGACGCGTCTTCTGAATAAAAACATGCTGACATTCAATTAAAATCACTCGAGCATATTCTCCTTTTCTCTGTCCAGGATGAGTGGTTAGGGTGGTGTTTACATTCAATTTACTGTATGTGTGTGTGTGTGTGTGTGTGTGTGTGTGTGTGTGTGCGTGTGTGTGTGTGTGTGTGTGTGTGTGTGTGTGTGTGTGCGTGTGTGTGTGTGTGTGTGTGTGTGTGTGCGTGTGTGTGTGTGTGTGTGTGTGTACCCTGGAGGCGGGTTTATAACTGTTATAACTGTCTCATTGTTATTTTATCATTTTTATCATCCACGAATTACATAAAAAAAGATTTATCATAAGGTCTAAAATGACTCTCAATTCATTTTGATTCAAAGTTTGCCTTAATATTGTGGTTAAAGCTGCATTAATTAATATCTGAATATCAATAATACATCTCGTGACCTTCTGCATGAAAAAACAGATTTATGGAGACAAGCTGACGGTAAATCATCGTCTGAGTTTTGCAGCATCTTTCGGGTTCTTCCGGAATGTTTCGGTTCATTCTCACCGCTCTCATCAGTTCAGGCTGTTTTCAGGGAAATGTTTCGGTCGGCAGGTGGTGGAGGCTAAACCGGAGCTAAAAGTAGAATAAATGAATCCTGGACATCACAACTCCAGATAGAAGCTAACGTTGCTTCTGTCTGTCAATAAGAAACTGCAGCTTCTGCAGCCCTGAAGAATCCAAACGAACGATTAAACCCAGATTAAAACAAACATGCTGTTGTTTTCCTGCAGATTTCTATTTACATTATTGAATAGAAGTGAACATTTAGGTTTTGAAGGATGTTTTTATGAATTTTTTTTAAATGTTTTGCATGTTTATAAATGATCTCAATATCTTTGTAATTTCAACACTGTCTTC
>NW_027185298.1:78701-83701 GCF_022577435.1 Embiotoca jacksoni | reverse complement strand
GGTTTCTGAACTGAGTCTCTTTTATTTGTTGTTTGTTGAGTATTTAAAGTTTCTCTTGACTCTGATATTTTACAAACTGACTTTTGATGTGAAACCACTTCCTGTTTAGACCGAAGCGTTGTGAAGGCGAGTCTCGACTTTAACGGTCGCTGTGGTTACAGATCGCTTCGATCAATCAGTTTTACCTCCTCTATCTGCAGCATCACGTATGTGCACAATCACATGTGGAGTTGTGTGTGCAGCATCCGGCTGCTGGTTGTGAAGCAGCAACTGGAAATGAACAGAAGTACAATTTGATGATGAAAATATTTGAATAAAGCTCCAGATTTCAGGCGGTGAGACAGACGAGCTGTAGTGATCATGCAGTGTGTGTATGTGTGTGTGTGTGTGTGTGTGTGTGTGTGTGTGTGTGTGTGTGTGTGTGTGTGTGTGTGTGTGTGTGCGCGCCCTCCAACATTCACACATTTAGTTTTTGGTGTTAACTTATGAAGGCATTAAAAACAGTAAAATAATTAAAAGAAGTGTTGAGTGGAGGTGAAGTCAACCATTTGATTGACAGCTGTCCTCCCTTGTGTGTGTGAACGTGGCGTGATGATGATGATGATGATGATGATGTGTGAAAGGTTCAGATGGATTAACAACATGTACGGTGAGAAGTGGTGAAGAGAGGAAACCCACTGAACGTTTTCTGTTTCCCTCGTCGTTGTTTGAACTCGTGTCCAGACACCTTAGAGGATGATGATGATGATGATGATGTGAAGTCGTTTTGTTTCTGATGTTCTTCATCTTCTGCTGACACTCAGACCTTCGTTGGTAAGTCAGGCCACAGTGACGCGTCTTCGTTTGCATTCATACAGTCGCTGCAGCAAAGACAACGACACCACACGCTTATTTATCTTTTATATTTCTCATTTTCTTGAAATATCTTCTGAGGCAGGTTTCACTTATTAATAAGCAGCTCATCTACAGTATCGGCATCGGAATTTGTAATAGAATATTTTGTGGTGTGCAGAGACTCGCACACACACACACACACACACACACACACACACACACACACACACACACACACACACACACACACACGCACGCACACAGGAAGTCAGCTGTGTGTTTGAGGTCTGTGTGTCATGTATTTTAAAACATCATATCTGGATGATGATTCTGGTTCTGATGAAGTGAGCTGAAGTTGGATCAGTTCCAGGTCAGCTCATCTCTCTACTGTACACGGCTGCTCATTTCAATAGAGGAGGACAGATGGCTGCGGCCTGCAGGCCACACACACACACACACACACACACACACACACACACACACACACACACGATGCATGTTTATTTGTGTGTGTGTGTGTGTGTGTGTGTGTAACACACGATGCATGCAACACATACGTGCATGCAGAGGCAGCGGTGCAGCCGGTGTGTGGTGATGTGTCCTCTGATGTTCTACACCTGCTCACACACCCATTTCCCGTCGCCATGGCAACCACGTATGAAGACTGAGCCACATAGACCTACATACATGCATTTGTATGTACTCTCTGTGATTTTGTTTTTGTTTTTTTATGGTAAATATAGTGACATGAATGATCATAAAACGTGGACGTGTTTCCAGCGTTAGAGGAGTTTTTTAAACACCTGCAGCAGGAACACGCTGAGGTGCTGCTGCTCCATCTGCATGGGACGTCTGAAACCTGTTTCTGATGTGGAGGCTGAAACAAACGGCTGCAAATCCATCATCTTGAATCAGACAGAAGGAGATGATGATGAGGATGACGATGGGTTCTGTCTTCATCATATCATCTTCTCGCTTATTAAACTCTGTGGCTCAGTTCTTCCACAGTGAACAATATATCAGCTTGTAATTTGTACCGGTGTGTAGAGTGGACGTGGACATGTAACCTGAAGGACACGAGGACAGACAGGAGGAAGACGTTTGTTTTAGTGAACTGGTCACAGCTGCTTCGAGTGGATGTTGGTTTTAGGTCCTCGCTTGATTCGTCCCTTTGTCTCCGTCAGAAACACAGACGGCCTTTAAGTGGACATCACGTGTCGTCCTGTTCCGGCCGGTTGGTGTGAAACGTCTGCTGTGGAAGGATGAGTCGGCGTTAACGGCGGCGCTGATGGTGCACGCGTTCAAATGCATTCATGACGTTGCACTCGCACGATAAATAAGAGCTGGAGAGGAGGCTCAGACCTCTTTAGATGTTCTGATGTCTGGACCTTCTCGTAGACTCTCCGGTGGTCGGAGGATTCGGCCCGTTGATGGTTCTGCTGTTTGTTCTGTTGTCATGGTTTCTCCTGATGTCAATCAAACAGTTTGGAGCTCCTTCAGGTTCCCTCTGACACGTCTCTTCTGTTTCTCCTCTTCATCAGCGGAGGCTGAGCATCCAGATGGCGCTCTGCTCTCCGACTCCCTCCCCCCCCACCCGCTCAGCCTGCCCCCCCACCCGCTCGGCCTGCCCCCCCACCCTCTCGGCCTGCCCCCCCACCCTTTGGACCCCAGGTTGGCGCACGCGCTGCCGCCCGGCCTCCACGCCGACCACGACCTGCTGACCTGCGGCCAGTGCCAGATGACCTTCCCGCTGGGCGACATCCTCCTCTTCATCGAGCACAAGAAGAAGCAGTGCCAGACGCTGCTGCCCAACGGCTGCTATGACAAGATGAGTGACCGAGGAGGAGGGGGAGGAGGAGGAGGAGGAGGAGGAGGCGGGGGGAGTCCTGCTCTGCAGAGCCTGCATCATTACGCCCAGCGGGCGGAGCTACGCAAGGTGGTGAAACCGGTGGAGATCGGCATCCAGGTGACACCGGAGGAGGAGGAGGTGGGAGGACGAGGAGAAGGAGGTCAGAGGAGAGGGAAGACACCCACCAAAGGAATTTGCCCGAAGCAGGAGAACACACCGACAGGTAGGCACAACAAACACACACACACACACACACACACACACACACACACACACACACACACACACACACTCTGTAGAGACGCACAAACACAAAGAAAAAGTTCAGCAGTTTTGGAAACACTTATTTTCCTTATTTCTAAAAGTTGGATGAGAAGACTAATATCTAATATTTGACATTTTAAATCTAATATCTAACACTGTATCAGAGATATATAGTTATATAAAGTTATATAAAGTTCAGAAACATACTTCTAAAGTCGTCCAAACAACTTGTACCTTTTTTTTTTTTTTTTACAAATAGTTCCAGTCCGCCCTGAAACTCCTCCCTCTAACTTTTAGATTTGACTTTTTCTTTTTGGAGAGCAAAAGATGCAACATATACATATATATATATATATATATATATATATATATATATATATATATATATATATATGTCTATATAGATGTATATATAGATGTGTATATATATATATGTGTATATATATATATATATGCATATGTGTATATATATGTGTATATATGTATATATAGATGTGTATATATGTGTATATATGTATATATAGATGTGTATATATGTGTATATATATATTTATGTATATACATATTGACCAGCCAGCTTTAGACCTGTGAACAGAGTAATTGTAGGACTTTCAGCCTCTCTGCCTTTAGTTTATTGCCTTTATTGTAAAATGGGCTTCACATGTCTTCACCTCCACATTTATAATCTGAGGCCCCATTTCAAGACTTCAGGTTCTTTACATTTACACCTGCTATTAAAATGCATTCTTGATATGTCCATGGTGCAATACGATCAAATTAGAATATGCAAATTAGTTAGAAGGAGCTGATTGACTCAACAAACAGTGCAACGCTGCTATATGGGCTGCAGCTTTTTCTTCCATTGCTAATGTTGCTGCTGCTACCTGCAGCTGCAGCAGGAGGAGGTGGAGATCGGTGACCTTTCAATTTTGGGAGACTGAGAATCTGATCCTGCTGAGCTCTCTGCTGCAGCTGTTTTAATCACAATAAACATATTTAAGTTTTCATGTCTATATAAACACAGATAAGTGCATTGTTCCACTGTTTGTGGAGGCATCATCTCCTAAAAGAGAGAGCGAGCTGTTCATTTGATTAGAGGGAGAAGACAACGGGGAGGGGAGAAGGGAGGGAGGAGACGAGGGAGGAGACGGAGGGTGAGACAGACAGTTACCCACTCAGAGCTCTAAACCCCCTCAAGGACTCGGCTAGTTGAAACAAATTGTGCAAAACGTGACAGAGACTCACCCCAACTTTCATGGAGAAATCCAGCCTAAGCCATCTGCTTAAAAAGGTGAAAAGCTCATTAAAATTCAAATAAGCAAAACCATGAAAAAACACACCATGAGAGGAGAAGGAGAAGACAGAGAAACAGGGATTAAAAAGTGACGAGTTTCTCCCCATTCAGAGGGGTGAAGACGCAGCTGTGTGTGTGTGTGTGGGGGGGGAGGGGGGGGGGGGGGGGGGGCACCAGCAGTTATCTTTCAAACCAGTCAGGACACACAGAAAGAAGCCGGAGCAGGAAGGAAAACGTTCCAGTCTGCAGGAAGAAGCCTGTTCAGCCTCAGAGGTCTTCAGCGTTAGCAGGAAGTCTGCAGCTGAAATCCAAAAGATGGAAAAGATTTGTCTAATCTGATATGAAAAGTGTTGAAGATGAAAATGATGCTGTTCAGTGTTGTAGCTGCTCATAAAGTGACTCCTGATGGTCATCAGTGACACTCGTAGGTTCGAGGTCAACCTGCAGCCTTCTGCTCTTTTTTTTTTTATAGAAAACTTGAGCATGAATTTGTTTGGAAATGAACTAAATCCTGGCGTTCCCTTCTTCGTTTGGACAAACGCTAAAGCGCTACGTTTATTTGCACGTCACCTTTCAGACACAAAGTCAATTCAAGGGGCTTCGCTTAAAGAATAAAACATTAAAAACAGACGTCCTTCTGCTTCTGCAAGCTGAGATGAAAGCAGACTTAATACAAAATGTCCAAGACACTGAACCTGATCCCAAACTATTAGTGAAGAGAAGAAATCAAATCAAATCTCCAACAGACAAATAGAAATG
>NW_027185298.1:58701-71201 GCF_022577435.1 Embiotoca jacksoni | reverse complement strand
GTGAAGCTCCTGTTGATGTGGGAGTGTTTCTGTTTGTGATGATGAGAGATCCGACCCGGAGATAAAGCTCTCGCTGAGGTTTGTCTCCGGTTGTGTTCCTGAGCGAGGAGCTGTTGTCGGTCGGTGAAAGTGAATAAAGAGGAGAGGAGGGTGAAGGAGGGAGGCATCGGGCATCGGGAGGCTTTGAGCAGGTGACAATAGCTCGATGCAAAGCTGCACTTCCATCTGCATTCATCGGGACTCAGTGATGATGATATTTGAGGACGCAGGTCCTCCAGGAGAGGCTGCTCCATTCATCCTGAACACCATTGTGCTCTCTCTCTCTCTCTCTCTCTGTGTGTGTGTGTGTGTGTGTGTGTGTGTGTGTGTGTGTGTGTGTGTGTGTGTGTGTGTGTGTGTGTGTTCATTCTGTATTGTTTCTGGTTCATACTTGTATTTTTTCTGTTTATACACCAGACTGAAGGTGGGTGTCACATCCTGGCATATCAGGAAACAACTTCATCTGCAGTAATAATTAATAACAATGAGAATAATTCACAATATTTCCACTTAAATAAATGTATATTTTAATGCTTTCATGCAAGTCAACCGAGATCACAGCTGGTTTTATTCAAAATGTATTTATTTTTCTGGATAATTATGTTTTTGTTTTTATAAACATTAAATGTAAAAAAAGAAAAAGTCCTAAGAATGAATGTAAAACTATAATACGTATTTTAACAGCACTTAAGTGTTTGGTGAAACATCCTGACGTGGACGTTGATGTTTTATTATCGATATGTTTGTGAAATAGTGCAGCAGTCAACATTTCTGCATCAGTACCCTGAAAAGTATTTAGATGCAACAAGAACACAAAAATGTAAACATCAGTGTTTTAAGGACACAAGCCGAACTAGTCGGGAACCACTTTAACAGATATTAATATTTAATACAACAAAGTGGACTGAGTGTGCAGGAGTTCATGCACACGCACAGAAGGAGCTGTAACCACTCATCGTAGGAATACCACAACAGAAGGAAACCATGTTCGCTCCACGACATCGTGAACAACTTTCACTTCAGCTGGAATAAATAAAAGAAGAAGAGACGCAGCAACAAACATTTAGATCGAGATTTAAAGAATAAACGGAATCTTAGGTTTTTGTCGTCAAAGGTTTTCCTGTTTCCTGCATGAATTACTTTCTCTCTCGCAGCTCTTTTATGTTTTTTTAATTTTTTGTATTGCCTGAGTATCTCCTGCCTTCCTGCCTTCCAGCGATGTCATAACACCCTTCGGTCGCACACTCCTCCGAATGAACTCCTGCATGTTGCTCGGACTGAGACCAAGTCAGGGGGATTTTTTTTCCGTGGCAGATTTCTCCCCGCTGCGTCGCCGAGATGCCGCCGTGCTTCGTCTCGTCTCCTCCTGCCAGAACAGCCGGCTTTGAGGATCTGAATCCCGCAGCCTCCTTGTGTCGTCTATCAACCTGACACTGGTGGCTTTCACTACAACTCTACATACAAGATTTGATTGTGTAAAGTTGGAGATGGCAGCGAGAGAAGAAGGGGGGCTAGGAGGGGGGGGGGGGGTACAAGCTGCAAAACAGACACAACACCTCAGAAATAGGTACCGCGGTGTGTGATACCGCTGAGCTGACGCCGAGGTTTGAAAACCTTTTTGGACCAAACGGGGAGAGACGTCGCTCTAAAAATAATGTGACAGCTCCAGCGTGGTCACACGGGCAGGATGGGATTACCTCGCGTTTCGCTGAGTTTGGGCGACTCGCGACTGCCCTCTCCTCCACAATAGTCTGCTGGCGTTTAGCACCGGCCAAATCACCACTTAACAAAAGCTAATTTCTCACTTGGTTAAACTGGGGAGGATTAGAGGCCCTGCGTTGGCGCATGTCTGGTGGAGAGTGAGGATGGAGGCATGTTAGGAGAGGATTTAAACCTCAATTACAAGGGACTGAGGGCTTTTGTGCGTCCGTGGCGAAGGTGGGACGCCGAGGTTTAGCGACTTCGCTGGGAATGTTTGCCGCCTCGTTGTGTGTGTGTGTGTGTGTGTGTGTGTGTGTGTGTGTGTGTGTGTGTGTGTGTGTGTGTGTGTGTGTGTGTGTAGCTGAGGGTGACATAGCCTGACAAATACATGTTGATCCCCTTGTTGAAGAGGGTTTAAATCTCCCTAGTTTCACATGCTTACCACTCCGGCTGTACACGAGGAGGGACGACGAGGAATCACACACGGCAGCGACTGAAACCTCTTCCTGTTTGTGTTGTGTTTGTTGTATTATTGTCTGGCTGCTGCAGGTCCCTTTAAAAAGGATCTCTTCAAATCCCTTAAAAAAAGAGCCTTCATAAATCTCAGATCTCCACCGGACTCAGCCTCCTTCTTCCACATTTAAACCGTCTTGGTCGACTCCAGCAGCCTTTACAACCACTCAGACTTCTTCCAGCGTTAATAACACGGCAGGTTTTTACTCCGTTTCACTGCATGAATCTGCGTCTGTTCTGTTTGCAGTCAACACCTCGTTGCTACTAATCTTTTTCATGATTACTTAAACCTTTATCATCGTCAACCAGCTCCTCTGCTTACTTTCCTGCATCATCTCTTCAAACCACGTCGAAACTTTGGTTAAATACTGGTGAAGAGTGAAAGTTTGGACTGCTCGTATTCATCAGTGTGTCGTCAGGGACGTTCTCGGAGGAGCAGCGATCTTTCCCCGTCTTTCACCCACAACCATCTTTTTTCCAGCGTCTCTCATCTCCCGACGTTTGGGGGGAAGAAGAAGACGAGTGGGATAAAGAGAGAGTTAGCCCCCCCCCCCCCCCCCCCCCCCTCCCGAACACCAAACCCTTTGGTTGCTATCAAAGCTTCGCCTCACCCCTGCTGACACCCCTGAATTATTCACTTAGACCAAAAGATAAACAAAGCTTGCTAGCTACAGTTGTTCTATTGATTTCTCTGGGCAACATCACAGATAACAGAAAGAGGGCTGGAGGAGAGGAGCCGGGCTGCTGCCGTCTCGCTTTTTTTCATCTGTAAATAAATCAATAACATGTGTAGTTTTTCTCTTGAGAAAGCAGCCCGTGTCCTGTTTCCCAGGAAAGCTAGTCATGCATTTGTATTATATTTTTTTATCATTTTGTTTGAGGCAGTGGGAGCGTTTGTCTTCGAGGGCCTTCCCACGTGGGAACCGTCTGTTCTACCTGTTGTTGAGGCTGAAATTGCCCGTCGTTGGGATAATTTGCCGTTCGGAGCGAGGCTGGGGGTCGGCTGAGTAAACAATGCTGGCTGAGGGCCAAATACCGGCTGCACCCCTCTGATTAGAAACAGGCACATCCTCTCCATTCCTTCTCTCGCCTTTAAGCTGGAGGGAGACTTTCAAAATAAAAGCATACTGGGTCACGGTGGTTGTTGATTCCAGAAGCACCGTCACCCTCCTGACCGAGGATGCTTCTGTAATCTGTCAGAGACGGTCTGATGGTCTGCACACAGAGCTGTCTGGGATCCCTCCCCCGCCACCTCCCCCACCACCTCCCCCGCCACCTCCTGTAGGCCAGAAAATAAAAGGCCTACCTGGGAGGAGACTGCAGGTTGGAGGATGCAGTGTTTTCTGAATCACCAGAAGGACTCCTTTGTTGTTTCTGCTTCGGTACGATACGACCACCCGTTCATGACTGCAATCGATCAGTGGATGAAATGCGACCGGCCGCCGGCAGGACCTCCACCTCCACCTCATCCTCGACCTCGGCCTCAACCTCCGCCTCGACCTCCACCTCGACCTCGGCCTCGACCTCCGCCTCGACCTCCACCTCGACCTCCACCTTGACCTCCGCCTCGACCTCCACCTCGACCTCCGCCTCGACCTCGGCCTCGTCCTCAACCTCGACCTCCGCCTCGACCTCCACCTCGACCTCCGCCTCGACCTCCACCTCGACCTCCGCCTCGACCTCGGCCTCGACCTCCGCCTCGACCTCAACCTCGACCTCCGCCTCGACCTCCACCTCGACCTCCGCCTCGACCTCGGCCTCGACCTCCACCTCGACCTCCGCCTCGTCCTCAACCTCGACCTCCGCCTCGACCTCCACCTCGACCTCCGCCTCGACCTCGGCCTCGTCCTCCCGGCCGCGGCTTGGAGGCTCGAGAGGGAAATCAGATCAGTGCATCCGGGCAGCTTGATGTGAACCCGATTGCAGCGGCCAGACAAAACAAAAGCAGGCTTTGACCTAAATGGTCAGTACTTGAGTCTAACGAGCAGCGGGCCCGGATGGGCTTCTGCTGACTTTGTGAAGAGATCGTCCAGCTTTCTGGAGACATATTTCAACCACCTGTTCTACTGGAGGGGTTTGAAAAGGCAGATTTTATAGATACAACCTTTCTCTTCCTTTAAACACAAATGTAAACACACACCTGAACTACGTCTTTGACAAACAGTGCCATGAGCTCAGAGGAGTTGAGAGTCTCTCAGTTCTATCTGAAGAACGACAAGTCATGATTTAAAGAAACTTAAGTTTGGCGTTTAAATTAGAGATGTGTGCAGAGATGGAAAGGCACGACAACAAAGTCCTGACAGCCGTTTCTGAAGTGTTTCCTAGTTGTTTTTCTGACTTCTATCCTGACGTCTTGGTAACGGATAAAAAAAATCACTGCCTCATGTCTCAAAAGTTGCCATGAATGTTTCAGAAGCATTGAGCTCAGAAAGGCTGAAGAGATTCCAGGTACTGTTTCTACTGTATTCCCTGGAAGGAGCGACATTCGAGAACCGAGACTGGATCTCACTTCTGTGGGCGTAAATGCAGAAAAAGAAGTTCCTCCGTGACTTGGTGTCGTGGAGAAGCTCCACATGCAGTGATGGCTTGAAATCATCCTTTCATCTCACATCTTTCCCTTCTTTGTGTTCCCACCTTCGCTGAGCTTCTCTCCTTCCTCACACACTTCCTGTAGTAGCCTTCACTTTCTCGCGTTATGCTTCTTGATTTTTGGAACCGGACTGTCCAGATGTCCTGCTGCGATGCAGCGTGTCTTTGGACGCTGCAGCTTGTCGGTTGAAGCTGCAGCTCAGACGTCCGTTAGCGTGTTGTGACGCAGCAGACCTGCGAAGCTTCAAGTTTCAGGGAGTCGCTGCAGGTCAGAGGTTGTGGCTGCACGCTGCAGCGGGTTGCAGGATGTGTGCAGGCTGTATGCGTGTTACAGCTGCAAGTCAGCGTGTGTGCACTTCCTCACACTTTGATTCAGGAGATATATTTTACAGACTTTGTGACTGACACACACACACGGCTTCACATTCTGCTTTACTGACTGTAGAACAACGAAGCTGCAGCAATAACAGTGGAGCGTTTCTCCTTTAAGAGACGGGGACAAACTGCAGACACTGTGTGTGTGTGTGTGTGTGTGTGTGTGTGTGTGTGTGTGTGTGTGTGTGTGACTGTGTGTGTCTGTGTGTGTGTGTGTGTTTGAGACTGTGTGTGTGTGTGTGTGTGTGTGTGTGTGTGTGTGTGTCTCTGAGTGAGACTGTGTGTGTGTGTGTGTGTGTCTGTGAGTGAGACTGTGTGTTTATGTGTGTGTGTGTGTGTGTGTCTGTGAGTGAGACTGTGTGTTTATGTGTGTGTGTGTGTGTGTCTCTGTGAGTGAGACTGTGTGTGTGTGTGTGTGTGTGTCTCTGTGAGTGAGACTGTGTGTGTGTGTGTGTGTGTGTGTGTGTCTCTGTGAGTGAGACTGTGTGTTTATGTGTGTGTGTGTGTGTGTGTCTCTGTGAGTGAGACTGTGTGTTTATGTGTGTGTGTGTGTGTGTGTGTCTCTGTGAGTGAGACTGTGTGTTTATGTGTGTGTGTGTGTGTGTGTGGTGTCTCTGTGAGTGAGACTGTGTGTTTATGTGTGTGTGTGTGTGTGTGTGTCTGTGAGTGAGACTGTGTGTTTATGTGTGTGTGTGTGTGTGTCTCTGTGAGTGAGACTGTGTGTGTGTGTGTGTGTGTGTGTGTCTCTGTGAGTGAGACTGTGTGTGTGTGTGTGTGTGTGTGTGTGTGGTGTGTCTCTGTGAGTGAGACTGTGTGTTTATGTGTGTGTGTGTGTGTGTGTCTCTGTGAGTGAGACTGTGTGTTTATGTGTGTGTGTGTGTGTGTGTGTCTCTGTGAGTGAGACTGTGTGTGTTGGTATGAACAAATGAAAACAGATAGGACTGGTTGTGGGAGCCGGCCTGCTTCCAGTTAGTTTGGAGACAGCCGGAGTACCGAGGAGCCGATTCCACTCGCCTCCAAACCAAGAAAATAAAAGAGGCTTTCAGATTTTCTCTACTAAAAATAAAAACTGATGAAGAAACTACAGAAAATGAATATAAATACAGAAATGCATCACAATTGTCTACTAAACTAAAAACCCTGATTTTGTGATGATCACGTTTCTGCTCAGATACTTTATTTGATCATTCAAACCAGTTTATGGGAACAAGCGGTCTCATCATTCATCATTCATCGTTTCAGCTGTTGACAGATGGATCAATTATTATTCTGGCTGACATGATGTGAAGTTTTGTGCAGTTCATTTTATGCATAAACGTTTTAAACTAAAAGCCGTACATCCAGAGGATCTCTTGTACTTTCTGATTATTGAATGAGAAATGATAGAAATGTTTCAGATGAAGCGATGATCCTTTAAATTCCGTTTGTTTCATGACTTCCTGCTGAAAGATGTTCAGGACGAACAGATCAGAGCTCCTCTGCTCCGTGTCCTCTGCTGCCTTATAAGGACCTCCAGCACAGACCTGCCCCCCTTCATCCTTCTCTTCATCCCTCCATCCATGCCCCCCCCCCTCCTGCTCTGTCTCTGCTCTTGTCCTCGACCTGCCCCCCCCCCCCCCCCCCGCTCCCACTTCACACTGCTGTTCCTGTATAAACAAGTGGAGTCTGACCAAAAAACACTCAGCTTCACTCACTCACTGTCACCCCTCTCCCTCCTCCTCTTCTCTCTTCTTCACCTCCTCCTCTTCTTCTTTTTCACCCCCTCCTCCTCTTCTTTCACCCTCACTCATCTCCCTCCTCTTCTTCACCCCCCTCCTCCCCTCTCTCCTCCTCTCTCATCCTCCTCCTCCTCCTCCTCCTCCTCCTCCTCCTCAGCTCGTTTCTCTCTGTTTCCGTCTCTGCAGGTGAAGTTCAGTTGGATTCTTTTATTGTGCGGGTGCAGCGGTTGAAGAAGACATTTAAAGAGCTGCTAAAGGTTACATTAACACGAGACATGTCTGCCGTGCTCTGGAAGTTGAAAAGGTGAAGCTGATCATAACGTTGTATTCATGAAGCTGGAACTGCGTTCAGCTCTGTGGTTCAGTGGTGAAGCAACAACAGACAGAGATTTTTCTTCCTGATGTCGGTGTCAGGCGAAGCTGTAATATGTCTTATTCAGACAGGAGGGGCACTGCTACATCATGGAGTTGGAGGGAGCTCAGTGTGTGTGTGTGTGTGTGTGTGTGTGTGTGTGTGTGTTCCAGGAGACTCCCACTTGGCAGTGTGCGACTTGGACGAGATTTCTATGGGGGGAGGGGGGTGGGGGGGGGGATTTGGAACGGGACAGGGTGACAGGGAGACATAGAGGAGGACGAGAGGGATCCAAAAATGTGTTGGAGCGCCGTCCCAGTCAAATCCAGCTCGTGGCAGAGTTTCTCTATTGTGGCTGTGGAGACCGAGCCAGCTCTTCACCTGACAACATGTCCACGACTTAACCTCAACACACCCTGAACACCTGAACACCGGATCTCCTCGGGAGTCGGTGGCGCCGAACAATAAAGATCTGCTTCAGGCCATATTCTCACATTATAAACGGGTGTATTGACATATATTCTTGTCTGTAGGCTGAACAAACGTCCAAAATTAGACTTTTGTGCATGAGATTTTTTTCCCACTATCCTCCAGTTTTCTGGTCAGACTTTCTACCAGATGTTGAACCAGCTGCAGGGATTTTCTGTGTAGCAAACTATGGTGAAGCTTATACAACTATAACACCTGGTTTAAATAAGTAAAAATCATCATTACAGTTTATAATAAATGCAATAGTGTGTCATCAATCAATAAATAATTGTTTTTAGTGAACATGAAAGAAAAAAATAAATAAAAGCAAATTAACAAACAAAAAAGAAACCATCATTCACAGGAGAAGAGTTCCTTCCAGTCCTGAGTGTCAATGCTCCATTAAACAAGCACATAACACCAAAACAAACTCCAGCATAACAGAGGAATCACAGTTCGTCTCAAATCTCTTCAGTATTTTATTTCTAAAGATTCTTGTTAGTTTTGATGAAGTGAAAGATAAAGTTTTCAACTCTTCATTGCATTTATTCCACAAAGAAACTCCCTTTGTTTTGTTTGTGTCCTGAACTGAAGCGCTGCTCGGAGCTGGAGACGATGGCAAGCTCCAGACGGAGGTCTACCGATCATTAAAGCAGTTACCAATTAATAAATCAATATAATCAAAAATCCTAAATATTGTGACCTCAATTTTGATTGTACTTTATTAGGTTTCAGATCAGTTTATTATAAAGTATTCTTGTAAGTTACTTTAAAGGCTCCTTTAACTGTGACATCGGTGTGTTGAACATGAGTGACATGTATCAGCTGCACCTCCACGATGCCGTGTGTGTGTGTGTGTGTGTGGTGTGTGTGTGTGTGTGTGTGTGTGTGTGTGTGTGTGTGTGTGTCTAGGACAACCCCCCCCTCCCCCTACACACACACAGTTTCACACACGCTCCCCAGGTGCAGCGGTGCGGGCCAGTGTGTGGGATTAGCTGGTATGCTCTGGCACTCTCCTCTGGTTAATCCCTCTAATTTGTTAACAGGGCACAGAGACAGGCATACAAAACACACACACACACACACACACCACACACACACACACACACACACACTGCGGCAGTTTGTTTTGGATTGCGTCTGACGACGGGACTGCTTGTCGTGTGGCGTTGGGGACGGAGCGTCTCCTGTTTGTCCTCCTCTTCCTCCTCCTGCTGCTCGGACTCCCTAACGAGCTGAATGCATCCTAATGTGGCCGTGATCACCTCAGCCTTCCTTTAAAAATTCATAACAGAAGAATGTCAAAGCCCCCTCCTCCTCCTCCTCCTCCTCCTCCTCCTCCCTCCCTCTCTGTGTCTTGTCATGAGTGCATGGCTTGTATACACTCGTGCACACACACACCTTGCACACTGCTAATCCTTTGTTGGCTGGATAACATGCAGAGAAGACGGGTGATGCTAAAGTTCAACACACGCTGGGTAGAAAGACGACGGAGGAGAGGACAGAGACAGAAAAATAACTGCCAGCGAATGTCGATGTTTCTTTTTGTCTGGATGAGTTGTGGTGAGATCAACCAGCTCAGCTGGATACCAACACTCAATTTGTTTCAAACCACCTGTCAGGTTCACTTCAGGAAAACTTTTGAGATGTTGGCGTTTTGTTAAGTGTTCATTAGCAAATCCACAAATTCCTGCAGATCTTTCTGCCGCTGAAAGACAGAATCATCCGGCCTCGTTGCAGCCGTCTGAGACGACATTTCACAGCTTTGTTTTGCAGTTTGAGAAAGTTTGTTGTTGTATTTATTGGTGGATATTTAGAGCCTCATGAGTGCGATGAAGAGTGATGTCATCTTCATCCGGAGATACTTATTATGAGCCATTTTGCAGCCATGTTTTAATAGCTATAAAATACAAGTGTGATTGAGAGAGGTGTTTTAGACATTTGAATTTCATCCAATCAGAGACATTTCTGCAAAAATAAAGCACATGGATCAGTTATTTATTTCTTTATTTTTTTACAAAAAGCAATCCCTACTTTAAATCAGCACAACTTTCCATTCAGTTTTTCACTTCTTTCACACCAAACCAACGAAGGAGAAAATTGTTGGAAGTGCAGCGGGCTTGTGGCCTGCAGGCTGACAGCGAGAGCCTGACGGTAGCAGGACGAGTTTGGGGGTTCGCCTCTTGGTCTTCAGCCAACAGCATCTGCGGTGAGCTGAACTCCGAGATGACTCAGTTTACCCACGAGGACTTCTGAGTGTCTGACCGGCGCTCCGGGAGGCAATCAGATAAAGTCTGTAAGATCCTGGCGTCCGTACGGCTCGGCTGATTTAATTAAAACAGCCGCTGTGTGGTCCTGCAGTGATTTTAGTTGTGAAGCTATTACATCCAATTTAAAATGTGTGTTGGATGAGTTTAAAACCCGGCGCTCAAACCACTTCATTCAGAAGGAACAGACCACTGGAAGGCAGCTCGGCGCTGACATGATGTCATCAGGGCGGAGACAGCAAATATACAGCTCCTAATGCAACATGAGCAAAAACATCACGTGGTCCTTTAGTTTGTGACTGTGGAGAACATGTGTAGAGAACATGTGTACAGAACATGTGTACAGAACATGTGAGGAGAACATGTGTGTTGAGAACGTGTGTAGAGAACATGTAGAGAACATGTGTAGAGAACGTGTGGAGAACATGTGTAGAGAACATGTGAGGAGAACATGTGTAGAGAACGTGTGGAGAACATGTGTAGAGAACATGTGAGGAGAACATGTGTAGAGAACGTGTGGAGAACATGTGTAGAGAACATGTGTAGAGAACATGTGTGGAGAACATGTGTGTAGAGAACATGTGAGGAGAACATGTGTAGAGAACATGTGTGTAGAGAACGTGTAGAGAACATGTGTAGAGAACGTGTAGAGAACATGTGTAGAGAACATGTGTACAGAACATGTGTACAGAACATGTGTAGAGAACATGTGTAGAGAACATGTGTACAGAACATGTGTACAGAACATGTGTAGAGAACATGTGTACAGAACATGTGTAGAGAACGTGTGGAGAACATGTGTAGAGAACATGTGTGTAGAGAACATGTGTAGAGAACATGTGTGGAGAACGTGTGTAGAGAACATGTGAGGAGAACATGTGTAGAGAACATGTGTGTAGAGAACGTGTAGAGAACATGTGTAGAGAACATGTGTAGAGAACATGTGTAGAGAACATGTGAGGAGAAACATGTGTGTTGAGAACGTGTGTAGAGAACATGTGTGGAGAACATGTGAGGAGAACATGTGTGTTGAGAAACGTGTGTAGAGAACATGTGTGTAGAGAACATGTGTGGAGAACATGTGAGGAGAACATGTGTGTAGAGAACATGTGTGTAGAGAACATGTGTGGAGAACATGTGAGGAGAACATGTGTGTTGAGAACGTGTGTAGAGAACATGTGTGTAGAGAACATGTGAGGAGTGTGTGCACACGTGATGGAGACACACACGCTCTCTGATTAGCATGTAATTGCCGTGCTATGATGGTGATGAACAGACATTAGCTGAGCAGCCCGAGAAGCTGCAGCTTGTGTGTGTGTGTGTGTGTGTGTGTGTGTGTGTGTGTGTGTGTGTGTGTGTGTAGGGGGGGGGGCACCTGAAGATCATAAAAGTGCTGCTTAAATACGCAAAAACAATCGTCAGGAAACTTTTTGCAAGAGGGACAAAAGGCCAAGAGAAGAAACACACACACACTCACACACACACACACACACACACACACACACACACTCACACACACACACACACACACACACACACACACACACACACACACACACACACACCACACACACACACACACACACAGAGCCTCTACCCTTGGCTCACATCAGCTTTGTTCGATATGTAAATACCTCTGTGCTGCCCCCCCCCCCCCCCCCCCACACACACACACACCAATGCTCTGCTGCTGCTGGATGCAAAGGAGCTCAGGTCTCTAGCTCACCTGTGATTGGCCGAAGGGAGCGGATGCTGCTGGGAGGTGGAGGGGGAGGAGGGGAGGTGTGCAGGAGGTGATCTCTTCGTCAGGTCGTTTCAGTGTCCAGTGCATCCATGTAATGTGTGGAGAGACTCGTGAAGTCTGCAAACGTAGACATGAGGACATTAAGGACATGAGGACATTAAGGACATGAGGACAGAAGCGGGCTGTCCCCGTCTGAGCCCGGTTCTGTCCTCATGTCCTTTTGGAGGTTCCTCCTCCTGTGTTACGTGGGATTGTTGAAGTGTTCGTCTGAAGCTGTGAAGTTCTGCTGAAGGAGTTCATGTGTTCAGGCTCATCAAACAAGGGAAATGAAACTGAATTGAATTAAGTTACCTGAAGATATCATTCTTAATGTTGTAAGAAAGATGTAAATAGAAGGACAACGTGTAAATATAGTATCTTTAAGATTTCTGTGTTTTAAAGTTGGAGGATCAGAAAGAAGCTTGAAGAACGTTGAGTTCATTTCATCAGAGGGAACCTCCAACTTTAGCTTTTTAACTTTGCTTTGATGTGGAGCAGCGAGTCCATGACATCACCGTCATTTAAATCCAGCTTGAAGTCGTGACGTTTTATTGGATCACACGTCAGTGATCATGTTCCACGTGATGAAACTCAGTTCATAGTCTGGAAGAAACAACCACGAGTAAAATAAGTTGTCACATAATAACAACAAGAGATGAAGAGGTTGGAACAGATGAAGGCTTCCTGTGTTGACA
>NW_027185298.1:45000-58601 GCF_022577435.1 Embiotoca jacksoni | reverse complement strand
TTTACCATTAGAGCAGCATATGTTTCCTCTGCTATCTGAAATGAGTGTAGTAGGTCAAGAGAACGAGCTTTCATTGAATGAATACAAGAGTACAATTACCATTATCTGTGTGTGTGTGTGTGTGTGTGTGTGTGTGTGTGTGTGTGTGTGTGTGTGTGTGTGTGTGTGGCATGCTCCTCAGCCTGTGTAGTGTCCTTTAGTCACACAATAGCTTGGTGGTTATTTATGACTTTAAAAGCACTTCCATTAATGAGCTGTTAACATGATTTTGACAGGAGGCCTGGCTTTTTTGTTTGCTTTCTTTTTTATCGCCATTGTTTGAGTTTTTTCTGTGATTTTGTCGACTTTCTTGGAATTTCTATCCTTCAGTTGTTATAATATTAGAATTAATATTTAGGCTTAAACAAATCTCCGAATTAAAAAATGCTGGGATTCGGTTTAGCTCATAACCTGATTTAGATTTCGTCTGTCTTCGCTGAGTCTGTACATCTTCACCGAGATGAGTTTAGCATCTGTAACTCTGCAGAAAATACTGAACTCGGACATGAATGCACAGGTATACAGTGATGAAACACACGCTGTAATAATTCTGCAGTTTTTCCAGAGAATTCACTCTGCACTAAGTGAGAGGATTAAGCACCTCTGAAAACACGGATCCAGTGCGGGCCAATCTAGTGTGACTGTGGAAATGCACTTGTCAGAAGCGTGATAAGTACGTAGCGTTTATGTGACAACATGACGAGCCGAGGACTCTGCAGCTACCGGGAGTATTAGACAGAATATAAAGCACTTATCATCAACATCCCACCGCCTCTCAGCCCAGAAACGTTCACCACACTGAAAATACGCTGTTATTAAGAGAACATGTATTGTTGATGAGAATTTAAATCATGAATGAAGTCACATTTACTTCCTGAAATGTTTCATATGTTTAATTTATCTCTCCGTTTGTTGCAGGAGGCCGCGACGAGCCCTCCAGCTACATATGTACCACCTGTAAGCAGCCCTTCCCCAGCGCCTGGTTCCTGCTGCAGCACGCCCAGAACACCCACGGGCATCCGCATTTACCTGGAGTCCAACCCCTCCAGCACAGCTCTCACCCCTCGCCTCACCATGCCTCCGCCCATGGGCAGTGACTCCATCCCGCAGTCCCCCCTCACCAACTTCCTGGGGGACAACAACCCCTTCCACCTGCTGAGGATGACGGGGCCGCTGCTCCGGGAACCGCCCCCGGGCCTTCGTGGAGAACCGCCTCCCCAACACGCCTCCGTTCATCAGCCCGCCTCCCCGCCATCACCTGGACCCCCATCGACTGGACCCCCATCGATTGGATCCCCATCGATTGGACCCCCATCGACTGGACCCCCATCGACTGGAACGCCTTAGCGCCGAGGAAATGGCCTCATCTCCCAGCACCCCCAGTGCCTTCGAGAGGGTGATGCGGCTAACGCCCATGGCCATGGAGTCCCAGTCCATGGACTTCTCCCGGCGGTTACGTGAGCTGGCAGGGAACACGAACAGCACCACGCCACCGCTGTCGCCCAGCAGGCCCAACCCTATGCATCGACTACTAAACCCCAATCCCTTCCAAGCGGGGCCAAATCGCCCTTTCTGAGCACCCCCTCCCCCTGCCGCCAATGCCGCCGAACAGCACCACGCCGCCCCAGACGCAGAACAAGGTCAAGTCCTGCGAGTTCTGCGGGAAGACTTTCAAGTTTCAGAGCAACTTGGTGGTGCATCGGCGCAGCCATACTGGAGAGAAACCATACAAGTGCCAGCTGTGTGATCACGCCTGCTCGCAGGCCAGCAAGCTGAAGCGCCACATGAAGACGCACATGCACAAGGCCGGATCCCTGACGGGGCGTTCGGACGACGGCCTCTCCACCACCAGCTCGCCGGAGCCGGGCACCAGCGACGTGACAGGGGAGGGGATGAAAAACCGCGACGGGGACTTCCAGGGGGAAGGCAATGAGGAGGAGGAAGAGGAAGAGGAGGAAGAGGAACTGGAGAACGAGAGTCGACCAGAATCCAACTTCAGCATAGAGTCCGAGTTCTTCCGAAACAGGGAGAACGGCTCTAAACCTCCGTCAGAAGAGAAGTCATCGCTCGCTCTGGAGAAGATGGTGGACGGCGGAGCGCTCAACTCCATACAGCAGTACAATAACTTGATAGTTGACAATCGTAAACGAATGCCCTTCTCCAAGAGGGGCTCGGACGGCATGCGGGACACCGGAGACGAGGATTCAGTGGGTCGGGAAATGAACCACCACCAGCAGGAAGAGAGGACGACCATTAACGGCCGGAACTGCGGCTCCGGCGACTCTTTCTCAGGCCTGTTCCCCCGTAAGCCCACCCCCATCACCAGCCCCACGCTGTCCAACTCTTCCAACAAGAGGATCAAGATCGAGAAGGATCTGGACATCCCCCCGCACCCCACATCCCCTCTGAGAACGTGTACTCCCAGTGGCTGGTGGGCTACGCCGCCTCGCGCCACTTCATCAAAGACCCTTTCCTCGGCTTCACCGACTCCAGACAATCGCCTTTCGCCACTTCCTCTGAGCACTCGTCGGAGAACGGCAGCCTGCGCTTCTCCACGCCTCCGGGGGACCTGCTGGACGGCGGCCTGTCCGGCCGCAGCGGCACCGCCAGCGGGGGCAGCACGCCTCATCTCGGCGGGGGTCCGACCGGGCTCCAAGGACAGCCGGAGGAGCGACACCTGCGAATACTGTGGCAAGGTGTTCAAGAACTGTAGCAACCTGACGGTGCATCGGCGCAGCCACACCGGCGAGCGGCCCCTACAAGTGTGAGCTGTGCAACTATGCCTGCGCCCAGAGCTCCAAGCTCACGCGCCACATGAAGACGCACGGCCAGCTCGGTAAGGAGGTCTACCGCTGTGACATTTGCCAAATGCCCTTCAGCGTGTACAGCACTCTGGAGAAACATATGAAAAAGTGGCACGGAGAACACTTGATGACCAGCGAGGTCAAAATTGAACAAACAGAGAGAGCCTAAAGCGAGCTCCCTGTTTCCGAACTCAGCGCCACACTTTGACTCAAAAAATTAACAAAAATGGGGTAGCTGGATACTTTTTTTATGAAATATTAATTTTGGGTTAGATTTTGTGTTTTTGATTAAAAAAAAACTGCCAACTGAGAAAAAAAAAGTGAAAACAGAGATCTTAACACCAACTGAAGCTGTCTAAACTGCCTGGTTTGGCATTCATTTTTAAACAATCAGTCAGCTGAGTTATAAAATATGTGGAGCCTTTAACTGTGGCAATAAATTTCTGTATTTATTGGATTTTGTATTTTGGCATGTGCAGGTATTTTTGTTAGGCTTTTTTTTTTTTTTTTTTTTTTTTTTTTTTAAAGATTGTTTTACTTTGATTTTTGTGTTACTCTATTTAAAAAAAAAAAAAAAAAAAAAAAAAAAAAAAAAAAAACCCACATGAGCGTCCTGAGAGTTTCTTTAGAGGACAAAAATCCATTTTTGAGTCTTTTTTTTTTTTTTTTTTTTTTGGCCACAGCTTGTAGGAAATTGTATATTAAGCTAAATGTGTAATTTCTTGAAAAGATGCTGAATTCAATCTTCAATTTGAAAGTGGCGTTAACTGAGAATGCTAGAATTAGTCTATTTTGTGTGATGACGATACGCGGACAACAATCCTTTGGCATTGTAGCATGAACTGACTCGAAAACATGTCAATATAATTGGATATGTAGCACTGAGTGGTCATATTTGACAGTAAATGTAAAATGAAAGAGGATCCCAAGGTTCATAAACCCCGACTCCTCATGAAAACACCCCACCCAGGAAGAAGAAACAGATTCTCCATAAGGCAGCTGCTGACTGGTACGTGGTGCCACGACAACGCTACAACAACCATCCCTTGTTTCTTTTCCTGCCATCTCACCTGCAGTACATTTTAACACACCCACGCAGCATATTTTGCATGAAGCCATATGATCCAGGCTATATTATTTATTAGGAGTAAGTGAGCATGAAGCTATGACGAGTATGCATGGAGGCGGAGCCACAGAGAAAGAGAGCACAGGGACATCTCAGGGTAAACTACACTGCTTTCCTTTATTTACCCCGTTCATTTCTTTATTGCAAACAACTTTCAAACACATTTCCATTTCATAATCGTGGGAGACCGTTTCTGTATTTGTCTACAGCCCCCCTCAGCCCCCCCCAACAGGCATTTTTTTCAAAACACACATTTATATCTGAAGTCACTACTTAAACATAAACTTGTTTAGAGAGGTGTGTGCAAACAAAGCAGAAGCCACCACTTTAAATACATCCCTGCATATAATTTAAGTCTCAGATTCTAATGTTAAAAAAATAGTATAAAATCAACCTCCCTATGCATTTTGTGCTAAACTATATTACAATTTGTTGAGATGAAATTAGTAGTAAATTTTGACTTGTAATATTCTAGTGAGTCTATAATGGTATCGTCGGATTGATGAAGTCACCTCTGCAGGAATTGGATTTGTTCGATTGTTAGCTGTGGGACACCTTTGTGTAGAAGAGGAAAATGTGTCAGTGTGTGCAGAAATGAATAAAAACACATGTTTATTAAGACAGGCGGCATCAGTTCGCTCCATGCGCTTTTTAAAAATTATTATTTCTTTAAATCACAACCCCAGTTTTCTTTAAGCCACCTTCACCATCAGATCCAATTACAAACTCGCAGCTCGGAACAACAGACCTGCACTTTATGAGTTGGTCCATCCGACACACACAGAGAGCTGGACAGAAACGGTACTGAAGGGTCTGGAGCTTGGGATCTCCTGATGCTGAAGTGCCCAGGGTTGTAAAGGCTTGGCTTCCCCAATGCTGGCACTATAAAATTGAGGAATCAAAATATTAATAATTTATTTGGGACAGTTTTTCTGCTGCCATTCAATTTGACATGAGTGTGCCTTGAATAATGATCTTCCTATTTATTGTCTCAGACAAATGCAACACTTTTTACAAAGCATCAAATTGAACAAGAAAAAAACAATGTGTTTACTTAAATGTGTAATTTGAACAGAACTATTTAAATTAACACGCTGAGTTTAGGCTTAGGGATAACCAGCACAATATTAATGTGTCTGTGTGTGTATATATGTATGCATATGTACATATAAAGGCACAAAAACCTATATATAGATCTATATCAAATTCCTCACTCACAAGGACAAGAGTCTGTCCTTCAGCAGAAAAATTTCCAGGAGCGGACAAAAAGCCAACATAAAGTCAAGGAAGAGACTGGACAAAAATCAGGAAACGCAGAAACTTAAAAAAAAAAAAAAGAATTTAGTGCACTCTGTCTGAAAATAAGTTTACAGTATTGATACAAGTACAAGGGTAAAATAATATGTGTGTGTATGTGTTTTAAACAAGTATTTTATTTTAATTTTTTTTTACCAGGTTTGCTTCTAAATTTTCTCTGAATGCCGAAGGGGCGATGTGTATATTGTTTTTCTATTTTTATTTTCTTATTTTTTTGGTGGCGGGGGTTTTAGTATATATATATATATAAATATATATGAATATATATTACATTTTTCTTGTTTACTGTAAAAGTATACCAGTATTTGTAATATTGGAGAATGCCTGGGCATTTTACAAAAATATAAAAAAGGTTGTTTTTTATTTTATTTTATTTTTTATTTTACAGTCCAATTTAAATTGTGGGTCTTTTAAACTGTTTTTGTCACTGTAACTGTAAAAGTCTTAAGTTTTAGTAACTTTTATTCTGCCTTGGGTGTAATGAAATAAAAAAAAAAAATAAATGAATTAAAAAAAAAAAGTGACTGAGCTGTAACAAACTTGGATTTGGTAGAGGGGTTGGAGGGGGGGGCAGGAGGGGCTGGGGGTTCTGCTGTTCAGGAAAAACACACTGAGACTCCTGACTTGTATCTATTTTTCTTCTTCTGGAATGGATTCTTCTTCATGGATGGTTTGAAATACGTGTAGACACTTGCTGTCTTTCCTAAGGAGCTTGTCTTTTTTTTTTTAACTTGTAGGCTGTGTGCATCCTTTGTGAATAGGGTACGTCGGCTGCGTACCTCAGGACGTCTTGCTCTGATATCGGGTGCAGGGGCGGGAGGAAGAAGGGGTGGGGTGGGGCGGGGCGGGGCTTTATTCCAATGACCAATCCAACTCACCGGCTGCCACAAAACTGTTTCTCCTCTCGGTGTGCGGGACGAACAAAACCTGATGAATTTGTACTGTTGTAATGAATCATGTTGTACAGAATGGGATCAAAAAAAAGGTTGTTAAACAGCCTTTTAGTGACAAAAACACACGTTGATGTTTTGTTTACCGCTCCGTTGGTTTGTACATAGTTTTCTATGACTACGCTGTTTTCTTTCTTTTTTTTTTTTTTTTTTTTTTGTGATTTCTAACTGGCACTGGCAGTGACTTCCTTGTGTTTTTTTTTTTTTTTTTTAATTTGGGGGGGGGGGTGGAGGTGGTGTGGTGGTGTGGTGGTGGTGTGGGGGGAGGGGGTGTTCTTCTGTTTGACCTTTTGTGACCTCCATGTCAGTTTTCAGGCACACGCCTCCCCCGTTGATATTTCTCGGCATGAGAACAGAGCACAAATACAAGCTGTTACAATTCTCCATCCTCTGCTTGTTTGTCTCATTTTGTTTCTTTCAGCTGCTTCAACAGAAAAGGAGCATAAAAAAACTAAAACACTTACACCAGAAAACCTGAGAGTTCCTCGTGCATTCTTAACTAATTTAGTAAAAGTTTGGAAAAACACGTTTTTAACTACAAACACCTTTACTGCTGCCGGAGTGGACGACAGAAACTACAATCACATGAACACCTGCCGGCGAGAGGAGAAAATAGTTTGAATAAAGAGACGACTTCTGTTTTATTTATTGTCTCCCAGAAATCAAAACCTCATTATTATACTGAACATATAGAAATAAAAACACAACGCACCGGTAGGAGGAAGCAGAATAAATATCAGTTTTTATTATGTAATAATGTTTGAATGCAGGTGAGGGGTGGGAGGGGGGTTGTTGAGGGGGGGGGGGGGGGTTATAATGCTTCCTGTGATGCTGCTTTATTTAGACACATGAAGTTTCTCATTCTCTGATGACACTGAGTTGCAGACATTTCACGCTATTATAATCTACAGTAAACGTGACATTCAGAGTTTCAGTGTCGACGACTTCTTTTTTAAAGGAAACTGAAAGAAAACAAACAAACAAAAAAGTCCACAGCAGCAGTGAAACCAAACTACATTTAAACTACATTTTCTGCATAGAGTGAGTCATTAACAAGATATTCAGTAATATACATATTATGTAAGTATATTTTAATAACCTCAATTAATTATTGAATCATTTTCTAAATTGTAAAAACACACCTCAGCACGTCACACGTTAACAGCAATTTGATGATAGCACACTCACATATTTTAATTCATTTTAATGCAGCTATAATTAAGAGAAAGCATTTTTTAACCAAGTTTATCAGATAGTTTTGACGTGTTTAAACTGACTTCAACACATCACATGCTCTGAGTCTCTTCATCGGCTGGTTGTAGTCGAGTTTAATTACATTTTGAGCATCCATAATTTAATCTGAAACCATCTGACAGCTTCAGTTTATTTATGGTGAAAACCGCGTACAGGGAAATTTAACAAATTACTGTTAATGACTAAATACCTTCATAAATATACAACAAATAAATACATTCACCCACTTTGAGCAAATACCTTTAAACCTACAATGTTCAGGTTTATTTCTCAGATATTTACGGACAGCACTGAACCTCAACACTTCCTGTTTGTTACTAAATTTGATTTATACTCAGCAACAGAATAATTTGATGCTGAAGCATATTTAAGTTCTCAGTAAGCATCTACAAGTAAAACCTGAAGCCTTCAGTAGAAACATTTTAAATCCTCCAGTTGATTCGGATCATTTAAAATCACAGTGAACACAGTTCTCCTCCACAGAAGCCATCTTGTCTGCCGTTCGCTGCTCTGATTGACATCCGCTGTCAGAGAGAGCGAGCAGCGCGAGAGGTGGCACGGCGACTTGTTAAAATGTTGAACCTCGCCATCAATCAGTGCCGCTCAATATTTTTCAAAGACCACAATGAATAAATGACAAGTTATGATAATTAAATCTGATTCAAAGGAATCTTTGGTCAGCTGAAGAGCTGCCTTTTCTATTAAAAGCAACACAGACACGAAGGGATAATTTATTGTTTTTATCCCACAATGCTCTGCACTCCTGCGTCTTTGAATGACAGCATTTACAATGAAAATATGAAAATCTACATGATAGCAGCACAGTGTGTAAAATAATCACTGTGCATCGTTGAATTTCACGAGACAGACTGCACACGGGGTGAATCAGCACCCTGAAATAAGGTCATTAATTCCTCATCACCTGCTTCGACGTTCTCACATTTTCTCTTATTTTTGATTTAATTTCATCTTCCCACTACAGAGGAGGATAAAAAATAAGAAATCCAGACCCACAATTAGTCCGAGGGAGGCATGAGTGCGGAGTCGGACGGACCCGGGCGAGTTGTGATTTGGCTTGAGTTTCAAGGCAAATGGGTAATTAAGGCTTTTCCCTGGCCGGCCCGCACTTTGAAGTCCCCTACAGGGGGGATTATCCCAGCCAAGAGAGGAAGACAGCGAAGGCAACGTAATGAGACCCAATAAGAGGGGGAGAAAGTGAGAGAACGCACTGAGGGAAGGCTCGCTGAGGAAGGAGATTAAAAATCAAATAATTCATTTCACAAGAGCAGATTTGTTTTAGTGGAGAAACAATGCCCAAACAAACAGTCAGACAATAGAAATATACAATGAAGAACAGACATTAATATCAGAACTGAACCCATTAATCCACTCAAATTAACTGATTAATGATGAAACAATTATTGTGATTAGATATAAAGTATATTTTTCACCAGAAACTCTCAGGCTGCAGTTTCAGGTTTGATTCCAAATGTGGCTGCTTGATGATTTTATTTATATTTTTGTGTTTGTACTGTTGGTCAGAAAAAACAAAACAAAAAAACAAACAAAGAAAACAGAAACCTTGATGCACATTTTTCATCATTTTCTGACTTTTTTAAAACAAAATAATTCAATGAGATAAAAGTCAAATTAATTGAATTGAATGAGAATAATTGTAATCTTAATTCTGCACATACTATTACAACAGGTAACAACAGAGTTGGACAGATTCCTTCCTGTGAACAGAGGAATGGGTTTGTGCTCTCCTGCAGCTGGACTGCAGTGTGACGAGGCGGCTGCTGCTCTCCGCCGTTATCAGCCGCAACCTGCTTTTATAACTAACCCGAAGTGTGTGTGCATGTGTGTGTGTGTGTGTGTGCATGTGTGTGTGTGTGTGCATGTGTGTGTGTGTGTGTGTGCATGTGTGTGTGTGTGTGTGTGCGTGTGTGTGTGTGTGTGTGTGTGCATGTGTGTGCGTGAGGGGGGAGGGAGGGGGGATTAAGTCAGACAGACACCTCTGGTTATTCAGAGAGATGGAATTATTTCAAGACCCTGACTGCTTGTCAGCGCTCGCTGCGCCTCCTCCCCTCCTCGTTAAAAAAAAAAGCAACTTCAAATGACTTAAGCCGCTGGTCGTCAGCGCCAAAGCCACAGTGTTGACAGGTACAGTAGGTCTTAAGCCTTCCAGATCAACGCCGCTATTCTCCCTGACAAAATCCCCCCGCGGGGCTCCTCCCCGATTGGATGGCAGAGGAACGAAGGAGGGAGGCGGAGGGGAAGGAGAGAAGGGGTCAGACGAGGAGGTGTCACGGAGTCAGGAGGGAAGAGGCCGCGGCCGGCCCTTTAATTGTGGTGGAGGTTTCACGGCCAATCAGGGAGGAGTCCCTCGACATGGCTGCTAATTATTACCATTATCATTCAGCAGCCTTGTCCTTGTCCAATTGATTGACACGCCTGTTTCACGGCTCTTTCCACAGAAACAGCAGCTATCACGCTCTCGGTCTCTGCCTCGCTGCCACTGTCAATGTCCCCGAGCAAATGAATCCTCATCACACTTTCACTGGGCTCCATGTGAGCGCGGCGCTGCACACAAATAAGAGGAAGAGCAGCCTCTGCCTCCTCTTCCTCCTCTGCCTCCTCTTCCTCCTCCTCACAGCCTCCAAAAAGGAGTACAAGGTATCTGATTGTTGGGTAAACGCTTCCATACGTGGAGCTGCAGATCCTTTGTTTCTCTTTGTATCTGCATTGTCGCAGCACAAAGCCTCGCATCGCTGTTTCTGGAATAAATACATCTTAGTGACAAAAGCAGGAGCTATCGATTTATTTCAACACTTAGACGATTACACGTGTAGTTTGTCTTTATCTGAATGAATCAAAGCGTCACGTGGGAGAAAACAAGCTCCATGTGATGAGGATTTCTGCTCCAACAAACTTGAGACTGAGGCGTCTTCTGAGTTTGTGTTCCTCCTTCTGAATGCGAGTGAAGCGACAGCAGGGTGACTTGTTTAAAAGGAGCAGAGGCAGATAGGAGTGTTCGGTGGAAGTCCTGAAGGCTGCAGAAGAGGTGCGCGGCGTCTTTTTGATATTCAGATTCGGCTGCCTACACGCGGCATTATGACACATTTGGATGATCGCATTGTAGGATTAACGGGCCTGCCTTGTCATTTTCAACAACAATGCCACGATTTAGGGATGCTATTTCTCACACGGCGCTCCGCATTAACGCCGGCCCAAAGATTTACATAAATCTTTGTCTTAAGATGAAAGCGGAGAGGAGCTTGAGACAATGAAGTTAAGCTTTGGAAATGAGAGAAGAGAGAGGAAGGAGAGCCGTCACCGGGCGTTGGTGGAGGAGGAGGAGGAGGAGGAGGGAGGAAAGTTTGAGGATAAATCAACCAGTAGTCATGCTGATTTGGAGAAACGCTGCGCCTCCTCCCATCCTTGTTGGCGTCCATATGGTAGAAATAATAAAAAAAAAGGGAATAAGGAAGGAGGAGTGAAATTTGCATTTCTGTATCTATGAGGAGTTGAAGGGGAGGGGGGGGGGTGTTAGACAAATGGAGGTGAAAGTGATGAATGCATGTGTGATTTAATGTTGCATGGCTGAATGAAAGGCTTCTTCTCTTCTTCATCATAGAAACCCCCCCCCCTCCCCCCCTGTCCTCTAATCTCATGGCCTGCAGCAGTCATTGGGACAAGTGCCCCAGATTGTTGCTCCTCCCCCTTCTCCTTGATTGGACTCATGCTGGCTGATTGGGAACCTGCTTACATTACAGCCTGCAGAGGACAGATAGGATCGGACAGGTCTGACCACTGGAGGCAGGTTACAGGGGAGGAAACAGATTACGGGCCAAGAGAGAGGAAGGTGAAGCAGAGTGACACCATCAGCACCATCAGCACCATCAGCGCCGGGTTTCACACTCTGGCCACGATTACAGAAACCTTTCAGAGAAAAGCAGGCAGGGCGAGAGGCGTGATGTTTAAATGTGAGATCCAGTGTTCGTGCTGTACAGATGTGGAAGAACAGAAACAGCTGGAGGAAAAGTCATGTGACCGACCGGGAAACCCTCGTGGTCCAAACCCTCTGATCTCACCGCCATCAGCTGCAGGTGGAGGATGGAGATTCTGCTTCTGCACACGTGATCTCATTGTAGAGGTGATGAAGGTGATGAAGGTGATGAAGATGATGAAGGTGATGAAGGTGATGAAGGTGATGAAGATGATGAAGGTGATGAAGGTGATGAAGGTGATGAAGATGATGAAGGTGATGTGATGAAGGTGATGAAGATGATGAAGGTGATGAAGGTGATGAAGGTGATGGTGATGAAGGTGATGAAGGTGATGAAGATGATGAAGGTGATGAAGGTGATGAAGGTGATGAAGGTGATGAAGATGATGAAGGTGATGGTGATGAAGGTGATGAAGATGATGAAGGTGATGAAGGTGATGAAGGTTTCTCATTCATGTGACTGTGAATGCAGCTGCAGCCTGACTCATCCCTCTGCTCGTCCCTCTGCTCGTCCCTCTGCTCGTCCCTCAGCTCGTCCCTCTGCTCGTCCCTCAGCTCGTCCCTCAGCTCGTCCCTCAGCTCGTCCCTCAGCTCGTCCCTCTGCTCGTCCCTCAGCTCGTCCCTCAGCTCGTCCCTCAGCTCGTCCCTCTCTGAGGCCTGCTGTCCTCAGGCTGCTGAGGCTGCTCAGTGTTGCAGGGACGCAGTAGAACAAACCCGTCTAACATGTCCCGTGTCCCGTGTCCACATGTGACGGTGAAGCTGCTCCTGTAGCGTTGGTGGTGTTGCGGCCATCTTGGTTTTCCTGTTTGTTCAGCTCCACACGAGGTGGAGGAGTTAGAAGTTGTTTTATTTGGAGTTAGAAGTTGTTTTATTTGGAGTTAGAAGTTGTTTTATTTGGAGTTAGAAGTTGTTTTATTTGGAGTTAGAAGTTGTTTTATTTGGAGTTAGAAGTTGTTTTATTTGGAGTTAGAAGTTATTTTATTTGGAGTTAGAAGTTGTTTTATTTGGAGTTAGAAGTTATTTTATTTGGAGTTAGAAGTTATTTTATTTGGAGTTAGAAGTTGTTTTATTTGGAGTTAGAAGTTATTTTATTTGGAGTTAGAAGTTGTTTTATTTGGAGTTAGAAGTTGTTTTATTTGGAGTTAGAAGTTATTTTATTTGGAGTTAGAAGTTGTTTTATTTGGAGTTAGAAGTTGTTTTATTTGGAGTTAGAAGTTGTTTTATTTGGAGTTAGAAGTTGTTTTATTTGGAGTTAGAAGTTGTTTTATTTGGAGTTAGAAGTTATTTTATTTGGAGTTAGAAGTTGTTTTATTTGGAGTTAGAAGTTATTTTATTTGGAGTTAGAAGTTGTTTTATTTGGAGTTAGAAGTTATTTTATTTGGAGTTAGAAGTTGTTTTATTTGGAGTTAGAAGTTGTTTTATTTGGAGTTAGAAGTTGTTTTATTTGTCAGTAGAGTCAAACTCTACGTGTTCTTCTGTTTAGGTTCTCTGCTGCTGGTTTGTTTTGCTGGTTTTTTAGTTGTTTTTTTTTTTTTTTTTTTTTTACCTTTTATTTAGTTTTGCTGTTTGTAATATTTTGGCTCTTTGTTTTGTTCTGTTCTGATTTGCCGTTGAATATTTAGTTTCTCTGTTATTTGGTTCTGTGAAGTTTATTTGAGCCTTTCAGTTTCTTTTTGAGTCGTTGAACCAACTGGTGTGTATTTGTTTAATCTGAAATCATTTTGTATGTAATTATTTTCTTTAGGAAACCTGTGTGCCACATTGTTGGACGGTCCCTGCACTAGTGTGTGTGTGTGTGTGTGTGTGTGTGTGTGTGTGTGTGTGTGTGTGTGTGTGTGTGTGTGTGTGTGTCTTTATTTAGACTTCACTCTAGATTTTAGTTTTGTGTTAAGACCTTATTTTAGAACTAAAATGTAATGAAGATAACTTTTTATTCCCTCATCGTTTCTTGTGATTCTTCTTCCAGTAACGAGTCGATGGTCCTGAGCAGTAATTCACCAACCGAAGGGTTCATCTGTTTTCTGTATTTATTTTCTTTGGACAACGTGACTGTTTACCGGACAGGTTGTAGCTGCGCTCTGGAGAAACAGTTCAGCTAGTTG
>NW_027185298.1:0-37500 GCF_022577435.1 Embiotoca jacksoni | reverse complement strand
TTTCACACACTCGGCTGATTGGCCTGGCGGGGGGGCGTCTTCATTAAAGGTCAAAATCTCAAACTTTAAGAGGCCAGAAATGCTGCACCACCAGTCCGACTCTCCGAGACACTTAACTAGGTGATGCATCCTGTTACTGATTGGCCCGCAGGGTGTCGGCATCATCCGGGCAAAATGACTGCAAATAAGATGAGTCTCTCAGAGGTATGTGAATGAATACTTATCAAGTAAAGAGTGGAATCTTAACAAAAGAATCAGTGTATTATAAAGTGTTCTGTATGTGAGGAGTGAGGCTCCCTGCTGGGATTCCTGCCACACCTGTGATCACTGATTGAGAACAGGTGATCCTTCTCTGCCTTCCCGATTCTGATCAAGTCCAACTGGAGGTGGTGTTATTTTACCCAAACAGCTTCATAAAGGAAGGAGCGAGTGCTGAGTCATCAGAGCTCTTTAGTCACTCGGCTCGAGGTTTTCCGTTCTTCTCATGTTTCATGTGTTTGATGTGTGTTTGTTTGCCTCTTGTGAGTAGTAAGAACCAGGAACATGGTGTCGGCCTCGTGAAGTCGCTCTGCTGTTGGTGAAGGTAATACAAAATGGCTCCCCACTTGGTTATTTCCCACTAATTGTTTTGAGTTGTTAGTATTGTGTTTCTTTGCCCTGCTCGGAGGAGATCTGCTCATTTGGTCCCTTAGTTACTTCCCTTACTTTGGTTTCTTTGTTTTATTATCGCATTTGTTTTCATTTGATTTTGGTTTATGGATCATTTAACCAGCCGGCCTTTTTGATTATTTGTTGTGTGGGAGTGCACTCAAACATCATCTGGACCAGTTTGTATTAGTTGTTCATCCTGGTTTGTTATTTGTGAACCAACTGTTGCAGGATGCTGATTCTCCTCCACTAGGTGGCGCTCTCCTTTTCTTGGTTACCTCCTGTGTGCCATTTCTGCTGTCTCCTTCACCTTTGTGTTTTTTGCTGGGTGAAGTTCTCAGAATGGTGTTGTGGGTTCTTGTAGTCCGGTCACACATATTTGACTTGAATGTCAAATTTCGGGCAGAGGAAAGTCTGTTGTGTACTTCCTGTATCGGTTCTTCTTCTGCTCCTGTCGCAGCTCGACTTCTTCGTGTCTTTCTGTGTCACAGTGGATGATCAAACTAGTTATCGAGGTCGAGAAGTTTCCTGAGGTGTACGACCCTCAACGCTGTAATTTACAGGACGATTGGAAACTTCTCCATCATTTCTTTTTCTGTGCGCTGTTCGGTCTTCGCAGCAGCTGACATGACCTCTGTGTGTTTTCAGCTTCAGTCTGGTTTCAAAAGAAGATCGGTGGGTTTCTCTCTAGGATACCGTCACCTTTCTATGTTAAGTACCCTGAGATGACTAATGCTGTGATGTATAGATCAAATATTGTTGAATTAAAAATGAAGCTACCTACTCTGGAAATCATACAAGCTTTTCTCACTATACTGAAGTTGCTATGGGAACAAAGCGATGTGTTGACTGACAACACTAAGAGTGATTGTTATTCCTTTGGAGAGATAAAGAGAACCTGTGGATTACAAAGCCTGTTCATAATCCACTTTACCTGCTTGTCGCAAACACACCGACGACAACACCAGAGATTTCCAGTCGGTAATCTCTGCAGAAATCTGTTGCTTCTCAGCTGGCAGCCGGTTTGTTGTATTTCTGCAAAAGGATACGATGCAACTTCATTATTAACGTTACTTTTTTCTAAAAACTGATTTATTCGAATGCACAAACTTTGTACAGTTGCATGCAAAAGTAATTGTTGATGTTCATAGTGTCGTTATGTCTTTCTGCACGTGCATTTACATGAAATTCCTGTTTTTGAGCTCTATCATTTTATTTTATAATTTTTTTTTTCTTTTCTGTAAAATAGTTTTTTACAAATGTTTTCAGTTTCAACTCCTGTTATGTGTTACCCTCCCTCTCAAAGTAACCACTGGTTTGCCAGAACAAATATTTTCCAGATGTTTCCAGAGGATTATATGTTAAGTGCCAAGTAAAATGTCAAGTATTTGGTAAGAAATACTTGAGTGTCAGCATTTACAACTAAAAAACCAAAACGTTGTTCCAGACTGGTTTTACTTTATGTCTGCAGTATCATTTCCTTTGTAATAACTGTTAATTATGTTAAGAGAAAAGTGAGCAATAGAAAACAGGATATAAGGTCAATGTTTGTGTATAGTTGGCAGTCATTAATATGAAATAAAAATCTCAAAGTATAGAAGAGAAATCAGAACAGAAACTGTACCTCCGTTGTGGCTCTTTTTCCTCTCTGTAATTTGTTGATGCATTTTTCATCCACGGTGTTTCTGGAAGATGACGAGCACCTTCTAATTAGTTGCTAATTTACAAGCGAATGGATCTGCATCCAGGAGGTTAATGCTGCCTGATTCCACAGGAAATAACTGGCCCGGCTCCAAATAGGAGCGTGGGCCGAGGCGGCGCATCTTCCCTCCCCAAGGAAGAAGCGGTAACATTAGTAATTACCTCCCGGACTACGGGGCCAGATATCTGTCCACCTTTTTATGAAGTCCACAAATTGAGGTCAGTCGGGGAGGGAGAAACGCTACAAGGTGTACGCCACTAGTTAGACGGAGTTTTATTGTTGAAAATGCAGATGCACCGAGTAAATGTCCTCAATTAAAATATTGCATTTCAATCTCTCCCTCTCTCTGTTTGTAATCTTGGATATATTTGTCATGTTGTTGTGAAACCGCTGCAATTATCTAGAGGAAGCCTGAGGGTTGGAGACGGGTGACAGGATAACTTGGCCTGATGGGAAAGACACAATAGAAACATTAAAAATCCAGCTCCATGACTCCTATAGCTTCAGGTCTGCTGTTGACGAGTCTCCACGTAAACCAGAACAGTACAGGAACATCTTCCTGACATCAGCCTGTCAACCTGAACCGCTAACACCTAAACAATCCCACCTTCTTGTTTTACACACACAAAAAATCTCCATCATCCTCCACCGCAGCTGTAATCAGTGGGTTGCTCCTGAGGGCGATGAACGCAGGAGGTCAGACCAAAATAACAGGCTTGTACTAAACCAGGGAGGCCTTTCTGCTTCCTGCTGCAGCAACCAGAACTACATCTGGCTACTTAAACGCTTCTGGCTGGCAGCGGGCCAGAGGACATGCTAGCAGAGAACATGGTGTACAGACAGTTGACTGCAGGACGCAGCGAGGAAGATTTAAAGTTACAGCTTTAGCATTGTGAATGGATTTGTTGACGTGAAAGTATATTGAAAATTTAAAGTGTAATAAAGCTCCTGGCGATGACTTAAAAGGCTACCAGGCCTGATTTTGCTGAACCGCTATGATCAGAACAGTAACTCGTTGCAAAGGAGGAAGTACGTGTATCTGGTCAGGACATGCGGAGGAACTTTGCTGGGCCACTTTCTGCTGTGACCAATCTCAATAGCACCGTGTCAAAATACTGATTTATCACTCATTTCAATGGAGGTTCCAAGCAAGGGGCTCCAGAAAGCATGTTGAACTTAGCTCAAGTTTTTCTCAACCATCAACCATCAGTGAGGTCATCAACCATCAGTGATGTCATCAACCATCAGTGATGTCATCATTAGTTTGTGAACGTTATGAATCCTCCAGTTCAGATTCTGTCCGTCACCATCTTGCTAGTTCAGAGCGGTTTGGAGCAGGAAGTGACCATATTTGGACAAGCTGGGGGAGGAGCCAGCGGTGGATCTGACCGATCTGATCGGAAACCTGACGATACTACGTCCCGCCCACCGACAGCTGTAACCTGACTGCACCACAGGCCTGTCAATCAAACAGACACGCCCCCAAAACCAGGTCTTCTTGAATCTTCTTTTCTAATGAATGAGGGATTATTTTCAGATGGACCTCCTATTTTTCACCGGTTCAAAGAGGACCAAATGTTTGCTTGTCCAAATGTGTAAAAAAATAAATCCATACATTTTCATGAGATGTACTTTTTTTTTTTTTTTTTTTTTTTTATCTTTTTCATATACAGAAAATGATCATGACTTATTTTCTCTCCCCCCCCCCCCTTCCTCCCCCGCCTTCATTCACAGATGAGGTGACCTTTAGGAAATCTGGGCTGCTGATCAGATTCAGATTCGCTTATTGCAATATGCATGTGTAGCGAGATTAAAAGAAAAAGGGCAGTTTGGTGAATCCTTTGTGGTATTTGTACGTACTGAACATGCCTGTCAGATGGAAATTTCCCCTCAACCCTTCTCTCCCTCTTTGTGTCTCTGTCTGCATGCCATCAGGTCGGCTTGCTACCGCCCCGTTTCAGCCCAACAAGACCAGACAGTTTTTCAGGTTGATTTAAGGGCAGCTTTCATTTTTGAAAAGGGGAAATAGTTTTACAACAGCCTGGGACAATTTATCAGAATCATCTCATTCTTTTGTATCTCGGTCTCATAAATCCTACAGAGAAGTCCAAAGCTACTGACATTAAAATGAAATCATTTAATCAAGTGAAAGTAATAATAATTTGAAAAATTTAAAATGTTTCATTTTCATGCTTTGAAATGGATGAAATGTTTAATAACTGCCAAAAGAAAACTTAAAAGAAAACTGATCGATTTTTATTGTACTAAAAAGCATTATGCTGCCATGGGGATTATAATAGATTTGTACTTTTTTATTTTTAAATTGGTGGAGAATGAAGTTGCACATTGGACGTTAACTTTTGCTGTATTCCCCTCTATTCTATTTGTGTTTTATACATTCTGTTTATGTTGGAATCGTGGTTCAGACTGCATCCAGTTCCCATTCTGTCCCTGATATTATCCTATCTGGTGCACAGGGGGTTAAAATCTGGTGTCTGATATTGAAATCTGAGAAGGTCGCCCTGCGGTGGTCCAGCTTATCTGAGAGCTGCTCTATTCAAAAGAGGCCACGGAGATGAGAGAGGTCAGAGCAACCCAGATATTGGAAAAGAGGTTTACTCGCATCCACCATTAGTCTCTCTAATAAAATGCTTCCCCCTGTTCCCCGCTTTCCATTAATATTCAGCGTGACCGGCCAGAGTCTTTTCCCTGACTCAGACTATCCCACTGTGCACTGGGGCCTCTCTCATAATTAGACTGATAAATAGCCTTCTTCCTTCTCTCCTCTTTTTTCTCCACTCTCTTCTTCCTCCTCTTGTACATTTGCTTTCTATTCTTTTGTTAATCTCTCACATCTGAAATCTGGCTGTGGGTCGTCAGCATGCTGATATTTGGACACTTGTTCATTTGCAGACGTTTATCTGCCTGCTGAACCTGAGAGTGTCGGGTGACTGTTGCATTTCATGATACAGTGTTGACAAGAGAAGATGACTAATATTTTCAATAATACTCATGCATATCCACAGAAAAATTGAAGGTGTTAGTGGAGATAATTTTGACCAATCTGGCAGGTTATTGTTGGAATGAAATCTCAGGGGTACCAAATTCCTTATTCAATTTTATTTATATAGCACAATAATCCCAACACAGATCATCTCAGGGTACTTAAGATTCAGTAATGTGATGGAAATCAGCCCATTGTACTCACTGTATGAACAAGCAGAAGATTCAGGTATCCAGGAATTAACGTCTTGGCATGGTTGGATCTTCGTGGGTTGAACGCTGTTGTGAGAATAAGTATGAACCTTTAGCTGACTGTAAAAAGCAGTTTCAAGAAAAAAAAATTATATTGGACGTAGAAGGAAGTTTGGACCTTTTTGTTGTCGACCACAGCTGACCTGAACAATCAATATCTTCTGAATGTTTTAGTACATCAGCTCCAAAACACATGCAGTATATTTTACAGGCCGTTCACAGACTAACAGGGCTGTTAGATTTTGTAGTTTTTGGGTTAAACTGGGCCAAAACCAACAGGGTTGTGATGAGAAAGGTCAGGGGGGCATTTCTGTGTATAAAGTTCAACTTTCAAAGTATGTTGACAGAAACTTTAGCAGAGGACTTCCCACTTCTGATTGGCTAATTCAGGGCCCCTTGTTAAATGAGGGACCCTCAGCTGCAGCAGCTTAAATTGTTTTTGCCTTCGGCGCTCGGGCTCCTCCACTGTTCTAATAAGATTATCTGATAGGCTACTGTTTGATGGAATCTGGTTTCCATCCAGTGCTAACTGGTTTGATCAGGGCTCCGAATCTCCGATGCAGTATTGTTCATGGAAAATGAGTGTAACGGAGGCGTGGGGGTGGGGTGGGGTGGTGGTTGGGGAGGGGGGGGGGGTTCAAGCTACTGTCAGACATGCAGAAGGAGGTGTGTGATTTGCATTCATTCGGGGAAAATCCATGACTATCCCGAGGGTGAGCTGCATGTCAGAGAAACAAGGGAGCTTCAATGTGCTGCACGTCTTCAGTCTGAGTCTGTAACACAGGAGCACAGCATGCAGCACTGTTTGTGCAGCACTGTGCTCACCTGCCCTCGACACCGTCTCCTCTCTCCCACCTCCCTCAAACCCAGTTCGGGAAGCCTCACATGCAGCGCAGCAGATCTGATAACCGCCACAGACGATAACATCTAGCTGCACTCATCTCTAAGAAGTCCTTCCCCGGGGTACGACTGCCAGTGCCGATCTCAGCATTAAAATACAACTTTGATGGTCATTATTAAGATAAGCATCGTGTTCGTCTGGCAGAAGATTACACTGATAGTGTCAGGGCTTAGAACAACTGTCCTTTCGAGGGAGTTTCAAAAAGGACGGTTATTAGATGAAAAGAAGCCCTCGTGGCCAATCATAGGGCTTCTTTCAGGAGGCCAGCGAGGGCACGTGGTGGCAGCTCTCCATCCTGTGTTGTTCTTATTGTGGTTTTGTTTAAAGGATGCGCTCGCTACTTTAAAAGTAGGACTGAGGAGGGAATATCTTTTTATTTCAAGTTCACGCTTCTGCAGAGGCGACGACAAAAAGAAACTGCACACTGCAAATCATTTTGTGTATGAATCAAAGTGGAAAGTGTTTTGTTATTTGAAAAATATATGGTCATTTTGGATTTGATGCCAGCAACTCGTCTTGAAGAGGCTTCTTAAAAGATGTGTATTGCGTGGTTTCAGATGGTTGTGTTGCCATGTTAGTAACAAAACAGCATCACCATGGCACCCAGTTGGCTTCAGTTGTTTTTTCCATTTTTTTATGTTTCCAGTGCTCCTTGTCCAAATGTGGCCCAACGATTTGGTGCAGTGTTACACGTGCTTGTTCTTCTTCCTTTGTAGAATCAGAAACTGGGCTTTACTGCAGCGCAGTGATTCCACCTGTTTCCATCAGTGAACATTAACAGCAGCAGAACCACCAGTCGTCCCCGACACGGGCAGCTCTGCACTATCGTCACTGGTTGGCGGTGTTGACTGTCAGCTGTGGTGACCTCTTCCTCCTCCACTCTTATACTTGTGCTTTGTTCTGCTGTGGAGTAGACAACATGGCGGGGGGGCTGTTTCTCACTGAGGAGCTGTCCCTCTGTTATTCGAACAACAGGCCTTGAACCACATGAGCGGGGAGCTCTGGGTGCAGCCAACATTGAGGGAAATTGAGCATCGTTCATTTGCATATACTGTTCTACCTTTAATGTAATGATGCTTTTATTTTCTGGCTCTGCGCCTCTTCTGAGGTGTTGATTGATTCTGGTGGAAATGGTGGGATGAGACAGACGAATGCAGATATTGACAAACTCTGAGAGTCCTCTTGTTTAGTATGTAACAGGAATGCTGATCACATGGATGAGCACCTGGCTAAATATGTTCTGGAGATGTTAACGTGCATGTACTTTGCTGGTGTTGTGTGGTTTATCCCGAGATGCCAATTAGCATCTAAGCTCAAACTTTTCCTAACTAAACACAGGTTAGCATGCTAGCACGGCTGTCTCGCTCCTCATAATTGATTAGTAGCAGTGTTATCTCAGATAAGGGGAGGGGGATTTAAAGGCCTTGTTCCTAAAGAATCACATTAATGTTGCATGAGAGCGAACTGCATGAAATTTGCTCGCACCATTTGCTCACTCAACCCTATTAACTCCGGTGGTAATTGACAGCCCCATTCCCCATGAATCCACATCTCATCAAATCACTCTTAATACATGTTAACACACCATAGGGGGAGTAACAGTCAGAGGAGGCATTATCCAAATCACTCTCATGAATAATGGAGATACATGTTAGGGTGCTCGGTTACCATGCTAAAAGGTCCTTTTTTACTGCATGCAGCAGCATTCGCTCTGATTAATCCGAGATGCATTAAAATGAATACTCAAAGCAAATTCACCATGATGCCGTCCCAGAGAAGGAAAGGGAGCACAGGTCATTTGAATACCTCTGACACCTGATGATAAACTGTTTAAATTGCAATTAAATCAATTATTCCCTCTGGTTCTCCCTGCCAGTGCCCACATAATATTTAATGGACCTGAGCTTTGATGAAGCCCAAAGAAGTAGTCTGATCATGACAGTGAATATTGCACCCACTGTGTTACTTCCTGTGCAGTGAGTCACAGTAAATGCATACTAATAGGCCTGTTCAATTACTATTACTGCTCAGATGGATATATATATGTGTATATATATATATATATATATACGTATATATATATATATATATACACATATGTACAGTGGGTACGGAAAGTATTCAGACCCCTTTAAATTTTTCACTCTTTGTTTCATTGCAGCCATTTGCTAAAATCAAAAAAGTTCATTTTATTTCTCATTAATGTACACTCAGCACCCCATCTTGACAGAAAAAAACAGAAATGTAGAAATTTGTGCAAATTTATTAAAAAAGAAAAACTGAAATATCACATGGTCATAAGTATTCAGACCCTTTGCTGTGACACTCATATTTAACTCACATGCTGTCCATTTCTTCTGATCCTCCTTGAGATGGTTCTACTCCTTCATTGGAGTCCAGTTGTGTTTAATTAAACTGATTGGACTTGATTAGGAAAGGCACACACCTGTCTATATAAGACCTTACAGCTCACAGTGCATGTCAGAGCAAATGAGAATCATGAGGTCGAAGGAACTGTCCAAGGAGCTCAGAGACAGAATTGTGGCAAGGCACAGATCTGGCCAAGGTTACAAAATCATTTCTGCAGCACTCAAGGTTCCTAAGAGCACAGTGGCCTCCATAATCCTTAAATGGAAGAAGTTCGGGACGACCAGAACTCTTCCCAGACCTGGCCGTCCAGACAAACTGAGCAATGGTGGGAGAAGAGCCTTGGTGAGAGAGGTAAAGAAGAACCCAAAGATCACTGTGGCTGAGCTCCAGAGATGCAGTAGGGAGATGGGAGAAAGTTCCACAAAGTCAACTATCACTGCAGCCCTCCACCAGTCGGGGCTTTATGGCAGAGTGGCCCGACGGAAGCCTCTCCTCAGTGCAAGACATATGAAAGCCCGCATAGAGTTTGACAAAAAACACATGAAGGACTCCCAGACTATGAGAAATAAGATTCTCTGGTCTGATGAGACCAAGATTGAACTTTTTGGCGTTAATTCTAAGCGGTATGTGTGGAGAAAACCAGGCACTGCTCATCACCTGCCCAATACAATCCCAACAGTGAAACATGGTGGTGGCAGCATCATGCTATGGGGGTGTTTTTCAGCTGCAGGGACAGGACGACTGGTTGCAATTGAAGGAAAGATGGATGCGGCCAAGTACAGAGATATCCTGGAAGAAAACCTCTTCCAGAGTGCTCTGGACCTCAGACTGGGCCGAAGGTTCACCTTCCAACAAGACAATGACCCTAAGCACACAGCTAAAATAACAAAGGAGTGGCTTCAGAACAACTCTGTGACCATTCTTGACTGGCCCAGCCAGAGCCCTGACCTAAACCCAATTGAGCATCTCTGGAGAGACCTGAAAATGGCTGTCCACCAACGTTCACCATCCAACCTGACGGAACTGGAGAGGATCTGCAAGGAAGAATGGCAGAGGATCCCCAAATCCAGGTGTGAAAAGCTTGTTGCATCATTCCCAAGAAGACTCATGGCTGTACGAGCTCAAAAGGGTGCTTCTACTCAATACTGAGCAAAGGGTCTGAATACTTATGACCATGTGATATTTCAGTTTTTCTTTTTTAATAAATTTGCACAAATTTCTACATTTCTGTTTTTTTCTGTCAAGATGGGGTGCTGAGTGTACATTAATGAGAAATAAAATGAACTTTTTTGATTTTAGCAAATGGCTGCAATGAAACAAAGAGTGAAAAATTTAAAGGGGTCTGAATACTTTCCGTACCCACTGTATATGTATATATATATATATATATATATATATATATATATGTATAAAATGTGTATAAAAATATGTATAAAAAGACAGTATTTTCCATTGAGTGGAAACACACCTGTATGTCCTTAAAAACACTTGCAATTCTACTCATACATACACCTGTAAGGGGTTTTGTAAGGTTTTCCTCCAAATGCAGAAGAGAAAGCAAATATGAACAGACAGGAAATAAAAAGGGGGATAGTATTAGCACATAAGGCTATGTAAGTGTATGTTAGGTGGGGAGGGGAGGGGGGTGTAATTGGCCTTTTCCTGGTCCTCAGGTTCACTCTAATTAAGCGCCTGCGAGCGAGGGTCCGGGCATCTGGACACCAGAGTTTTGCTGCCACCGCCGCTGCAGCGCCTGGGGAAGACAATGATAGCCAATTATCCCTTTTTATTCAGCCAAAGTAGGCCGTAGCAGGTCATCATTAAGGCATATGGAGGGGGGCGGTCTGTGTATAGGGACTACTACACAGTGGGGGTGGGGGTCTGAGGACCAGGCAGGTGTTAAGATGTTCCTGTGTGTGCGTGTGCACGTGTGTGTGTGTGTGTGTGTGTTACTGTTATGTTTTTGAATTCATCACGTCAGGTGAAACCCTTTTCATACATTTCTAAATTTTCACATGGTTTCAGGAGATTAAATCATATTAACAAGATATTTATTTACTTTAACACTGAAGTAACTTTTGGACTCGTGTCACCACGTGAACAGAAGACTTGCTGACCTGTTGATTTTCCTGCTTTCTTAGCTTATAGCATGTTGTCATTGGTTGGTTTGGTGAGCAGTCATCTCTTATATCTGGGTTAGTTTGTGAGGTTTGAGCTCCTGAGCCACACAGAGTTCCTTACAGAGACCTACAGTGCTGCTTACTGTGGTTTTGTGCCTAATCTATTAGTTTTAAGAAATACTGAGACTTTATACTGAAGGTTTGGAAGCCAGGACAGTTTGTTTTATTCCTTTACATGTGGAGAACACTACTGGCTAAATATGATCTTTATTTAGTAATGTTAATGCCTATGAACCTAGAGCATAACGCTTTGTTTGAATCCTCTTCTATTGTTGGAACAAGGAAACTTTGACTGGCTCAGTTTAAACTTGGCTGTTCTTTTCTTTCCGTTCTCTCTTCACAACAACTGGTTGAGGGACATTTCTTATAAAACTATTGGGACACCATTTGGACTTTGCTTATTTGCATCTTCCTGATGGAATTGGTTACTGAGCAGCAACAGTTCACCCCGTTTGTTTTTCTGATCATTACTTATTGTCGGGGAATTTGACTTTTCAAAGAACATTGTTGAAGTATCTTCAGAACAAGAACAGCTGTCTTCATGTTACAAGTGTTGTACATCCGTGGAATAAATTGTGAACCAGATTTGCTTTTTAATTGATGTCTCAAAAGGCGACCTGCTCATCGCCTACTTGGTCAATAGCAGATTATATCGTGTCTAAAGCCCCAGCTTGTGTTTGTAGAGTTCACGTGCTAGAATATTTTTAATGCACGCTCAATGAATAAATAAACGCTCCTCATTTTTGTAACTTGAAGTAAAATATCTAAGAGATTTTTATGCACACAAAAGGTTATTTCTTTCAAAAAAAAATTCACAAATTTGTTAAAATCCGTGTTAGTGTGGACTAACTCCATCAACCTGACGCGTGTAGCACATCAACATGCTTATTAATCTGCATGATTATTGCAGAGGTGAGCCTTGGACTGGTCACAATAAAAGGTCCTGAACAGTTTAAGGCGCTGATCTGTAATAATATAAAATATAGCAAGTTTAGCTCTTTCGCTGATGGTGCCAATAAAAACTGAAGTCAGATTTGATGAGGCACAACCTAAGTGAAGCTGACATGAGTAATATTTGCAACCATAAACACAAAGGTGTGAATGACATTGAGAACCAAATTACTGTGGGAAACGTTTTCATTAAGAAAAGGTACAAAGCAGAAAAACTGTTTCAGGGAGTCTGAATGACAGACTGGCCGTGATAATCTTTTCTTTCTTGTTTTAATCATCATCAAGGCCTTGTGTAATACACAAGCAAATGTTAATGTGGTTTAAAGGTGCCCTACGCACTGGACTGCCTCTGATAATAAAATTAAAGTGATGACACTGCCTTGCATGCCACTGATGAAGTCAGTGTGTGTGTGTGTGTGTGTTTTTGCAAGCATACATGTGGTTGTGTGTTAAAGTCGACGCTACATATCTTCTACATGAAATCCACCCCTTAGTTAGATAGACCCACCTTGTTGTAATTGGTCTTCTACTTGGATATTCAATTGTCTGTATTTTTACAAAGTATGTTTCCAGTGAAGCAGGTTGTTCTTTTGATTGTGAACAAAGTTTCGAGGGAAATATGTATCTCTTCAGATGCTCAGCTCACAAAGCGCAGTGAATATTAGACTTTAGTTTGAAATTCAATTGAAGTCATATTTTGTGTCCAATTTATGAATCAATGTTGCTCAATGCAAGCTGGATCTAAAAATCAACACCTGTTTGCTATATACAATATTGTTAGATGATACTATGTGTAGATTCTGTTTTACGATTGTTTAGCTGATACCAGGTAGGAAGAAATGTGTTCAATAAATTAAGCCTGTGTAACCTTTATTGAACACGACAATATAAATATTGGTTGATATTTTAACTTTTATTTATTTTTATTTTTTTTCAAACACAACAACTCTGACCTTGTTATTACGTTTTGGAATTATATATAAATGGATGAAATGTTCTATAGTATGACTTTTTTATCATATTTTAGACGACATGCTATAGTATGACTTTTTAATCATATTTAAGACGACATGCTATAGTATGACTTTTTTTATATCATATTTTAGACGACACGCTATAGTTTGACTTTTTTATCATATTTTAGACGACACGCTATAGTATGACTTTTTTTGTATCATATTTTAGACGACATGCTATAGTATGACTTTTTTAATATCATATTTTAGACGACATGCTATAGTATGACTTTTATATCATATTTTAGACGACATGCTATAGTATGACTTTTTTAATATCATATTTTAGACGACATGCTATAGTATGACTTTTATATCATATTTTAGACGACATGCTATAGTATGACTTTTTTTATATCATATTTTAGACGACATGCTATAGTATGACTTTTATATCATATTTTAGACGACATGCTATAGTATGACTTTTTTTGTATCATATTTTAGACGACATGCTATAGTATGACTTTTTAATCATATTTTAGACGACATGCTATAGTATGACTTTTTGTCATATTTTAGACTACATGCTATAGTATGACTTTTTAATCATATTTTAGACTACATGCTATAGTATGACTTTTTAATCATATTTTAGACGACATGCTATAGTATGACTTTTTTATCATATTTTAGACGACATGCTATAGTATGACTTTTTAATCATATTTTAGACGACATGCTATAGTATGACTTTTTGTCATATTTTAGACTACATGCTATAGTATGACTTTTTAATCATATTTTAGACGACATACTATAGTATGACTTTTTAATCATATTTTAGACGACATGCTATAGTATGACTTTTTAATCATATTTTAGACGACATGCTATAGTATGACTTTTTGTCATATTTTAGACTACATGCTATAGTATGACTTTTTAATCATATTTTAGACTACATGCTATAGTATGACTTTTTAATCATATTTTAGACGACATACTATAGTATGACTTTTTAATCATATTTTAGACGACATGCTATAGTATGACTTTTTAATCATATTTTAGACGACATTCTATAGTATGACTTTTTGTCATATTTTAGACGACATACTATAGTATGACTTTTTTGTCATATTTTAGAAGACATACTATACTATGACTTTTTTGTCATATTTTAGAAGACATGCTATAGTATGACTTTTTAATCATATTTTGAACGACATACTATACTATGACTTTTTTGTCATATTTTAGAAGACATACTATAGTATGACTTTTTAATCATATTTTAGAAGACATACTATACTGTGACTTTTTTGTCATATTTTAGAAGACATGCTATAGTATGACTTTTTAATCATATTTTGAACGACATTCTATACTATGACTTTTTTGTCATATTTTAGAAGACATACTATAGTATGACTTTTTAATCATATTTTGAACGACATTCTATAGTATGACTTTTTTGTCATATTTTAGAAGACATACTATAGTTTGACTTTTTAATCATATTTTAGACGACATGCTATAGTATGACTTTTTAATCATATTTTAGACGACATGCTATAGTATGACTTTTTTGTCATATTTTAGAAGACATACTATAGTTTGACTTTTTAATCATATTTTAGAAGACATGCTATAGTATGACTTTTTAATCATATTTTAGAAGACATACTATACTATGACTTTTTTGTCATATTTTAGAAGACATGCTATAGTATGACTTTTTAATCATATTTTAGACGACATGCTGTAGTATGACTTTTTTGTCATATTTTAGAAGACATACTATAGTATGACTTTTTAATCATATTTTGAACGACATTCTATAGTATGACTTTTTTGTCATATTTTAGAAGACATACTATAGTTTGACTTTTTAATCATATTTTAGACGACATGCTATAGTATGACTTTTTAATCATATTTTAGACGACATGCTATAGTATGACTTTTTTGTCATATTTTAGACGACATGCTAAAGTATGACTTTTTAATCATACTTTGAACGACATTCTATACTATGACTTTTTTGTCATATTTTAGAAGACATACTATACTATGACTTTTTTGTCATATTTTAGAAGACATGCTAAAGTATGACTTTTTAATCATACTTTGAACGACATTCTATACTATGACTTTTTTGTCATATTTTAGAAGACATACTATACTATGACTTTTTTGTCATATTTTAGAAGACATGCTATAGTATGACTTTTTAATCATATTTTAGACGACATGCTGTAGTATGACTTTTTAATCATATTTTAGACGACATGCTATAGTATGACTTTTTAATCATATTTTAGACGACATTCTATAGTATGACTTTTTGTCATATTTTAGACGACATACTATAATATGACTTTTTTGTCATATTTTAGAAGACATGCTATAGTATGACTTTTTAATCATATTTTGAACGACATTCTATACTATGACTTTTTTGTCATATTTTAGAAGACATACTATAGTATGACTTTTTAATCATATTTTAGAAGACATGCTATAGTATGACTTTTTAATCATATTTTGAACGACATTCTATACTATGACTTTTTTGTCATATTTTAGAAGACATACTATAGTATGACTTTTTAATCATATTTTGAACGACATTCTATAGTATGACTTTTTTGTCATATTTTAGAAGACATACTATAGTTTGACTTTTTAATCATATTTTAGACGACATGCTATAGTATGACTTTTTAATCATATTTTAGACGACATGCTATAGTATGACTTTTTTGTCATATTTTAGACGACATGCTAAAGTATGACTTTTTAATCATACTTTGAACGACATTCTATACTATGACTTTTTTGTCATATTTTAGAAGACATACTATACTATGACTTTTTTGTCATATTTTAGAAGACATGCTAAAGTATGACTTTTTAATCATACTTTGAACGACATTCTATACTATGACTTTTTTGTCATATTTTAGAAGACATACTATACTATGACTTTTTTGTCATATTTTAGAAGACATGCTATAGTATGACTTTTTAATCATATTTTAGACGACATGCTGTAGTATGACTTTTTAATCATATTTTAGACGACATGCTATAGTATGACTTTTTAATCATATTTTAGACGACATTCTATAGTATGACTTTTTGTCATATTTTAGACGACATACTATAATATGACTTTTTTGTCATATTTTAGAAGACATGCTATAGTATGACTTTTTAATCATATTTTGAACGACATTCTATACTATGACTTTTTTGTCATATTTTAGAAGACATACTATAGTATGACTTTTTAATCATATTTTAGAAGACATGCTATAGTATGACTTTTTAATCATATTTTGAACGACATTCTATACTATGACTTTTTTGTCATATTTTAGAAGACATACTATAGTATGACTTTTTTGTCATATTTTAGAAGACATACTATACTGTGACTTTTTTGTCTTATTTTAGAAGACATGCTATAGTATGACTTTTTAATCATATTTTGAACGACATGCTATAGTATGACTTTTTTGTCATATTTTAGAAGACATACTATAGTTTGACTTTTTAATCATATTTTAGACGACATGCTATAGTATGACTTTTTAATCATATTTTAGACGACATGCTATAGTATGACTTTTTTGTCATATTTTAGAAGACATGCTAAAGTATGACTTTTTAATCATATTTTGAACGACATTCTATACTATGACTTTTTTGTCATATTTTAGAAGACATACTATAGTATGACTTTTTAATCATATTTTGAACGACATTCTATAGTATGACTTTTTGTCATATTTTAGACGACATACTATAGTATGACTTTTTTGTCATATTTTAGAAGACATACTATACTATGACTTTTTTGTCATATTTTAGAAGACATGCTATAGTATGACTTTTTAATCATATTTTAGACGACATGCTATAGTATGACTTTTTAATCATATTTTAGACGACATGCTATAGTATGACTTTTTAATCATATTTTGAACGACATGCTATAGTATGACTTTTTTGTCATATTTTAGAAGACATACTATAGTTTGACTTTTTAATCATATTTTAGACGACATGCTATAGTATGACTTTTTAATCATATTTTAGACGACATGCTATAGTATGACTTTTTTGTCATATTTTAGAAGACATGCTAAAGTATGACTTTTTAATCATATTTTGAACGACATGCTATAGTATGACTTTTTAATCATATTTTAGACGACATGCTATAGTATCACTTTTTAATCATATTTTAGACGACATGCTATAGTATGACTTTTTAATCATATTTTGAACGACATACTATAGTGTGACTTTTTTGTCATATTTTAGAAGACATTCTATAGTATGACTTTTTAATCATATTTTAGACGACATGCTATAGTATGACTTTTTAATCATATTTTAGACGACATACTATAGTATGACTTTTTAATCATATTTTAGACGACATACTATAGTTTGACTTTTTTGTCATATTTTAGAAGACATGCTATAGTATGACTTTTTAATCATATTTTAGACGACATGCTATAGTATGACTTTTTAATCATATTTTAGACGACATACTATAGTATGACTTTTTAATCATATTTTAGACGACATACTATAGTATGACTTTTTTGTCATATTTTGAACGACATGCTATAGTATGACTTTTTGTCATATTTTAGACGACATACTATAGTATGACTTTTTTGTCATATTTTAGAAGACATACTATAGTATGACTTTTTTTGTCATATTTTGAACGACATGCTATAGTATGACTTTTTGATCATATTTTAGACGACATGCTATAGTATGACTTTTTGTCATATTTTGAACGACATGCTATAGTATGACTTTTTAATCATATTTTGAACGACATTCTATAGTATGACTTTTTAATCATATTTTGAACGACATGCTATAGTATGACTTTTTAATCATATTTTGAACGACATTCTATAGTATGACTTTTTGTCATATTTTAGACGACATGCTATAGTATGACTTTTTAATCATATTTTGAACGACATGCTATAGTATGACTTTTTTGTCATATTTTAGAAGACATACTATAGTTTGACTTTTTAATCATATTTTAGACGACATGCTATAGTATGACTTTTTAATCATATTTTAGACGACATGCTATAGTATGACTTTTTTGTCATATTTTAGAAGACATACTATAGTTTGACTTTTTAATCATATTTTAGATGACATGCTATAGTATGACTTTTTAATCATATTTTAGACGACATGCTATAGTATGACTTTTTTGTCATATTTTAGAAGACATGCTAAAGTATGACTTTTTAATCATATTTTGAACGACATTCTATACTATGACTTTTTTGTCATATTTTAGAAGACATACTATAGTATGACTTTTTAATCATATTTTGAACGACATTCTATAGTATGACTTTTTGTCATATTTTAGACGACATACTATAGTATGACTTTTTTGTCATATTTTAGAAGACATACTATACTATGACTTTTTTGTCATATTTTAGAAGACATGCTATAGTATGACTTTTTAATCATATTTTAGACGACATGCTATAGTATGACTTTTTAATCATATTTTAGACGACATGCTATAGTATGACTTTTTAATCATATTTTGAACGACATGCTATAGTATGACTTTTTTGTCATATTTTAGAAGACATACTATAGTTTGACTTTTTAATCATATTTTAGACGACATGCTATAGTATGACTTTTTAATCATATTTTAGACGACATGCTATAGTATGACTTTTTTGTCATATTTTAGAAGACATGCTAAAGTATGACTTTTTAATCATATTTTGAACGACATGCTATAGTATGACTTTTTAATCATATTTTAGACGACATGCTATAGTATCACTTTTTAATCATATTTTAGACGACATGCTATAGTATGACTTTTTAATCATATTTTGAACGACATGCTATAGTATGACTTTTTAATCATATTTTAGACGACATACTATAGTATGACTTTTTAATCATATTTTAGACGACATACTATAGTGTGACTTTTTTGTCATATTTTAGAAGACATTCTATAGTATGACTTTTTAATCATATTTTAGACGACATGCTATAGTATGACTTTTTAATCATATTTTAGACGACATACTATAGTATGACTTTTTAATCATATTTTAGACGACATACTATAGTTTGACTTTTTTGTCATATTTTAGAAGACATGCTATAGTATGACTTTTTAATCATATTTTAGACGACATGCTATAGTATGACTTTTTAATCATATTTTAGACGACATACTATAGTATGACTTTTTAATCATATTTTAGACGACATACTATAGTATGACTTTTTTGTCATATTTTGAACGACATGCTATAGTATGACTTTTTGTCATATTTTAGACGACATACTATAGTATGACTTTTTTGTCATATTTTAGAAGACATACTATAGTATGACTTTTTTTGTCATATTTTGAACGACATGCTATAGTATGACTTTTTGATCATATTTTAGACGACATGCTATAGTATGACTTTTTGTCATATTTTGAACGACATGCTATAGTATGACTTTTTAATCATATTTTGAACGACATTCTATAGTATGACTTTTTAATCATATTTTGAACGACATGCTATAGTATGACTTTTTAATCATATTTTGAACGACATTCTATAGTATGACTTTTTGTCATATTTTAGACGACATACTATAGTATGACTTTTTTGTCATATTTTAGAAGACATACTATACTATGACTTTTTTGTCATATTTTAGAAGACATGCTATAGTATGACTTTTTAATCATATTTTAGACGACATGCTATAGTATGACTTTTTAATCATATTTTAGACGACATGCTATAGTATGACTTTTTAATCATATTTTGAACGACATGCTATAGTATGACTTTTTTGTCATATTTTAGAAGACATACTATAGTTTGACTTTTTAATCATATTTTAGACGACATGCTATAGTATGACTTTTTAATCATATTTTAGACGACATGCTATAGTATGACTTTTTTGTCATATTTTAGAAGACATGCTAAAGTATGACTTTTTTTGTCATATTTTGAACGACATGCTATAGTATGACTTTTTGATCATATTTTAGACGACATGCTATAGTATGACTTTTTGTCATATTTTGAACGACATGCTATAGTATGACTTTTTAATCATATTTTGAACGACATTCTATAGTATGACTTTTTAATCATATTTTGAACGACATGCTATAGTATGACTTTTTAATCATATTTTGAACGACATTCTATAGTATGACTTTTTGTCATATTTTAGACGACATGCTATAGTATGACTTTTTAATCATATTTTAGACGACATGCTATAGTATGACTTTTTAATCATATTTTAGACGACATGCTATAGTATGACTTTTTAATCATATTTTGAACGACATGCTATAGTATGACTTTTTTGTCATATTTTAGAAGACATACTATAGTTTGACTTTTTAATCATATTTTAGACGACATGCTATAGTATGACTTTTTAATCATATTTTAGACGACATGCTATAGTATGACTTTTTTGTCATATTTTAGAAGACATGCTAAAGTATGACTTTTTAATCATATTTTGAACGACATGCTATAGTATGACTTTTTAATCATATTTTAGACGACATGCTATAGTATCACTTTTTAATCATATTTTAGACGACATGCTATAGTATGACTTTTTAATCATATTTTGAACGACATACTATAGTGTGACTTTTTTGTCATATTTTAGAAGACATACTATAGTTTGACTTTTTTGTCATATTTTAGAAGACATGCTATAGTATGACTTTTTAATCATATTTTAGACGACATGCTATAGTATGACTTTTTAATCATATTTTAGACGACATACTATAGTATGACTTTTTAATCATATTTTAGACGACATACTATAGTATGACTTTTTTTGTCATATTTTGAACGACATGCTATAGTATGACTTTTTTGTCATATTTTGAACGACATGTTAAAGTATGACTTTTCGTCATATTTTAGACGACATGCTATAGTATGACTTTTTAATCATATTTTAGACGACATGCTATAGTATGACTTTTTAATCATATTTTGAACGACATACTATAGTATGACTTTTTGTCATATTTTAGACGACATACTATAGTATGACTTTTTAATCATATTTTGAACGACATGCTATAGTATGACTTTTTAATCATATTTTGAACGACATTCTATAGTATGACTTTTTGTCATATTTTAGACGACATGCTATACTATGACTTTTTTCTCATATTTTGAACGACATGCTATAGTATGACTTTTTAATCATATTTTGAACGACATTCTATAGTATGACTTTTTAATCACATTTTGAACGACATGCTATAGTATGACTTTTTAATCATATTTTGAACGACATGCTATAGTATGACTTTTTAATCATATTTTGAACGACATTCTATAGTATGACTTTTTGTCATATTTTAGACGACATGCTATACTATGACTTTTTTCTCATATTTTGAACGACATTCTATAGTATGACTTTTTGTCATATTTTAGAAGACATGCTATAGTATGACTTTTTTCTCATATTTTGAACGACATGCTATAGTATGACTTTTTTGTCATATTTTAGAAGACATGCTATAGTATGACTTTTTTCTCATATTTTGAACGACATGCTATAGTATGACTTTTTTGTCATATTTTAGAAGACATGCTATAGTATGACTTTTTAATCATATTTTAGACGACATGCTATAGTATGACTTTTTAATCATATTTTGAACGACATGCTATAGTATGACTTTTTTCTCATATTTTGAACGACATGCTATAGTATGACTTTTTAATCATATTTTAGACGACATGCTATAGTATGACTTTTTGTCATATTTTAGACTACATGCTATAGTATGACTTTTTAATCATATTTTAGACGACATGCTATAGTATGACTTTTTGTCATATTTTAGACTACATGCTATAGTATGACTTTTTAATCATATTTTAGACGACATACTATAGTATGACTTTTTAATCATATTTTAGACGACATGCTATAGTATGACTTTTTAATCATATTTTAGACGACATGCTATAGTATGACTTTTTGTCATATTTTAGACTACATGCTATAGTATGACTTTTTAATCATATTTTAGACGACATGTTATAGTATGACTTTTTTTTTATATCATATTTTAGACGACACGCTATAGTTTGACTTTTTTTATCATATTTTAGATGACATGTTATAGTATGACTTTTTTTGTATCATATTTTAGACGACATGCTATAGTATGACTTTTTTTTGTATCATATTTTAGACGACATGCTATAGTATGACTTTTTGTCATATTTTAGACGACATACTATAGTATGACTTTTTAATCATATTTTAGACGACATCCTATAGTATGACTTTTTTCTCATATTTTGAACGACATGCTATAGTATGACTTTTTTGTCATATTTTAGAAGACATACTATAGTATGACGTTTTTGTCATATTTTGAAAGACATACTATAGTATGACTTTTTTGTCATATTTTAGAAGACATACTATACTGTGACTTTTTTGTCATATTTTAGAAGACATGCTATAGTATGACTTTTTAATCATATTTTGAACGACATTCTATAGTATGACTATTTTGTCATATTTTAGAAGACATACTATACTATGACTTTTTTGTCATATTTTAGAAGACATACTATAGTATGACTTTTTAATCATATTTTGAACGACATTCTATAGTATGACTTTTTGTCATATTTTAGACGACATACTATAGTATGACTTTTTTGTCATATTTTAGAAGACATACTATACTATGACTTTTTTGTCATATTTTAGAAGACATGCTATAGTATGACTTTTTAATCATATTTTAGACGACATGCTATAGTATGACTTTTTAATCATATTTTAGACGACATGCTATAGTATGACTTTTTAATCATATTTTGAACGACATGCTATAGTATGACTTTTTTGTCATATTTTAGAAGACATACTATAGTTTGACTTTTTAATCATATTTTAGACGACATGCTATAGTATGACTTTTTAATCATATTTTAGACGACATGCTATAGTATGACTTTTTTGTCATATTTTAGAAGACATACTATAGTTTGACTTTTTAATCATATTTTAGACGACATGCTATAGTATGACTTTTTAATCATATTTTAGACGACATGCTATAGTATCACTTTTTAATCATATTTTAGAAGACATGCTATAGTATGACTTTTTAATCATATTTTAGACGACATGCTATAGTATGACTTTTTAATCATATTTTAGACGACATACTATAGTATGACTTTTTAATCATATTTTAGACGACATACTATAGTATGACTTTTTTGTCATATTTTGAACGACATGCTATAGTATGACTTTTTGTCATATTTTAGACGACATACTATAGTATGACTTTTTTGTCATATTTTAGAAGACATACTATAGTATGACTTTTTTTGTCATATTTTGAACGACATGCTATAGTATGACTTTTTGATCATATTTTAGACGACATGCTATAGTATGACTTTTTGTCATATTTTAGACGACATGCTATAGTATGACTTTTTAATCATATTTTAGACGACATGCTATAGTATGACTTTTTAATCATATTTTAGACGACATGCTATAGTATGACTTTTTTGTCATATTTTAGAAGACATGCTAAAGTATGACTTTTTTTGTCATATTTTGAACGACATGCTATAGTATGACTTTTTGATCATATTTTAGACGACATGCTATAGTATGACTTTTTGTCATATTTTGAACGACATGCTATAGTATGACTTTTTAATCATATTTTGAACGACATTCTATAGTATGACTTTTTAATCATATTTTGAACGACATGCTATAGTATGACTTTTTAATCATATTTTGAACGACATTCTATAGTATGACTTTTTGTCATATTTTAGACGACATGCTATAGTATGACTTTTTAATCATATTTTAGACGACATGCTATAGTATGACTTTTTAATCATATTTTAGACGACATGCTATAGTATGACTTTTTAATCATATTTTGAACGACATGCTATAGTATGACTTTTTTGTCATATTTTAGAAGACATACTATAGTTTGACTTTTTAATCATATTTTAGACGACATGCTATAGTATGACTTTTTAATCATATTTTAGACGACATGCTATAGTATGACTTTTTTGTCATATTTTAGAAGACATGCTAAAGTATGACTTTTTAATCATATTTTGAACGACATGCTATAGTATGACTTTTTAATCATATTTTAGACGACATGCTATAGTATCACTTTTTAATCATATTTTAGACGACATGCTATAGTATGACTTTTTAATCATATTTTGAACGACATACTATAGTGTGACTTTTTTGTCATATTTTAGAAGACATACTATAGTTTGACTTTTTTGTCATATTTTAGAAGACATGCTATAGTATGACTTTTTAATCATATTTTAGACGACATGCTATAGTATGACTTTTTAATCATATTTTAGACGACATACTATAGTATGACTTTTTAATCATATTTTAGACGACATACTATAGTATGACTTTTTTTGTCATATTTTGAACGACATGCTATAGTATGACTTTTTTGTCATATTTTGAACGACATGTTAAAGTATGACTTTTCGTCATATTTTAGACGACATGCTATAGTATGACTTTTTAATCATATTTTAGACGACATGCTATAGTATGACTTTTTAATCATATTTTGAACGACATACTATAGTATGACTTTTTGTCATATTTTAGACGACATACTATAGTATGACTTTTTAATCATATTTTGAACGACATGCTATAGTATGACTTTTTAATCATATTTTGAACGACATTCTATAGTATGACTTTTTGTCATATTTTAGACGACATGCTATACTATGACTTTTTTCTCATATTTTGAACGACATGCTATAGTATGACTTTTTAATCATATTTTGAACGACATTCTATAGTATGACTTTTTAATCACATTTTGAACGACATGCTATAGTATGACTTTTTAATCATATTTTGAACGACATGCTATAGTATGACTTTTTAATCATATTTTGAACGACATTCTATAGTATGACTTTTTGTCATATTTTAGACGACATGCTATACTATGACTTTTTTCTCATATTTTGAACGACATTCTATAGTATGACTTTTTGTCATATTTTAGAAGACATGCTATAGTATGACTTTTTTCTCATATTTTGAACGACATGCTATAGTATGACTTTTTTGTCATATTTTAGAAGACATGCTATAGTATGACTTTTTTCTCATATTTTGAACGACATGCTATAGTATGACTTTTTTGTCATATTTTAGAAGACATGCTATAGTATGACTTTTTAATCATATTTTAGACGACATGCTATAGTATGACTTTTTAATCATATTTTGAACGACATGCTATAGTATGACTTTTTTCTCATATTTTGAACGACATGCTATAGTATGACTTTTTAATCATATTTTAGACGACATGCTATAGTATGACTTTTTGTCATATTTTAGACTACATGCTATAGTATGACTTTTTAATCATATTTTAGACGACATGCTATAGTATGACTTTTTGTCATATTTTAGACTACATGCTATAGTATGACTTTTTAATCATATTTTAGACGACATACTATAGTATGACTTTTTAATCATATTTTAGACGACATGCTATAGTATGACTTTTTAATCATATTTTAGACGACATGCTATAGTATGACTTTTTGTCATATTTTAGACTACATGCTATAGTATGACTTTTTAATCATATTTTAGACGACATGTTATAGTATGACTTTTTTTTTATATCATATTTTAGACGACACGCTATAGTTTGACTTTTTTTTATCATATTTTAGATGACATGTTATAGTATGACTTTTTTTGTATCATATTTTAGACGACATGCTATAGTATGACTTTTTTTTGTATCATATTTTAGACGACATGCTATAGTATGACTTTTTGTCATATTTTAGACGACATACTATAGTATGACTTTTTAATCATATTTTAGACGACATCCTATAGTATGACTTTTTTCTCATATTTTGAACGACATGCTATAGTATGACTTTTTTGTCATATTTTAGAAGACATACTATAGTATGACGTTTTTGTCATATTTTGAAAGACATACTATAGTATGACTTTTTTGTCATATTTTAGAAGACATACTATACTGTGACTTTTTTGTCATATTTTAGAAGACATGCTATAGTATGACTTTTTAATCATATTTTGAACGACATTCTATAGTATGACTATTTTGTCATATTTTAGAAGACATACTATACTATGACTTTTTTGTCATATTTTAGAAGACATACTATAGTATGACTTTTTAATCATATTTTGAACGACATTCTATAGTATGACTTTTTGTCATATTTTAGACGACATACTATAGTATGACTTTTTTGTCATATTTTAGAAGACATACTATACTATGACTTTTTTGTCATATTTTAGAAGACATGCTATAGTATGACTTTTTAATCATATTTTAGACGACATGCTATAGTATGACTTTTTAATCATATTTTAGACGACATGCTATAGTATGACTTTTTAATCATATTTTGAACGACATGCTATAGTATGACTTTTTTGTCATATTTTAGAAGACATACTATAGTTTGACTTTTTAATCATATTTTAGACGACATGCTATAGTATGACTTTTTAATCATATTTTAGACGACATGCTATAGTATGACTTTTTTGTCATATTTTAGAAGACATACTATAGTTTGACTTTTTAATCATATTTTAGACGACATGCTATAGTATGACTTTTTAATCATATTTTAGACGACATGCTATAGTATCACTTTTTAATCATATTTTAGAAGACATGCTATAGTATGACTTTTTAATCATATTTTAGACGACATGCTATAGTATGACTTTTTAATCATATTTTAGACGACATACTATAGTATGACTTTTTAATCATATTTTAGACGACATACTATAGTATGACTTTTTTGTCATATTTTGAACGACATGCTATAGTATGACTTTTTGTCATATTTTAGACGACATACTATAGTATGACTTTTTTGTCATATTTTAGAAGACATACTATAGTATGACTTTTTTTGTCATATTTTGAACGACATGCTATAGTATGACTTTTTGATCATATTTTAGACGACATGCTATAGTATGACTTTTTGTCATATTTTAGACGACATGCTATAGTATGACTTTTTAATCATATTTTAGACGACATGCTATAGTATGACTTTTTAATCATATTTTGAACGACATACTATAGTATGACTTTTTGTCATATTTTAGACGACATACTATAGTATGACTTTTTAATCATATTTTGAACGACATGCTATAGTATGACTTTTTAATCATATTTTGAACGACATTCTATAGTATGACTTTTTGTCATATTTTAGACGACATGCTATACTATGACTTTTTTCTCATATTTTGAACGACATGCTATAGTATGACTTTTTAATCATATTTTGAACGACATTCTATAGTATGACTTTTTGTCATATTTTAGACGACATACTATAGTATGACTTTTTTGTCATATTTTAGAAGACATACTATACTATGACTTTTTTGTCATATTTTAGAAGACATGCTATAGTATGACTTTTTAATCATATTTTAGACGACATGCTATAGTATGACTTTTTAATCATATTTTAGACGACATGCTATAGTATGACTTTTTAATCATATTTTGAACGACATGCTATAGTATGACTTTTTTGTCATATTTTAGAAGACATACTATAGTTTGACTTTTTAATCATATTTTAGACGACATGCTATAGTATGACTTTTTAATCATATTTTAGACGACATGCTATAGTATGACTTTTTTGTCATATTTTAGAAGACATGCTAAAGTATGACTTTTTAATCATATTTTGAACGACATGCTATAGTATGACTTTTTAATCATATTTTAGACGACATGCTATAGTATCACTTTTTAATCATATTTTAGACGACATGCTATAGTATGACTTTTTAATCATATTTTGAACGACATACTATAGTGTGACTTTTTTGTCATATTTTAGAAGACATACTATAGTTTGACTTTTTTGTCATATTTTAGAAGACATGCTATAGTATGACTTTTTAATCATATTTTAGACGACATGCTATAGTATGACTTTTTAATCATATTTTAGACGACATACTATGGTATGACTTTTTAATCATATTTTAGACGACATACTATAGTATGACTTTTTTGTCATATTTTGAACGACATGCTATAGTATGACTTTTTGTCATATTTTAGACGACATACTATAGTATGACTTTTTTGTCATATTTTAGAAGACATACTATAGTATGACTTTTTTTGTCATATTTTGAACGACATGCTATAGTATGACTTTTTAATCATATTTTAGACGACATGCTATAGTATGACTTTTTAATCATATTTTGAACGACATACTATAGTATGACTTTTTGTCATATTTTAGACGACATACTATAGTATGACTTTTTAATCATATTTTGAACGACATGCTATAGTATGACTTTTTAATCATATTTTGAACGACATGCTATACTATGACTTTTTAATCATATTTTGAACGACATTCTATAGTATGACTTTTTGTCATATTTTAGACGACATGCTATACTATGACTTTTTTCTCATATTTTGAACGACATGCTATAGTATGACTTTTTAATCATATTTTGAACGACATTCTATAGTATGACTTTTTAATCACATTTTGAACGACATGCTATAGTATGACTTTTTAATCATATTTTGAACGACATGCTATAGTATGACTTTTTGTCATATTTTAGAAGACATGCTATAGTATGACTTTTTTGTCATATTTTAGAAGACATGCTATAGTATGACTTTTTAATCATATTTTAGACGACATGCTATAGTATGACTTTTTAATCACATTTTGAACGACATGCTATAGTATGACTTTTAAATCATATTTTGAACGACATGCTATAGTATGACTTTTTAATCATATTTTGAACGACATGCTATACTATGACTTTTTAATCATATTTTGAACGACATTCTATAGTATGACTTTTTGTCATATTTTAGACGACATGCTATACTATGACTTTTTTCTCATATTTTGAACGACATGCTATAGTATGACTTTTTAATCATATTTTGAACGACATTCTATAGTATGACTTTTTAATCACATTTTGAACGACATGCTATAGTATGACTTTTTAATCATATTTTGAACGACATGCTATACTATGACTTTTTAATCATATTTTGAACGACATTCTATAGTATGACTTTTTGTCATATTTTAGAAGACATGCTATAGTATGACTTTTTTGTCATATTTTAGAAGACATGCTATAGTATGACTTTTTAATCATATTTTAGACGACATGCTATAGTATGACTTTTTAATCATATTTTGAACGACATGCTATAGTATGACTTTTTAATCATATTTTGAACGACATGCTATAGTATGACTTTTTAATCATATTTTGAACGACATTCTATAGTATGACTTTTTGTCATATTTTAGACGACATGCTATACTATGACTTTTTTCTCATATTTTGAACGACATTCTATAGTATGACTTTTTTGTCATATTTTAGAAGACATGCTAAAGTATGACTTTTTAATCATATTTTGAACGACATGCTATAGTATGACTTTTTAATCATATTTTAGACAACATACTATAGTATGACTTTTTGTCATATTTTAAACGACATACTATAGTATGACTTTTTAATCATATTTTAGACGACATGCTGTAGTATGACTTTTTTATCATATTTTAGAAGACATGCTATAGTATGACTTTTTTGTCATATTTTAGAAGACATGCTATAGTATGACTTTTTGTCACATTTTAGACGACATGCTATAGTATGACTTTTTAATCATATTTTAGACGACATGCTATAGTATGACTTTTTGTCATATTTTAGACGACATGCTATAGTATGACTTTTTGTCATATTTTAGACTACATGCTATAGTATGACTTTTTAATCATATTTTAGACGACATGCTATCGTATGACTTTTTGTCATAATTTAGACGACATGCTATAGTATGACTTTTTTGTCATATTTTAGAAGACATGCTATAGTATGACTTTTTTGTCATATTTTAGACGACATACTATAGTATGACTTTTTGTCATATTTTAGACGACATGCTATAGTATGACTTTTTGTCATATTTTAGACGACATGCTATAGTATGACTTTTTTGTCATATTTTAGACGACATACTATAGTATGACTTTTTGTCATATTTTAGACGACATGCTATAGTATGACTTTTTGTCATATTTTAGACTACATGCTATAGTATGACTTTTTAATCATATTTTAGACGACATGCTATCGTATGACTTTTTGTCATAATTTAGACGACATGCTATAGTATGACTTTTTTGTCATATTTTAGAAGACATGCTATAGTATGACTTTTTAATCATATTTTAGACGACATGCTATAGTATGACTTTTTAATCATATTTTGAACGACATACTATAGTATGACTTTTTGTCATATTTTAGACGACATACTATAGTATGACTTTTTAATCATATTTTGAACGACATGCTATAGTATGACTTTTTAATCATATTTTGAACGACATTCTATAGTATGACTTTTTGTCATATTTTAGACGACATGCTATACTATGACTTTTTTCTCATATTTTGAACGACATGCTATAGTATGACTTTTTAATCATATTTTGAACGACATTCTATAGTATGACTTTTTAATCACATTTTGAACGACATGCTATAGTATGACTTTTTAATCATATTTTGAACGACATGCTATACTATGACTTTTTAATCATATTTTGAACGACATTCTATAGTATGACTTTTTGTCATATTTTAGAAGACATGCTATAGTATGACTTTTTTGTCATATTTTAGAAGACATGCTATAGTATGACTTTTTAATCATATTTTAGACGACATGCTATAGTATGACTTTTTAATCATATTTTGAACGACATGCTATAGTATGACTTTTTAATCATATTTTGAACGACATGCTGTAGTATGACTTTTTGTCATATTTTAGAAGACATGCTATAGTATGACTTTTTTGTCATATTTTAGAAGACATGCTATAGTATGACTTTTTGTCACATTTTAGACGACATGCTATAGTATGACTTTTTAATCATATTTTAGACGACATACTATAGCATGATTTTTTGATCATATTTTAGACGACATGCTATAGTATGACTTTTTGATGATATTTTAGACGAAATGCTATAGTATGACTTTTTGTCATATTTTAGACGACATGCTATAGTATGACTTTTTGTCATATTTTAGACGACATGCTATAGTATGACTTTTTGTCATATTTTAGACTACATGCTATAGTATGACTTTTTAATCATATTTTAGACGACATGCTATCGTATGACTTTTTGTCATAATTTAGACGACATGCTATAGTATGACTTTTTTGTCATATTTTAGAAGACATGCTATAGTATGACTTTTTTTATCATATTTTAGAAGACATGCTATAGTATGACTTTTTAATCATATTTTGAACGACATTCTATAGTATGACTTTTTGTCATATTTTAGACGACATGCTATACTATGACTTTTTTCTCATATTTGAACGACATGCTATAGTATGACTTTTTAATCATATTTTGAACGACATTCTATAGTATGACTTTTTAATCACATTTTGAACGACATGCTATAGTATGACTTTTTAATCATATTTTGAACGACATGCTATACTATGACTTTTTAATCATATTTTGAACGACATTCTATAGTATGACTTTTTAATCATATTTTAGACGACATGCTATACTATGACTTTTTAATCACATTTTGAACGACATGCTATAGTATGACTTTTTAATCATATTTTAGACGACATGCTATACTATGACTTTTTAATCATATTTTAGACGACATGCTATAGTATGACTTTTTTATCATATTTTAGAAGACATGCTATAGTATGACTTTTTTGTCATATTTTAGAAGACATGCTATAGTATGACTTTTTAATCATATTTTAGACGACATGCTATAGTATGACTTTTTAATCATATTTTGAACGACATGCTATACTATGACTTTTTAATCACATTTTGAACGACATTCTATAGTATGACTTTTTAATCATATTTTAGACGACATGCTATACTATGACTTTTTAATCACATTTTGAACGACATGCTATAGTATGACTTTTTAATCATATTTTAGACGACATGCTATACTATGACTTTTTAATCATATTTTAGACGACATGCTATAGTATGACTTTTTTATCATATTTTAGAAGACATGCTATAGTATGACTTTTTTGTCATATTTTAGAAGACATGCTATAGTATGACTTTTTAATCATATTTTAGACGACATGCTATAGTATGACTTTTTAATCATATTTTGAACGACATGCTATAGTATGACTTTTTTGTCATATTTTAGAAGACATGCTATAGTATGACTTTTTTGTCATATTTTAGAAGACATGCTATAGTATGACTTTTTTGTCATATTTTAGAAGACATGCTATAGTATGACTTTTTTGTCATATTTTAGAAGACATACTATAGTATGACTTTTTTATCATATTTTAGACGACATGCTATACTATGACTTTTTAATCATATTTTAGACGACATGCTATAGTATGACTTTTTTATCATATTTTAGAAGACATGCTATAGTATGACTTTTTTGTCATATTTTTAGAAGACATGCTATAGTATGACTTTTTAATCATATTTTAGACGACATGCTATAGTATGACTTTTTAATCATATTTTGAACGACATGCTATAGTATGACTTTTTAATCATATTTTGAACGACATGCTATAGTATGACTTTTTTAATCATATTTTGAACGACATTCTATAGTATGACTTTTTGTCATATTTTAGACGACATGCTATACTATGACTTTTTTCTCATATTTTGAACGACATTCTATAGTATGACTTTTTTGTCATATTTTAGAAGACATGCTAAAGTATGACTTTTTAATCATATTTTGAACGACATGCTATAGTATGACTTTTTTGTCATATTTTAGAAGACATGCTATAGTATGACTTTTTGTCACATTTTAGACGACATGCTATAGTATGACTTTTTAATCATATTTTAGACGACATACTATAGCATGATTTTTTGATCATATTTTAGACGACATGCTATAGTATGACTTTTTGTCATATTTTAGACTACATGCTATAGTATGACTTTTTAATCATATTTTAGACGACATGCTATCGTGTGACTTTTTTTCATAATTTAGACGACATGCTATAGTATGACTTTTTTGTCATATTTTAGAAGACATGCTATAGTATGACTTTTTTTTATCATATTTTAGAAGACATGCTATAGTATGACTTTTTTGTCACATTTTAGACAACATACTATAGTATGACTTTTTGTCATATTTTAAACGACATACTATAGTATGACTTTTTAATCATATTTTAGACGACATGCTATAGTATGACTTTTTAATCATATTTTAGACGACATACTATAGCATGATTTTTTGATCATATTTTAGACGACATGCTATAGTATGACTTTTTGTCATATTTTAGACGACATGCTATAGTATGACTTTTTGATGATATTTTAGACGAAATGCTATAGTATGACTTTTTGTCATATTTTAGACGACATGCTATAGTATGACTTTTTGATGATATTTTAGACGAAATGCTATAGTATGACTTTTTGTCATATTTTAGACGACATGCTATAGTATGACTTTTTTATCATATTTTAGAAGACATGCTATAGTATGACTTTTTTGTCATATTTTGAACGACATGCTATAGTATGACTTTTTAATCATATTTTAGACGACATGCTATACTATGACTTTTTAATCATATTTTAGACGACATGCTATAGTATGACTTTTTTATCATATTTTAGAAGACATGCTATAGTATGACTTTTTTGTCATATTTTAGAAGACATGCTATAGTATGACTTTTTAATCATATTTTAGACGACATGCTATAGTATGACTTTTTAATCATATTTTGAACGACATGCTATAGTATGACTTTTTTGTCATATTTTAGAAGACATGCTATAGTATGACTTTTTTGTCATATTTTAGAAGACATGCTATAGTATGACTTTTTTTGTCATATTTTAGAAGACATGCTATAGTATGACTTTTTTGTCATATTTTAGAAGACATACTATAGTATGACTTTTTTATCATATTTTAGACGACATGCTATACTATGACTTTTTAATCATATTTTAGACGACATGCTATAGTATGACTTTTTTATCATATTTTAGAAGACATGCTATAGTATGACTTTTTTGTCATATTTTAGAAGACATGCTATAGTATGACTTTTTAATCATATTTTAGACGACATGCTATAGTATGACTTTTTAATCATATTTTGAACGACATGCTATAGTATGACTTTTTAATCATATTTTGAACGACATGCTATAGTATGACTTTTTAATCATATTTTGAACGACATTCTATAGTATGACTTTTTGTCATATTTTAGACGACATGCTATACTATGACTTTTTTCTCATATTTTGAACGACATTCTATAGTATGACTTTTTTGTCATATTTTAGAAGACATGCTAAAGTATGACTTTTTAATCATATTTTGAACGACATGCTATAGTATGACTTTTTGTCATATTTTAGAAGACATGCTATAGTATGACTTTTTGTCACATTTTAGACGACATGCTATAGTATGACTTTTTTAATCATATTTTAGACGACATACTATAGCATGATTTTTTGATCATATTTTAGACGACATGCTATAGTATGACTTTTTGTCATATTTTAGACTACATGCTATAGTATGACTTTTTAATCATATTTTAGACGACATGCTATCGTGTGACTTTTTTTCATAATTTAGACGACATGCTATAGTATGACTTTTTTGTCATATTTTAGAAGACATGCTATAGTATGACTTTTTTTTATCATATTTTAGAAGACATGCTATAGTATGACTTTTTTGTCACATTTTAGACAACATACTATAGTATGACTTTTTGTCATATTTTAAACGACATACTATAGTATGACTTTTTAATCATATTTTAGACGACATGCTATAGTATGACTTTTTAATCATATTTTAGACGACATACTATAGCATGATTTTTTGATCATATTTTAGACGACATGCTATAGTATGACTTTTTGTCATATTTTAGACGACATGCTATAGTATGACTTTTTGATGATATTTTAGACGAAATGCTATAGTATGACTTTTTGTCATATTTTAGACGACATGCTATAGTATGACTTTTTGATGATATTTTAGACGAAATGCTATAGTATGACTTTTTGTCATATTTTAGACGACATGCTATAGTATGACTTTTTGTCATATTTTAGACGACATGCTATAGTATGACTTTTTGTCATATTTTAGACGACATACTATAGTATGACTTTTTGTCATATTTTAGACGACATGCTATAGTATGACTTTTGATGATATTTTAGACGAAATGCTATAGTATGACTTTTTGTCATATTTTAGACGACATGCTATAGTATGACTTTTTGTCATATTTTAGACGACATGCTATAGTATGACTTTTTGTCATATTTTAGACGACATACTATAGTATGACTTTTTGTCATATTTTAGACGACATGCTATAGTATGACTTTTTGTCATATTTTAGACGAAATGCTATAGTATGACTTTTTGTCATATTTTAGACGACATGCTATAGTATGACTTTTTGTCATATTTTAGACTACATGCTATAGTATGACTTTTTGTCATATTTTAGACTACATGCTATAGTATGACTTTTTGTCATATTTTAGACGACATACTATAGTATGACTTTTTGATCATATTTTAGACGACATGCTATAGTATGACTTTTTGTCATATTTTAGACGACATGCTATAGTATGACTTTTTGTCATATTTTAGACGAAATGCTATAGTATTACTTTTTGTCATATTTTAGACGACATGCTATAGTATGACTTTTTGTCATATTTTAGACGACATGCTATAGTATGACTTTTTGTCATATTTTAGACGACATGCTATAGAATGACTTTTTGTCATATTTTAGACGACATGCTATAGTATGACTTTTTGTCATATTTTAGACGACATGCTATAGTATGACTTTTTGTCATATTTTAGACGACATGCTATAGAATGACTTTTTGTCTTATTTTAGACGACATTCTATAGTATGACTTTTTGTCATATTTTAGACGACATGCTATAGTATGACTTTTTGTCATATTTTAGACGACATGCTATAGTATGACTTTTTGTCATATTTTAGACGACATACTATAGTATGACTTTTTGTCTTATTTTAGACGACATTCTATAGTATGACTTTTTGTCATATTTTAGACGACATACTTATAGTATGACTTTTTGTCATATTTTAGACGACATGCTATAGTATGACTTTTTGATGATATTTTAGACGAAATGATATAGTATGACTTTTTGTCATATTTTAGACGACATGCTATAGTATGACTTTTTGTCATATTTTAGACGACATGCTATAGTATGACTTTTTGTCATATTTTAGACGATATACTATAGTATGACTTTTTGTCATATTTTAGACGACATGCTATAGTATGACTTTTTGTCATATTTTAGACGAAATGCTATAGTATGACTTTTTGTCATATTTTAGACGACATGCTATAGTATGACTTTTTGTCATATTTTAGACTACATGCTATAGTATGACTTTTTGTCATATTTTAGACTACATGCTATAGTATGACTTTTTGTCATATTTTAGACGACATACTATAGTTTGACTTTTTGATCATATTTTAGACGACATGCTATAGTATGACTTTTTGTCATATTTTAGACTACATGTTATAGTATGACTTTTTGTCATATTTTAGACTACATGCTATAGTATGACTTTTTGTCATATTTTAGACGACATACTATAGTTTGACTTTTTGATCATATTTTAGACGACATGCTATAGTATGACTTTTTGTCATATTTTAGACGACATGCTATAGTATGACTTTTTGTCATATTTTAGACGATATACTATAGTATGACTTTTTGTCATATTTTAGACGACATGCTATAGTATGACTTTTTGTCATATTTTAGACGACATACTATAGTATGACTTTTTGATCATATTTTAGACGACATGTTATAGTATGACTTTTTGTCATATTTTAGACGAAATGCTATAGTATTACTTTTTGTCATATTTTAGACGACATGCTATAGTATGACTTTTTGTCATATTTTAGACGACATGCTATAGTATGACTTTTTGTCATATTTTAGACGACATGCTATAGAATGACTTTTTGTCATATTTTAGACGACATGCTATAGAATGACTTTTTGTCTTATTTTAGACGACATTCTATAGTATGACTTTTTGTCATATTTTAGACGACATGCTATAGTATGACTTTTTGTCATATT